>NC_052161.1:106407007-106736220 GCF_902713615.1 Scyliorhinus canicula | reverse complement strand
TATCCAAGGCCATAGGCCTATGTACCAAAGTACTGGTGAGATATTGGAGTCTGATTGGCGGTGGAACTTCCTGAACCAAAAGGGCAAGAGTCCTATCAATTGACCATTAAATGACTGTAGGGCAACAGGCATTCTGCTCATCACCCACATTCTCCTCCCCCCCGCCCTGGCCCCACTAACTTTTAGCCATGGATGGGGACGGCATAGCAAACAGCTCCTTGTGAAATTAAGCCCATGGATTAAGTTAACAACAGAAAAATCAGCCCACCAGATAGCAAAATGTTTGGTAGACATTTTCGTCACTGCAGGAAAACCTGGGCTGTTGTCTTAAAGTAAGTCTGAGGCGAGAAAACAACTCACCACCTCTGATATTACAGTTGACGTCAATGATAATAACCCAAATCTATAGCTACAAGTTTAGTGTCGATGTGAAGTTGTTTTATTTTTTCACGAACAGGAATTGAGCGTGAAAACCTGAACTGGCTACGAAATGAGACTGCCACCTCCAGGGAATCTTGCTCTGCCTCCCTCCACTGTCAGGTCTTGCCCTTAAGCTTAGCTATACTTTGAAAAGTCGTAATATGACTTGCTTGACATCGACATCTATATTCTGTGTGTCCTCCAAGAGAACAGATACATCATTAAGTATCACTCTGGTTCCTATTAACACAATTCCCTACATTGACTTCTATCTCCTTGAATTTCACTGAGCGTAGAAACTCAACCAAACATGAAGGTCCTTTTGTTTCTGCTTCCCTTCTTTTCACTTTTACAAAAGCCTTAGAACAAGGTATAGATTTATCAAACAGTCTGCAGCTTTGGTATTGATCAGTGATGTTTCAACATCTTTTCCAAAACTTAGCAAAGAACTTTAATCCTAATGTAGTGAATTTGACCTACAGCCTGCATTTGATAGTGTCCTTGGCTATTTTTAGCTCCAGAATAATGTCCCTAATAATTGCCTCTAAGATATATGCAGATGAGACTATGGGTGGGATTTACTGGCTGTTCATGCTGGCACCATCCAAGTGCTGAGGCTGTCACCAAGGTCCTCTTTGGTCCTCCTCAGCTCCTTTGACACAGCATCTGTGCAGCAGAGCCAAGTGACCGAGGATGCACCTGCAATGTCACTAAGTTCAGCAGACTCTGGAGATGTCCCCACAAATACCTACCCTAAGCCAAGACAAGTGGGTAGGCTGCCTTTACTTCTGCCTCAAGGGGAACACTGTGTAGAAGTGGCTGGGTATGGAGGCCAATATGCCACATGGAGCACTGAGTGGGTACCTTCATGGTATAACTGTGCAGTGTCCCTTTCACAATGTAAACAGTGACACTTGAAGCCCCATATGTGAGAATCCTTTTATTGATGGCGGGACAAGGAAAGAGGTAAAACATTGTGAAAGAGATCATGGGCTCCCCAACAATACTAGCAAAACCGCCTTCAGTAGCACAATGGTTAGCACTTCTGTCTCATAGTGCCAGAGACCCGGGTTCGATTCTGTGAGTCTGTGTGGAGTTTGCACTTTCTCCCCGTATCTACGTGGGTTTCCTCCAGGCTCTCCAGTTTCCTCCCACAGTCCAAAGATGTGCAGATTAGGTGGATTGGCCATGCTAAATTGCCCTTTAGTATCCAAAGATGTGCAGGTTAGGTGGGGTTATGGGGATAGGTAGGGTGCCCTTTCAGGGGTTCCGTGCAGACTCAGTGGGCCAAATGGCCTCCTTCTGCACTGTAGGAATTCTATGATTCTAAGACAAGAGTTTGCAAGTTCCAAGCTGCATGGTCAATGGAGGTGTTAGCTCGGGCACCTCAGAGTGAGTTCCGCACCATACTGTTCATCCTGAGTTCGAAGATTTCAGTTGTAATGTTCCTGAATCAGATGGTCCCTGACATTAATAGAAACCTGATGAGATCTACGAGCTCCATGTCACCTCCCAGTGCGACTATAACCCCTGCTTCTTTCCCTTGCACATCCTCTTCTTCCAATGAGCTGTCTTCCTCCAGGGCCTCACCATCCTCAAGGGACAGGGTAGATCAGCGCAGTGAATAAGACCCTTGCAGGAGAAAATGGCAGGGTACCATCCAACTGGTCCAGGTACCAGAATCACATCTTCAGAAGTCCAATGTTCAGGAGTCCACTGACAGAATCAAAAACAGCTCTTCCCCTGCTGTTACCAGACTCCTAAACGACCCTCTTCTGGACTGATCTGATCTCTTCACACACCTTCTCTACTGAGTAGTACTACACTCCTGTATGCTTCATCCGATGCCTGTGTCTATGTATTTACGTTGTGTATTTATGTATGTCCTATTTTTTTTTCCATGTATGGAATGATCTGTCTGGACTGTTTGCAGAACAATACTTTTCACTGTACCTCGGTACATATGACAATAAAACAAATCCAAATCCAATGTGGTTCACTGGTCTCCTGTTGAGAAGATGGATTTGGTTGAAGTGCCTCTATGCCTCTGTTTTGGGCTCCTATAGAGGGGTAAGTAGCCATCTCTTCGAGGGATATGTACATTAGGAACCATCCATGGACATTGGGGGTTGAAGTGAAGAGCTGCAACAGCTGGACTGCTGCAGGATGAAGGAGTCATGGCAGCTGCCTTGAAAGTGAGCCCACATGTGAAGGAGGTTCTTCTTGTGCTGGCTCCATCTTCATCGGGAAAACCTATGCTGCGGGCATAGCATTCATGTCCATCCTGCCATTCATGGATGGTATTCTTCCTCATCACCACTGGGCTCAATATCTGAGACTCAAATCCTCAATACTAACTGCTGTCCTCCTTGGTGACTGTCGCATTGTGCTGCTGATATGCCCCCATGAAGCCAAGAGGGTGACTAGTCCCTGTATTGCCCAGCACTTACTGTCCACTCTCCCTGCCCCCTACGCAGTGCCAATGGCAATGTTTGACAATGACCGAGTCTGCTCTGCACACTTCACTCTTTTGTGGAGCAGCGGTAATTCCCTGGGGCAACCATAACGGCCTCAGTTCACTATGCCCACATTCCTTTTCCGATCTGCCCCAGATAGTGCATGCAGCCCCTGAGCCCTTGAAGAAATCACAACATCTTCCATCTTTTGAGCTATAAATGACCTACTGAACTATTTTAATGATCCTTAATCAGGGATTGGTTGAGGTCTTGAGGCTTCCCCGACTCCGCTCTCGCACCCCAGCTCTGCCCTGGTGACATGGGAATGGCATCGGGAAACGATCATATCAGTCGCTGCCTGGTATTTTGGGAGTCCCAGCTACCTCCGTCCCCGTCTCCTGCGGGACTTGAAAATCCAGCCCATGGCCTCGGTATTCCTGGGATAGCTGAAGAATTATCTGCGACAAGTTCCCAATCCTGACCATTATCCAACAGTACTTGTCAGGCTTGACTACAATGCCCCCCACAGTTGAATAGGCTACTGACATTCAGCGATTTATTTGGCTGATACTGCAAGAATGCAGAATTTCAGATGTGCATGACACTGTGCCCCGGCAACAGCCAGTGAGCGAGAGAGAGAAAATTTTCAGGAGTCATACAACATTGCGACCTTATTGCGAAAGAAGCAAAGCAAAGAGATCCTTGGTCTGCATGCTGCTGACGAGCAGTTCATCTTTCAGCATGTGAACAGACCACGCAGGAAGCTTCAATTCCCAATAATTCTATTGTGACAGATCAGTAGGAGGGTGAATAAGACACAACAGATTGTGACTTGTCATAAATGAGAGGCCATCAGCGCGGGCAGCTGTGTATAAATAGAGGGCATTGATATTCCTTTTATGTAGTCACAGGCCTTATGTGAACAAAAGTGTCAGAATCTATTCCCTTTATTAGACTGAAAATATCCCAGCTTTTGTTGAACAACAGCATTTCGCACTGAGTGTCCGCAGACATGTCACCTGCAGATACTTCAGCTGTTCCTTTAACACTTCCTGTTCTGCTGGTAGCTGTGATAAATCTTAAGTCTCTGTTCTTTATAAATTGACTTTATTTTCTCGCTCTTTGATGTTCCGCCCCGTGTCCTTTACCTTTCAAAGATGACAGGCCACAGCGTTCAGCGACAGCGGCACAAAAATCAAAGCAAAATACTGTGGAAGCTGGAAATCTGAAATAAAAACAGAAAATGCTGGATGCGTTCAGCAGCACTGGCAGCATCTGTGGAGAGAGAAACAGAGTTAACGTTTCGAGTCTAGGTGGCTACCTAGCTCTGAAGAAGACTCAAAACGTTAACTCTATTTCTCTCTCCACAGATGCTGCCGGACCCGCTGGGGTTTTTCCAGCATTTTCTGTTTGTATTCCAGACACACAAAACCTGGTTCAACCCACACCTGGAACACCGTGACCAATTCTGCACACCCCAGAGCCAGATCTTTTAGGAGAGACTATAAGGCCATAAGACTTAGGAGCAGAAGTAGGCGTCCGAAAGAATTTAGCTCCAAACAGCCAAATGCCAATATTCTCCATCCTGGAATCTGATGCGCTCTACTTTCTACTATCTGGTGTGATTTTTCTCTCCGACTATTTTGTCGCGTTTTGGATTCAAACAGTATTACTTTTTGGCTTGCTGCCTGTGGAGTGCTTCTGAGCTTCATAGTTCATTTACATAAACATGTCCAAATGTGAAAATGTCCAAAGCACCCTGCACGATGAATTAGTTTTGAGGCCTAGCGACTGTTATGTTGGAATCATCCTGAATCAGTCACATTTCACAAACAGCTATATAGGTGCTCAACTTTTATGTCAAGTATTAAAGCAAATTACTGCGGATGCTGGAATCTGAAACGAAAGAGAAAATGCTGGAAAATCTCAGCAGGTCTGGCAGCATCTGTAGGGAGAGAAAAGAGCTAACGTTTCGAGTCCGATGACTCTTTGTCAAAGCTAACAGACAGGGAAAGTGGGAGTGAGACTGAAAGATGAGTCATAGCCACAGAAACCCAGGGAAACCGGGTGCTAATGGCCACAGAAACCAATGGGAAAGAGTGTTAATGGCAGTCCCCAGAGAGAAGAAAAGATGTGAAAGATCAAACAGCAGAGAAGCTAACATCAGAGGATGAACTGTAAATGTGGAGGGAGGGGAAGGGGGAAGCAAAGAGGCGAAAGGTGAAGAAAAGGTGGATAAGATTGGGGGGGGGGGGGAATTAAATATATATTAAGAGTGGAAGAAATGGTAAAAAACAGTTAAAATGAAATGGGATGAAAACAAATGGGTTGAGGTGGGGTAGAGCTGATCATCTGAAGTTGTTGAATTCGATGTTCAGACCGGAAGGCTGTAGTGTGCCTAACCGGAAGATGAGATGTTATTACTCCAGTTTGGGTTGAGCTTCACTGGAACATTGCAGCAGGCCAAGAACAAACATGTGGGCATGGGAGCAGGGTCTTTTGTTAAAATGGCAAGCAACAGGAAGGTCAGGGTCCTGAATGCGCACAGACCGAAGATGCTCAGCAAAGCGATCACCCAGTCTGAGTTTGGTCTCTCCGATATAGAGGAGACCACATTGCGAGCAGCAAATACAGTGGAACAAATTGGAAGAGATGCAAGTGAAACGCTGCTTAACCTGGAATGAGTGTTTTGAGCCTGGGATGTTAAGCATGGAAGAGGTAAAGGGGCAGATGTACACCTTCTGCGATTGCATGGGAAGGTGCCATGGGTGATGGGAGAGGTACTGGGTATGGTGGAGGAGTGGACTAGATTGTCTCGGAGGGAACGGTCTCTGCGATCTCAAATTTTTATTTCAAGTATGTTGGTTGGGAAAAGAATTGTCTGAAACACAGCGATAACCCACTCCTCAGGGAATCTTCAAAATTCACGTGAGTCCTAAGAACAAGCAGGTGAGTTTGGTTTAACATCCTATGCAAAAGAAAAATCCATACAGCCAGAAAATTTGCAGCTTATATCACAACCGCTTTTTAAATTTTCCCTAGGGAAATGGCTAAACATGTTGCAAACTGCCAACAATGCCAACTAGATCCATCAACGTCAGTAGAGGTTATAATTGATTACTCTATGGCACCGCGACTTCACCATGCTTAATAATCTAGCTCCTTATACTGTTGTCTTTTGCAATTCTCCTGAGCTGGTTTTCTTGATCGTGTCTTCAGCACTATTCATTTAAATGTAGCATTCTTTTGTTTCAGTTTTGATTTTCTCCTATAAACTTTTCCTGGCCCTGAGGAAGCCCCAAGGCACCTTAAAACCAATTAAGTACTTTTAATGCACCGATTTTGTTGCAATGCAGAAATGCGGCAGCCAATTTGTGAACAGCAAGTTCCCCAAAGCCTAATTATTCAACACCAGATCACCTGTTTTAATTGTTTTTGACTGGGGGAGAAATATCGACTCGGATACTTGGATCGACTCGTAATGATATGTGAATATCATTTGTGTATAATTTAATAACCGAACTGTAAGGAAAGATAGGTGCCGTATGCATAGACTGACCTTCTAGCATCCGACCACAGGTGGCGTGGTTTCAGGAGTAGGTACTGGAAGACAGACCTCATGGAGATAGGGGGGAATCTCCTAGACAGCACAGAGAGACAGAGTCTGGACAACAAGCACAGAGTGCAGTTGCATATCAAGCAGCTCCTGAGTCAAGAGTTATTAATAAGAGTTGACCATAGTTGTTTGTATTTAGCCGTAATATCCTATTGTAATCTTACATAGAACATAGAATATACAGTGCAGAAGGAGGCCATTCAGCCCATCGAATCTGCACCAACCCGCTTAAGCCCTCACTTCCACCCTATCCCCGTAACCCAATAACCCCTCTTAACCTTTTTGGTCACTAAGGACAATTTATTGTGGCCAATCCACCTAACCTGCACTTCTTTGGGCTGTGGGAGGAAACCGGAGAACCCGGAGGAAACCCACGCAGACACGGGGAGAACGTGCAGACTCCACACAGACAGTGATCCAGCGGGGAATCGTGCGTGGGACCTTGGCGCTGTGAATCCACAGCGTTATCCACTTGTGCTACCTCGCTGCCCACATCATTGAAACCCTTTAGTGATTTTATTAATTAATAAACAGTTTTGTTCATTTACAAAGCAGTATGTTCTCTGATCACTTCAACTACAAAGGCCTCGCCATCTGTGCACACAGAGAACATTACAAGGTCTCTGGAAAGCCCACAAGTTTCTAACTCTGAGGAAATAGTGTTATTGCTCAGCCGTGGCTGACATCCTTGAAACTGGCAATGGGGAGATGCTGCTTTCCCATACATGTTTGAAGTCAGTGTTTAATTATTTGACCATTGCTGGTTCAGCCTGCCTTTCTCTTTCGGGCAGAAAATCCCAGGAGGGGGATTTTCTGTCCTCCCGCGGCCTGTTTCGCGACAGCGGACGCAGCCCACTATTGGCCGGCAGCGGGATCTTCCCATTGTTCACACACCCCGTCGCTGGGAAATGCAGCAGAGTGATTACCCTATGGCACCGCAACTTCACCATGCTTAATAATCTAGCTCCCTTATACTGTTGTCTTTTGCAATTCTTCTGAGCTGGTTTTCTTGATCGTGTCTTCAGCACTATCCATTTAAATGTAGCATTCTTTTGTTTCAGTTTTGATTTTCTCCTATAAACTTTTCCTGGCGGAGCCAGAAGATCCCGCTGGCGGGAACGGCTGTGAAATCCTGCAGCTGGTCCATTGGAGTTGGCTCCACAATGTCAAATTCTCATGCTTCCCTCTCAGAATCACAGGACTGTTACAGTGCAAAAGGAGGCTATTCAGCCCATCGTGTCTGCACTGGCCCTCTGAATGCGTCTTATCGCTTAGTATGGTCCTGCCTTTTAGCCGTGCCCCTTTTATTCAAATAATCATCCCAAATGCCTCGATTAAACCTGCATTCACCTCGGTTCCAGGCAGTGCATTCAATGCTAACTACACAGAGGCTCTGTGGGTTTCGTTAATGTCTTTTACTTCTATCACTATACTTCCTTTTCTGTTAGGTTATCTTCACTTCTGTTCTTTAACCCATCCCCTGTTCTCCACCTAAGTAGGAGGAAGCTCAATCTTCTTTCCCTGTGTACGTGGCCTCTTCCGCCTTATTCTCTTCCTCCTTATTGAGCTGTAATCCCTTTCAATTCTGGCAAAGAATTACACCCAAAATGGGAGCTTATCTGCTTTCAGCCTGAGCTGCTGGATGCCTTTTCAATATTTTCTGCACTGTTTTGTGCTTAGGTCTTTTTTGTGGAATTCAGAATCCTGATCACCGTTTGGAGACACCTGCTGGCTATTTGCATGCGTGTGGACGTTCACTCAGGACACAATCCAGCCAAATCCGATGCTGCCAAATGGTGTGCCAGCATTCACAGTCTAATCTAGGTTTCGGGTAAATAATGGCCCCTTGCCACGGCTCACCACAGAGCATGGAAAGCAATATTTATAATACCAAAGCCAATCATTTTTAATTGGTTTTGAAAATAAATCACACTGTTGTTGAGACTAACACATCAACAAAAAGTTCATACACATCAGCAGCGGAATCAAAATTAGAGGAAGGAATTTGAAACATTACTTTCATGAATAGTTATATTCTTCGTGATAGTCTTGCAGCCCTCATGAATATTTATACATCAGCCTCACTGTGCAAATTGCATTATAATTCTTGTACGGAGCTTTTTCATAAATCCAGAGTTTGCTCAAAATAATGGTCTGATTCAAATTATTCATGAAAGAATTGATGTGATCCTTGAATTTTGACAGCTCCAGTTTGATTGTGATAAATGGGACTTCACTGTATGTTTTTTGTAGGGTTTGTCAAGTTAATATCCTCTACAGCAACCCGTGAAGGCAGGAATGATGATTTATTATATTCTCTTTCTCATTTAATAAACAATCAGGTGAAAAATCCATGACCATTTCAGCCATATCTTGGCGACTGTCAAAACTGCACTTTTGTGAGAAGCTTGATGTGAGAGCAGTACAGCCTCACATCAGACAATATGATCACTGTACTGATGCTGGCCATGCAGGAACACAAACAACTATTGCATGTTCAGTTAGCTGGGCTGTCTATCAGTCTGGCTGGCACCAGAGATAACTAACGTATTGGTCATTTCTACAAATCTTGCTGATCAGTTGATTTACCCAAGTGGGGATGTGTGTGGACCTTTAAAGGAATTCCCCTACCCTGTTTTACTTAGAAATTAAGACTTGTCAGACTGTCTCCTGTTCCAAATTATTCTCTTCTCAGACTTCAAACAGGTGCTACTTTGTACTTCCTTCAGTCCTCCCTGACGTCTGCAAACTGCAGGCTCCCAGAAAGAAAGAACGTACATTAGTAATGCCTCTTACTTGCTGAAGACAACCCAAATACTTGAGAACAATTAAGTGTTTTCACTGTTGCAGTGTAGAAATGCAAAGGCCAATTTGCACGCAGCCAGCTCGGGCAGTCATGTAATAATGGCTAGGCATCTATTTTAGTGACGTTGGTTGATATTGGCCATTTGAACATGCGAACTAGGAGCAGGAGTAGGTTACTCAGCTCCTCGAGCATCCTCTAGCATTCAATGAGATCATGGATGATCTGATTTTAACCTCAACTTCACATTCCTGCCCACTCCGATAACCTTTCACCCCCTTTCTTATCAAGAATCTGTCTTCTTCTGCCTTGAGACTATTCAAAGGCTCTGCCTCAACCGCATTTTGGGGAAGAGAATTCCAAAGTTTCACGACCCTCTGAGAGAAAATGTTTTTCCTCATCTCTATCCTAAATAGATGACCCCGGAATAGGGAACCAAAGTTCCAGATTCTCCCACAAGAGGAAACATTCTTTCCACATCCACCCTGTCAAGTTCCCTCAGAATCTCATATGTTTCAATTAAGTCTCCTCTTACCCTTCTAAACTCCAGCAACTACAAGCTTAGCCTGTCCAGTCTTTCCTCTTAAGAGGACTTGCTAACCCTGATATTAATCCAGTAAAACTTTCTCTAAACTGCTCTCTATACATCTACATCCTTCCTTAAATAAGGAGACCAATACTGTACATAATACTCGAGGTCTGGTCTCACCAATACCCTGCATAATTGAAACATAATCTCATTACTCTTGTATTAATTTTCCCTTCGCAATAAAGATAACGTCTATTAGCCTTGCTAATGATTTGCTGCACCGGCACTTTTTGCAGTTCATGCACTGAAAGTCGCCATAATCCACTAGTTCCAAAGGCTGCTCTCTCCTTTTGAGAGACAGCTGACTGGTGGTGATTTAACTTGAGGGTCACCACACCTCAGGCGAGGGGAAAAGCTGAGAAGGCAGAGCCTTCATGGATAACCTCAGCTGGTATGGGAATTGAACCTGTGCTGCTGGCAACCTTCCGCATCATGAACCAGCCATCCAGGCAAATGAGATAACCGACCCCCAATTCATGCACTAGATCACACACACTCACATTCACACACATACATTAATTCAAAGAAACATTCTCACATGCACACACACAAACACTCTCACAGAACACACACACACTTAAACACTCACTCTCACTTGCACTCTCCCACACACACTCAAATACTCACACATGAACTCACACACACACTCTAACTTTTGATTTTGATTTGATTTGATTTATTATTGTCTCATGTATTAGTATACAGTGAAAAGTATTGTTTCTTGCATACTGTACAAACAATGCATACCGTACATAGGGAAGGAAGGGGAGACTGCAGAATATAATGTTACAGTTATAGCAAGATGTGGAGAAAAGATCAACTTAATACGAGGTAGGTCCATTCAAAAGTCTGATAGCAGTAGAGAAGAAGCTGTTCTTGAGTCGGTTGGTAGGTGACCTCAAACTTTGGTACCTTTTTCCTGATGGAAGAAGGTGGAAGAGAGCATGTCCGGGGTGCGTGGGGTCCTTTATTATGCTGGCTGCCTTTCTGAGGCAGCAGGATTTATAGATATAGTCAATGGATGGGAGGCTGGTTTGCGTGATGGACAGGGCTACTTTTGTGAGGGCCACAACAAAATCCAGCACGAGTTGAAGGATAGAAAGAAATAACATTTATTTACAACAACATATATACACAACAGCAGCAGCAACTCGTTGCTGTTCACTCTCCTCTAGCCGGTTCCAAACTGGCTAGCTTTATTTATGCAGGGAATCTGCTAATGATTTCTTTGCCCCCCTCATTGGGGAAGCTCATACTCCCAAAGGATTGTGGGATTGCCATTAGTTCCCAGCCAGTGATAAGCAGGCAGGTTATAACATTCCTCCCCCCCAAAGTCCAAGGAATCTACTGAAGACCCTGGTGAAGGACGGTGTCGGACTAGTTTTGCCGCAGGCCGGGCACTATTTGCACGAGGCACTGGATCGGGTGGCATGTAACGAGTCAGAGAACGGCGCTTCCGTGATGAATGGCGTAACGGCTGTACATCCACGGCCCGTGGGCCCGATGATTCCCCCTCTGAGGCGTCCTGTGTCTCCATCTCAGAGTCGGAGTCCGCTGCCTCCGTCATCTCGGCGTCTCTATCTCCACGCGGTTCTGCAACGACCTGCGCAGGCTTTGAGTGCGGCACCAGAGGAAAATTGTGAGGAATACTTTCCACTGTGCCTGGTCTCTCTGGCTGTAGAAATGAGCTCCGGAAGCTGGGAATCTTTGGAAGGAATGGTCTTCTGGACCGAATGTGGTCTACACGCTTGCACTAGAGACGACCCCGGGCTTGCACCTGGTGAGAGAAGGATCCCGTTTTGCGAAAGATTATGCCAGGGACCCACTGGTCATCACCAGCAAAATTCCGAACGAACACTGGGTCACCGTGCGCAAACTGCCGCCCTGGCCATTCCCAGTGATGTAGGGGCGCGGTCGGCAGAAGCTTCTGATGCTCCTGGCAAATGGAGCAGTTTTGGGCCACCTTCTCAATGTCGGTGTCGAGGCCTGGCCACCAGACATAACTCCGGGCAACATTTTTATTTTGGTCACACCTGGATGCCCATTGTGCAAGTCTCTTAGTATCAGCTCCTGTCCTTTTCCCGGGACAATCACACGCGTCCCCCACAAGAGGATACCGTCTTCCATGCTGAATTCTGACAGCTTGGAGGAAAATGCCCGCAACTCGCCTGGGAGCTGTCTATGCTGCCCACCATGCAGGACTATGTGCCGAAACTTTGACAGGACTGGCTCCATCTGGGTCCACTCACGGATCTGTGATGCCGTGACAGGCAAGGTGTCCATAAAATTTAGGGTTGCAACCACCTCACCGGTCGTGGGAGTCGACATGGGGCCGGTCGATAAAGGCAATCGGCTCAGTGCGTTG
This sequence comes from Scyliorhinus canicula, assembly GCF_902713615.1. Lineage (NCBI taxonomy): Eukaryota > Metazoa > Chordata > Chondrichthyes > Carcharhiniformes > Scyliorhinidae > Scyliorhinus > Scyliorhinus canicula. The sequence continues at coordinate 106,723,971 of NC_052161.1, read as the reverse complement.
GCATTCGCTATCTGGGTTCCCGGTATGTGCTCCAGAGAATACTCGTAGGCAGCGAGTAACAGAGCCCAGCACTGGGTCCATGCAGAAGCAAAGGGCGGTATTGGCTTATCCTCTCGGAAAAGTCCCAGCAGAGGCTTATGGTCAGTCACGATAGTGAAGCGACGGCCATACACGTACTGGTGGAAGTGTTTCACCGCAAAGACCACCGCCAGGCCCTCCTTCTCGATCTGCGTGTATTTCTTTTCCGCTGCAGTCAATGTGCGGGAGGCGAAAGCTATCGGCCGCTCGGCCCCATTTTCCATCTTGTGAGATAGGATGGCCCCAATACCATACGGGGATGCATCATATGTGATGAGCAAAGGCTTTCCAGGATCATAGTGGGTCAGTAACCCAGATGACGACAATTGTTGTTTTACCCGCCGGAAAGCTGTTTCTTGGGGCTAACCCCAAACCCAGGTGTGATTCTTCTTTAGCAGAAGGTGCAACAGGGCCAGTGTAGTTGCCAGATTGGGGAGGAACTTCCCATAATTGTTTACAAGGCCAAGAAAAGAACAAAGATGCGAAGTGTCAGTCGGGGCGGGGACCTGTTGAATCGCGCGCACTTTCTCTGCGACGGGGTGCAAACCTTCGCGGTCCACCCAATAACACAGGTAGACTACTTCCTTCGCCTGAAAGATGCACTTTGTGCGACGTAAACGGACTCCAGCCTCTGAAAAACATCTGAGGACAGCCTCCAAATTTTCTAAATGTTCCTGCTCCGATGTCCCTGTAATCAATATGTCGTCTAAGTAGACAGCGACACGTGGTAAACCTCACAAAATGCCCTCCATGACGTGTTGAAAAATAGCGCAGGCAGAGGATACCCCAAAGGGCAACCCTGTATATTCATACAGGCCCTGGTGTTTATTAATCATTACATATGGCCGGGAGGCAGGGTCCAATTCCAACTGTAGGTAGGCGTGACTCATATCTAATTTCATGAACGAGAGTCCACCTGCAAGCTTCGCGTAGAGATCCTCTATGCGAGGCATTGGATAAAGGACGTGCCGGGAAGCTGTATTCACTGTAAGTTTATAGTCACCGCACAGCGAACTGTGGCATCTGGCTTCATTACAGGTACAATTGGTGCTGCCCAGTCAGCGAAACGGACAGGACTGATAATACCCAAAGTCACCAAATTAGTGTGCTCCCCTTCTACCTTCTCGAGCAAGGTGTAAGGCACGGGCGCGCCCGGAAATAACGAGGCGTGGATCCTGGTTTGACTTGGATACGTGCTACGGCCCCTATTACTTCCCCCAAACCAGGCTGGAATACATCTGGGTACCGTCCTAGCACCTCAGTCAACCCTCCAGAAACTGTTTGGAGGATGTGCTGCCACTGCAGCCGCAAATGGCGCATCAAGTCCCGACCCAACAGGCTGGGCCCATGGCCGCGCATTGTATAAGTGGGAAACACCTCCTGCCGTTCATAAACAACAGGAGTCATAGTAGTTCCAGCAATGTCCGAAGGGGCTTGGCGCCATGCCAACCGGCGCCGAAGGGCTTCCGCCGGCCGGCGCGAGTTGGCGCATGTGCGGGAGCGCCAGCGTGTGCTGGCGTCATCCAATGCATGCAAAGGGGGGGTTCATCTTCGCGCCGGCCATCGCGGACTGCTATACCAGCCGGCACGGAGGAATAGAGTGCCCCCACGGCACAGGCTCGCCCGCGGATCGGTGGGCCCCGATCGTGGGCCAGGCCACCATGGGGGCACTCCCTGGGGCCAGATCCCCCCCGTGCCCCCCGAGGACCCCGAAGGCCTCCCTTGGAGCCGAGTCCCGCCGGTAAGTACCGACATTAATTTACGCTGGCGGGACAGGCCTAAAACGGGCGGCCGCTTGGCCCATCGCGGGCCGAAGAATTCGGGCAGCCCCGGGCCCATTGCATCGTGCTGGTCCTCACCATTCACCGAGGCGGGCGGCGCAATTCATGTCGGGGGGATTTTTGGGGGGGCGGAGAATTCGGCGGCTGGCGGGGGCGGAATTAATGCCGACCCCCGGTGATTCTCCGACCCGGCGGGGGGGAAATCAGAGAATCCCGCCCATGGATTGGTCACACTATATTGCCCTTTAATTGGAAAAAAAAATTGGTACTCTAAATTTTTTTAAAACTCTGCTTCAACCCTCTTGTAGGCTGCGCATTCAAGAAGAATAAATCAAATATAGTCATGGAGTAAGCAAAGATGATGACAAATTTCTGAGTGCAGCCAAAGGTCATTGTGTGGTCAAAGAAGGGCCATAGGCATCGTTGGTGCTGTTCCTTACAATTTACTTGGATTTTCTGTGTGGTGAAGATTGTGGGTAGAATTTTCCCAAAAGATGACAAAGTTCAGTCGGAAAACCTACATGCTTCCCCCCAGAGAAACAGGCAGGTTTCCCAATGGAATCTTCCCAGACTTTGCCATTTTTTTGAAGGGTGGGTGTTTTTATGCCGTCAATGAGAGGGGCAGGGGCTAAACATTCTGATAAGCCCAGCTTCACAGAGGACAGGGCCACATTTTTGAAGAGCGCCCCAAACTCAAAGTGAAATTAAATACCCCTCTCCTCCCCCATGGATATTGGGACGTCCCCTCATTGATAGCATGTTCCTTCCTTCACCCCACAAACATAGATCGTTGGTCTGATTTACCCCCTCCCCCACCCCAATCCTGGAACATAGATCGCCAGCCTGATCCCATCCAAGCCCCGGAACAAATCTCGCCGCCCTCAGAGCTTCAAGCCCCTCCCAATGGGTCACTCTATACGTCTCTCTCTCTCTCTCTGCAGGCTCCTGCCATTCAGGCCCTGCCTCTTGGCACTGCCCCTGTCACCCTGGCAGTGCCATTGCCCGGTTGGCGCTGCCAGGTGCCAGAGAGCCGTGCCGCCATATCCCGGTCACTCAAGGGCTACAATGGACTCCAAGGCCCCCGGCGTTGTCGCCTCACCTGGGGCGGAATTCTCCATTGCCCAACGGCGAAATTGTAATCGGCGGAGAATTAATTCTGATGCTGGAATCGGGGGCGGCAATGGTTTGCCACCGGTTTACGATTCTCCACCCCTCCAAACCAACGTCATAGAGATGCGCGGCGTGCACAGTCGCAATGCCATTAGCACCTCATCGGCCGGACCACTTGTGATGCTCTGCCCCCAATGGGCCGAGTTACCGATGACGCAGGGTACGTGTGGTCTGAGCCGGTGTTCCGGCTGCGGACTGTGCCCAACACCGCCACACTCAGCCAGGATCTGTGCTGTTGGCCAGGGGAACTGGTGAGGGGTGGCCAGGGGGTAGGCTATGGGGTCGCGGTTGGCGAGTTAGGTTTAGCGCACGGCTGGTGCCATGTTGTACTGCGTGGCAGGTGCAGGTCATCAGCCGTGCACATGCACAGCCCGGGACACTACCATTCTCCGGCCATTTTCGACGCGAGCGGTGGGTGTTTCAGTCGGCACCAGTGCTAGCCCCTCACTGGAATCGGTGAGGGATTGGCGCTGAATTTCCTGTCATGAAAGTCGACACATGATACATTCTATGCTGGTATCAGCACTTAGTCTCCAGAACGGAGAATCCAGCCCCTGATCTCCTTTTGTGGAGACCGGTAGTGATTCCCGCCAGCGCCATATCACACCAGCGGGTGGGAGCGTTCCTAGAAGATTCAGCATTAAGCCGATTTTGAATATTAAATTCTATTAAAATGAATGATAATCAGGTTCTCACTGGGCATGAATGTGATTATGTCTGCTGGGAGGGCTTGGGAACATCGCAAACTGTTCAACGCACGGCGGAAATCCCAATTCAGGCTTCTCCCGCAATTTCCCTGATATAATGGGATTTGCATCAGGCACAACATGGCTGTAAAATTGCCCCCCACCCTCCATGTTTGTGTTGCCTCTCGATGGATGAAAACTCTATTGCAACTCTCATAGGAGCCCCTCAGTCACCAGGAGGAGGTGATTAATGAGGAACCGTGTAACAATTTTCTCTGTGGGAAACAGCAGGGAGACTCCTCTGTGGTTACTGCAATATCACTTGGCTTTTTCTTGAACAGAGTCGGAATCACAGCGACCCTGAGGTTTCCAGCAAGCCCTCCTCTTCCCAGATGTCCTGAGGTTTAACCAGTGGCGTACAAAGGTTTATCATAGCATAGAACATCGAACATAGAACAGTACAGCACAGTACAGGCCCTTCAGCCCATGATGTTGTGCTGACCATTTACCCTAATCTAAGATCAACCTAACCTACACCCCTTCAATTTACTGCTGTCCATGTGCCTGTCTAAGAATCGCTTAAATGTCCCTAATGACTCTGACTCCACCACCTCTGCTGGCAGTGCATTATACACACCACCACTCTATGTGTAAAGAACCTACCTTTGACATCTCCCCTATACCTTCCTCCAATCACCTTAAAATGATGTTCACTCATGACAGCCTTTTCCACCCTGGGGAAAAGTCTCAGGAAATCCACTCTATCCATGCCTCTCATTAGCTTGTACACCTCTATCAAGTCACCTCTCTGCCTTCTTCGCTCCAGTGAGAAAAGCCCTAGCTCCCTCAACCTTTCTTCATAAGACATGCCCTCCAGTCCAGGCAGAATCTTGGTAAATCTCCTCTGTACCCTCTCCAAAGCATCCACATCCTTCCTATAATGAGGTGACCAGAACTGGACACAATATTCCAAGTGTGGTCTAACTAGGGTTTTATAAAGCTGCAGCAAAACCTCGCGGCTCTTAAACTCAATCCCCCTGTTAATGAAAGCCAACACACCATATGCCTTCTTAACAACCCTATCAACCTGGGTGGCAACTTTGAGGGATCTATGTATGTGGACCCCCCAAATCCCTCTTTTCCTGCACGCTACCAAGAATCCTGCCTTTAACCCTGTATTCAGCATTCAAATTCGGCCTTCCAAAATTTATCACTTCGCATTTATCAAGGTTGAACTCCATCTGCCACTTCTCAGCCCAGCTCTGCATCCTGTCAATGTCCTGTTGTAACCTGCAAAAGCCCTCAAAACACCATCTACGGGCAGCATGGTGGCACAGTGGTTAGCATTGCTGCCTACGGCACTGAGGACCCGGGTTCGAATCCCAGCCCTGGGACACTGTCTGTGTGGAGTTTGCACATTCTCCCCGTGTCTGCGTGGGTTTCGCTCCCACAGCCCAAAAGATGTGCAGGGTAGGTGGATTGGCCACACTAAATTGCCCCTTAATTGGAAAAAATAATTGGGTACTCTAAATTTAAAAAAAAAAACACCATCTACAACTCCCCCAACCTTCGTGTCATCGGCAAACGTACTAACCCACCCTTCCACTTCCTCATCCAAGTCATTTATAAAAACCACAACGAGCAGAGGTCCCAGAACAGATCCTTGCAGGACACCACTGGTCACCGACCTCCAGACGGAATACTTTCCATCCACTACCACTCGCTGTCTTCCTTCGGCCAGCCAATTCTGTATCCAGACAGCCAAATTTTCCTTATTTGGTTTTTGCCTCTCACGTCTCTTTACAAATCCAACATTTTCAAAAGCTTTTTTCAACAAATAATGCTCTCTTTTCTGTGGTTGCTGAAATTATATTAACATCCTTAGTTGCCTCTTTAATTTTCCTGCTAAATGCCCCATTCAAATTCTGCCCCATTCCCTCTGATTTTGGAGCTATATGTTGATTTAACCTTTTGTCTTTGAAAACAATTGTTTGGCATGACCTTTGCACAGCACAAAACACTCTCTCCAACATCTTGAAATCTAGTTCCACTTCATTGAATTCATTAGCTCGTAATGACATACCATTTAAAAATCATCAACCTCTTGTCATTCACCCTCTTGCTGTGTTTTAGTCCATCCTATACCGATGCTGCAACAGCCTGACCATACCAGTTCTGATGAAGAACCTCACAAATTATTAGCCCATCTTTTTTTCATTCAGATGCGTACCGATTTCTTCTGCTCCTCCAGCGCTTGCCCTTTCAGTACCTTGCAACAATCGAGCAAAAATACAGCATTAGAAAATATTGGAAACGCTCAGATTCTGAGTTGAGAGCCGTGGGTTGTATTACCCAAACGCTGTTGAAAAGGGATATCCTGCCACAAATTCAACCATAAAATACATTGTCACCCGCCCTGCAAATTAACGGCCACACTTCCCATCACGGGAGGCGCTTGGGGCCTGCATCATAGAACTTGTCTTAAGGCCTAGCGAAGTGTAAACCCTCGCACCCCCCTCTCCAAAATGATGAAACCAAATCAGAGAATGCCCATTGAGGGTAACTTTTGACAAGAGACTTTGAAAGTGACAAGTTGAAGACCCCAGTGTTCCCCATTATTTTAAAGGTATTTCCTGGTTTTTAAAAATATTATGAGACATGAATAAAAGGTCCCGGTTGTGGCCAAGTACTGGACGCATGAGTATGGCATCAACCGGGACCTTGAATTGATGTCTCATTACATTCCCCCCCCCCCCCCCCCCCCCCCCCCCCCCCCCCCCCCCCCCCACCACCACCACCACCACCACCACCACCACCACCATCTGGCCTGGGTTTACAAAATTCTCCCACTGTCCTGGCTTAAGACAATTCACACCTCTTTAACCTGTGATTATCTCTCTCTCCAGTCGCACCATCTGGACCTGTAAAGACTTAATTACCTGCACAGGCTCGCATTCAAAGTATCATCTTTCATCATTGACTTTGCCTATATATGAGTTTGTGGAACCCACCTCTTCACTCACCTGATGAAGGCGCTGTGCTCCGAGAGTTAGTGATTCAAAAAGACCCTGTTGCACTTTCCCTGGTGTTGTAAGACTTCTTACAGTAAATAAATAAGTACCCGAACACCCCAACTTCCCTGTCATTCCCCTCCTCCCGTCCTGCCTTCCCCATTTTAACCTCCCTATTCTCTGCCCCCATCATATGCGCCTTATCAACTCCCTCAAACTGGATAAGGCCTTGCGCACGACAAGGACACATTCACCCTCCACAGAGTTTCCTTCCACAACCCAACCTTCATTCCCCCCCCCCCAGTTCCTCCTCCCATTTCCGCTTGACTTCTAGCGGGAGTCCCTCCCAGTCCATTAACTCCTTAAAATCTCGGGCACCTTGCCCTCCCCCACTCCTTCCTTCGACACCACCTTATCCTGTAATCCTGGGGGCGGCAGATCAGGAAAGGAAGGCACCTGCTTCCTCACATAGTCTTGTACCTGTATGTCGGAACCTGTTCCCATTAGGCAGCTCATATTCCTCTTCCAATTCCTCTAATCTTGAAAAGCTGCCCCCCCCACAAACAGGTCTCCAAACCACTGAATCCCTGTCTGTTGCCACCCCAGAAACCCTGCATCAAATCCCCCCCAGTGCAAATCTAAGATTACTGCAAATCGGTTCCGCCACAGAGGCACCTTCCAACCTTACACCTGCTGCTATGCCCTCTGACCAGGAGCTGCCCAGTTCAGGGACAGTCACGCTGGGCCTGCATCTGGGACACAGAAGGTTACAGTAGATGGACAGGAAGGGGTCAGATCGACGTGGACGGAATTAGGGTTCATCGCCTCCCCCTCCAACACTGGCTACTCTACCTCATCCACCCCCTTTTTCATGATGAATATTATTTATATCATTCCTCTGTCTTTCTTGTGCATTGCACATCTAACCATTGGCCCCGTGCGTCGAGCCTTCAACATAAGTCGAGTGGCTTCAATAAGCAAAGCTGTAATTGTGATGTGCCAGGGGTTGAACATGACTCCAGATCAAGGGCAGCATGGAAGCACATTGGTTAGCACAGTTGCTTCACAGCTCCAGGGTCCCAGGTTCAATTCTCGGCTTGGGTCACTGTCTGTGCGGAGTCTGCATGCTCTCCCGAGTCTGCGTGGGTTTCCTCCGGGTGCTCGGGTTTCCTCCCACAGTCCAAAGATGTGCAGGTTAGGTGGATTGGCCATGCTAAATTGCCCTTAGTGTCCAAAAATGTTGGGTGGGTTTACTGGGTTACGGGGATAGGGTGGAGGTGTGGGCTTGGGTTGGGTGCCCTTTCCAAGGGCCGGTGCAGACTCGATGGGCCAAATGGCTTCCTTCTGCACTGTAAATTCAATGATTCTATGACTTGACTGCAAATGGTTTTGTTACATTTGACTGATTTTTGGTTTGTGTTGTTTCTTAGTATATTTGAGAATTCATTTTTAAATGTTCCTGTTTAGATTGGTGTATTTGAGTTATGTTATTCAGTATAGGTATCTTCTATTTAAGTGTGTTTTTGATGTTGTAGCAACACATTTGTAGCTGATTGTAAAAAATGGAAACCCTTCCTGTTGATGAATAAAACATTCTCACCTATTGGCACCTTCAATGGGATATGTCCTCCATCAACAGCCCCGATAACCTTCAGGAAACCAGCAATCCTGTGTAATGCGGGGGACCCACCTTCATTCTCACAGGCTATGTATCTGAACTAATGAACTCTGAAACCTTGCGGAAAATTGCTCAGTTACCTGCCAAAACCAGGCGCTTGCAGCATTCTGCAAAATGTTGCACATTCCACTAATGCCATGTTGAAAAGACTCAGGTGCAAAACAATTCAGCGCTGTTGTGAGTTTCATCTTAATTGTTAAGGCAGTGCAATATTTCGAGTTTGGCTTCAGGTCTTCCTTTAACATTTCACAGAGGAATCCTATTGCATCCTTGCCGAAGCGCGGTTTCCTAAAACACAGTTCCTCTGTTATTTTATATGACGTCCTTCGCCTTGAACCCTCAGGGGCAGGCATTGATCTCGCTCAGCAAGTGGACATGTTACCTGTCTCTCCTCTCATAGCTCCTGCGTCGAACCCTCAACATAAGTCGAGTGGTTTCAATAAACAAAGCTGAAATTGTGACGTGCCAGGGATTGAACATGACTCCGGATCAAGTTTGCGATCTACATTGGTTTCTGCAATACCTGTCAGAGAGATAGTTCACATCAGCTTACTGGAGGCTTGCATATGTCCTTTTAAGCATGACACTTTTCTAAAGCATTTGAAATGGCCAATTTAAATACCTGTCAAAGTAAATGCAGAACACCCTTTTCATCAAATGTATTGTTTAAGAGTCTTCTAACAATAAAGAGACACTTAAAATTGGAATACACCACACAACATTAAAACACAAATTTTACAAAATAACTTTAACTGAAACTCATTACAGATACTTCCAAAATTCAAACACACCATGAAAGCACTTTGTTAATGGAATTAGCACCAGAATTGCATGACAAAGTTATGAAGAGATTCAAATTTCTATCTTTCTAACACTTCCTTCACATTAAACTTTTAACATCTTTTAAACACATATACAAATGATTCAACCACTTAAAGAATCTCTCCTAAATTTCTGCTGTCTCTCTTCACCGCAGTTAGAACAGGAATTAAAGAGTCTAAAGAAATCAATGTAAATACATACCTATCATCAGGGCATCTAGGCGAAGTTAGTGCTGTTCCATCAATTTAAATTAAAGCAGTTCAGTGTAGATTAGTCAATTGGGCAGTAAAAAATCTCGAGTAGGAAGTTTGAATCCGGTGTGAATTTAGCCACACGTTTGTGTGTCAGGACGTCCACAAGGTCCCAACGCACATTTCAGGTTGATGTTCCTTTGTACTAACTCCTGTTAAAAATCCGCAACATGCAGGGTATCCCTTGGGTTCAGGTTTCCTGCATTTTATCGGCACCCCCAAACCCCCCTCCTGCCAAAATCCTGGTGGACCAAGAACATTCACATTTCCCCCTTTGTGTCTGCCTTCTTGTGAAGATATATAGGGCATACCAGAAAATGTGAGGAACTATGGGATTAATGAGAGTGAAGAACTTACTCAAGTAACTCATGGGAGTAAGTGGCAACAAAACCGCTTGGCCTAATGGCCTTTATACTTTAGCCTGAATTTCCAAGATGGCAAGAGCTCGGCGTCCGACAAGCACAGCATTGCAGAAGAAACACTGCAGCACCATGCCTGAGGTTAAGTCCCAGGGACAGCAGTGCTGGTAAGTACCAGCGGCCCCATGAAAGAGAGGGTAGGAGATGCCTGACGGATTGTGAGAGGGGTAATATCGCTGCCAGGGAGCAGGCCTGAAGGGCTGACACCCTCAGAGGATCCTGACAGGAAGTTCCAGAGGTGTCCAAAATACGTTCCTCATAACTTTAGGTGCCCAGGGCTCCTGCTTGACTCCTTGATGGAGGTCAAAGTGCTCTGTTTCAGCCCCTCAGTGTCATGTGGCTAAAAGGCCTTTGACACATTCTGTCCCTTTAACCGTTTACTTCCATTAGTTTCACTTAATTTTATATCTTGGATATCTTTGTCCCTCTTTTAAGTAATTAAGACCAAAGAACTGATCCTTGTGATAGTCTATTAATTACATCCTACCAGCCTAAAAATGACACATTAATTTCTACTCCCTGTTTTACACCCATTCACCAATCCTCAATCCAAGCTAATGTATGAACCCCATTTCCATGAGCCCTAATCTTGTGTAACAATTTCTTATGTGGCACCTTATTGAATGCCTTTTGAAATCCAAATATACTACATCCATTGGTTCCCCTGATCTACCCTGTTAGTTTGACTTTGGAAAATTCTAACAGATTTGCCAAATTCAATTACTGTTTCATGTAAACATGCTGACTCTGTCCAATGATATGATTTCCAAGTGTCCCATTACAGTATCCCCAATAATAGATTTGAGCACATTCTCTACTGCTGGCAACTTGCGAACTGGCCTATAGTTTCCTGTTTTCTCACTCCCTCCTTTTTTGAACAGTGGGGTACATTTGCTGCCTTTCAATCCATGAAAACTATTTTCCTTTCCTGCCCAGCCCGACCCGGACATGATTTTACAGTGGGGTGGACAGGGCCTCGGTTGGGAAGCCTGTCCATGACCCAAATAAGGTCTTTGCCCAGCCTGCCACAATGTTTAAGCTGGTGGGCACCCGATAACTAAGGGTGGGAAACAGAGGAGTCCGCACTAGCCGTGAGTGGGATCGGCGATGCGGGTACAAAATACAGACAGAATGGGAAAACACAAATCTCTCTGGCAAAGTGGTGATTTTCTCCTTGTGGGCAAGTAACATGAAACATGCCACGGGAGCCCGGGAACCGGGAACATTAGCATATCATTAGTAAGCACTCATTCTGGGACTTCCCCCTCACTGCATATTCATCAGGCACCATTGTGACATCATGCCGGCACCATTTGCAACAGCTTTACATAAATGTAAACCTGGTGACCTCACCTCCAAGGGGGATTTTGGAGGTGAGAGCTCAGGCAACTGTCACTCTCAAGAAGTGTTGAAAGTTCAGGGGGCACCAGAGAGGACGCAGGTGACACAGATAAGTTCAACTCAGGGCCAGAGGTGGGTATTGAGAACCTGGGGTCAAGGGTCACTTGCAGGCCTTACCTACTCTTCATGTCAGGGTGATCCTTGCTTTAAAGGGGTTTGAAGGCTGGCATGCAGGAAGCCCATCCTCTGTCATATTTGCTGGGCCTGGGTCCAAATCGTTCTGAGGGTGTGTACTTCCATAGTGGGAGTTGGAAAGTGAGTGGGTGGAAAGAGGTAAATAGAGATGGTCAGCACTGGGAGCTTCTTGAGAGGCCTCTCTTCAAGGGCAGACTGGAGTACTGTGCAACTCTGCCGAATGAGACATGAAGATCCTCTTACTGGGATGAGGATGGCTGCGGTGTGCATTGAACCCCACACTCAGGCGCCACTGTGAGGACCAAGGTGTAAAGCTGCATGGAAGTTGAAATCCACTTGTCAGGGAAGTTTGATTATCAGAAATTAGTGCTGGGGTGGATGGCTATGGCTGGTGGAAGGCTTGTTAACTCTGCAGCCTTGTGACCTGGGAGAATGAGGGTGCCCTCTAGGGATGTGCGTGTGATGCTAATTGCAGGCCTCGCTTGAATCATTGTGGCGGGGGCCAAGCCCACGCGATTGGCCATGAGCCGGTCACATGGTCAGTGGAGCTCGCCCCTTGGCCACGCGACCACACTTTCCTTTCTGCCTATTTCTCTCTCTCTCTCTCTCTCCCTCTCTCTCTCTCCCTCTCTCAACCGAGTCTTTCGCTCCCTGTCTTTATTTCTTTGTGTATTTGATTTGTCATTAAATGCACCCACTCAATTTGTCACTTCCTTCTCAGTCATTCTCTATTTATTTCACAATCCTTCAATCTCAGTGAGCACATACACAGTCCTGTTCACTAGGGTCCCAAATGCCCAGTTTTCCTCACGTGACATTATTAGCTTATGCTTTCAACACAAACATTTTCAAGGACAAATTTACCTCACAACAGACTTCTGAGGTGACCTTTTACAGCAAATTATAGCCCATCATTCAACAACAGTGAATGCCTACAGATGCCATGAATTTGTCCACCTAATTTTTCTGATGGTCGTTAAGGTTTCAACTTCAATTCCCTGCACTGTCAAGTTGTTTTATGTTTTCGTCACTGAATTTTAATCTACATCTGTTTTGTGCTTATCGGGTCAAGAGTCGAGCTACTGGTGAGCAGAAAATCTCTGAATTGGTGATTTATTCTTAATAAGTTCCACTATGGGAAACATAAACCTTCTTCCAGCCCATTAACTTCACACAATGGGACAGATTGCATAAAATCCATCAGAACATGTGGCACGACTTTCTGTGGTGCTGTGAATATGAAGATGGGCAAACACTTGTAATGCAGCCAAGCCAACTCTAAGGCCACACACAAACACCAGGGATAATGTTCCAAGTACATTTTCGGGGTGGAAGATATTTTCCAACACGTATGTACACATTGTTAAATCTCTTGCGGCTGCCTTGGGTATTTCAGACAGTCACTCCCTATGAGTTATCTCATTGTGATTTACCCTATGTTACACCCTAAGACACAACAGTCCAAAATTCCTCTCCCAAGGAACATTCATCCATCAGTTGCAATATGGTCAAGAGAGGGATAGGGAGACCCGTGGTAATTTGGGCAGAACTTTCCCACCCTCAGGTGAGGTGATGCCGGGCAATGGTGGGAGCCACACCAGGACTGTCCCATTACCAATTTCCGATTCTGGGCAGATTCCCAAAGGCAGGTCAGGATGCTGGTCGGCCACCTGCTCCATGCACTTGGGCAACCGATTAAGGCCTCAGTTGACGGTGATTTCGAAAATTCTTACATGGGACACGGGTGTCGCTGGATGTTGCCCCTCTCTAATTGCCCTTGAACTGAGTGGCTTGTTTGGTCATTTCAGAGGACAGTTAGGAGTCAACCACATTGTTGTGGACCTGGATTAGCATGTCGGCCAGACCAGGTAAGGATGGCAGATTTCCTTCACTAAAGGACATTTGTGAACCAGATTGTTTTTTTTTACCGCAATCGACAGTGGTTTAATGATCACCATGCGACTTTTTAAATTCTAGATTTTTAAAATTTATTTTTATTCTCCTTTTTCAAATTTTCATCCAAATTTAAACCCACCAACAAACAATCAGTAACAGCAAATATAATGTCAAACCCCTAGTCAGCAATCTCCTCCTCCCACCAACTCCCAAACAGCTCCCAACATTTTAAATACAAACATCAAAGAAAAGGAATCAGGAATCCATCATCCACAGTCATCAACAACATACACAGTCCAAACCTCCTCCCCACAACAATGTGCAATGTCATCCAATTCTTGAAAGTGCACAATGAACAAAGCCCATGAGTTGTAGAACTCTTCCATCCTTCCCCTCAACTCAAACTTCACCTTCTCGAGTGTAAATTCTAGATTTTCTTTTATTGAATTCAAACTTCACCATCTGGTCTGGTGGGATTCAAACCCAAGTCCCGAGAGCACCATCCTGGATCTACTAAATTACAGGTCCAGTGCAGGCACTATGCCAGTGCCTCCAGCAGTGATCTAACCAGCATAGACCTGGCGGCAGAGCAGCTTCCCAACTGCGTGAGAGGATGCTGCCAGCTTAATGGAGTCAGATAAAGTTGAAGTGCAATTATCAGAAACGATTTTTGATCAGATGGTTGAAAAAGAACAAGAACAGATTGAGGATGAGGCGGATATTTTTTGTTCAGGAAAATTGGTGGAGTTACAACAGAAAGGTGTAGAAATGAAACGGATATATCAAAAAGCATATACGGTAGAGGAATTTGAGAATATACCAGAGTGTTATTACCGTAAAAGTGATGTCTTGATGAGAAAATGGAGACCTGTACATATGCAGGCGGATGAAAAGTGGGCAGAAATTCATCATGTAGTATTGCCGGTAGAATATAGAAAGTAGGTGTTGGGATTTGCACATGAGGTACCAGTGGAAGGTCATTTGGGAATAAGGAAAACTCAAGCTAAAATCCAGAAACATTTTTATTGGCCTGGACTACATAAAGATGTAGTTGAATTTTGTCAATCATGCCACACATGTCAAGCGATAGGGAAACCTCAAGCAGTGATAAAATCAGCGCCCTTAATACCCATTCCAGTATTTGAGGAACCTTTTACGAGGGTCCTAATTGATTGTGTAGGGCCGCTTTGTAAAACAAAAAGTGGGAATCAATATCTTTTGACTATAATGGATGTGTCTACTAGGTTTCCAGAGGCCATTCCAATACATAATATTACAGCTAAAAGGGTTGTGGAGGAGTTACTTAAATTCTTTACTATATAAGGACTATCCACAGAAACTCAATCGGATCAAGGATCAAATTTTACTTCAAAGTTATTCAAAGAAGTTATGGGTAGCTTAGGAATAAAACAACTGCGTACCATCCAGAATCGCAGGGGGCGTTAGAAGGGTGGCATCAGACATTAAAGACAATGTTGAGGGCGTATTGTCAAGATTATCTAGAGGATTGGGATAAAGGAATCCCATTCGTATTGTTTGCAATTAGGGATGCACCTGGTGAGTCTACCAAATTTAGTTCTTTTGAACTAATTTTTACTCACGAGGTAAGAGGACCACTTAAATTGATTAGGGAAAAATTGGTGGGTGAGAAATCGGAAATTACATTATTGGATTACGCGTCAAATTTTAGGGAACAATTAAATAGAGCAGGTGAATTGGCTAGACAACATTTGAAAGTTGCACAAAATGTGATGAAATGGGTAGCGGACAAGAAATCCAAAGTTGGTAGTTTTGCCAGTGGAGATAAAGTTTTAGTGTTACCAGTGGTAGGTGAGCCTATAAAAGCTAGGTTTTGTGGACCTTATCAGATTGAAAGGAAATTAAATGAGGTGAATTATGTGGTAAAAACACCAGATAAAAGGAAGACTCACCGAGTGTGTCATGTGAATATGCTTAAAAGGTACTTTGAAAGGGAAGGAGAGAAAAAGGAGGTTTTAATGATTCTAACTCAAAGTGACGAACCAAATCCAGATGACTGTGAATTTGACATTCCTCAAATTAAATTGGAAAATGAGGATGTTCGTAAAAATTGGGATGAATTGTTAAGTTACCTTCCAGAGGAAAAACAAACTGACCTGAAAGAGTTATTGATATCACATGTGCAGGTTTGTAGAGATAAATTGGGAAGTACTAAAATGCCTATACATGATGTAGATGTGGGAAATGCTGTTCCTATCAAACAACATCCATATAGACTTAATCCTATAAAATTGGCACAGGTTAACAGAGAGATTGAGAGTATGCTTAAAAATGGGATAATCGAAGTGGGTTGCAGCCAATGGAGCTCACCTATTGTGATGGTACCTAAACCAGACGGTACCCAACGGTTGTGTGTGGACTATCGAAAGGTAAATGCAGTTACAAGAACGGACTCTTACCCTATCCCACGTTTGAAGGATTGCATTGAGAAAGTGGGACAATCTGCTTTTATTTCCAACTTCCAGACATGGAAAGAATATTTTAAACATCGTATGGAGTTCTTCGATCGACTTCAGGTGGCTGGTTTGGTGATGAACCTTGCCGAAAGTGAATTTGGAGAAGCCCGAATCACTTTCCTTGAGGAGTTTCCGATACCCTCAAGACAAAGGGAAATAATGTGATCTCTGAGGATGAATGGATTTGATCGAACCTTTGTGCACAAGATTTGTAGCGTGGTTGCTCCACTGATGGAATTGCTGAAGAAACGTTAAAAATTTCAATGGACGGGACTTTCAACAGGCATTTGACTGCCTGAAAGTTGTGATCACCAATGCTCCTGTATTGGAGAATTGCAAGGGGCTCTGAGGTCAGATTGAACTAAAGTATCTGATTCTAAAGAGAAATGCCGAGGATGGATCGTGCAGAGACTTTCTTGTTCAAAGAGACGGTCAATCGAGAAGGTTTTCGGTTGGAGGAAGAAGAACGGGAAAAATTGACTTTATTATTATGCCTGTTTGCGTGTGTTGTTTTTTAAAACAAAAACGTATATTTACTGTGTGCATTTCTTCTTGGATGGTGCAAAAGTGAAAAATGAAACCATCGTGAAGTTGAGGGTTTATTTTTTTTCTTGGGGGAGGTGTCATGTGAGAGTGCCTTTAAGAATTGGGGGCGCGATTCTCCCAAACATGGAGAAATCGTATGGCTGGCGTCAAAAACGGGCGGGTTTGACGCCAACCTCCCCCTCCCCGACCGGGAACCGATTCTGGTCCCCGGTCGGGGCTAGCATGCCGTGGCCATGAACTCCGGCATCGCGGGCTTAACGAATTTCGTTAAGCCCGCTTGCCAGAGTTTGCGACGGCTGACGGGTCACATAACGTCTGCCGCGCATGCGCGGATTACGTCATCGCGCATTTGCGCGAAACCCGCGCATGCGCGGGCCGGGATGCCCCTCAGCCGCCCCGAGAATTGATACAGCAGGGCGGCAGAAGGACAAAGGGTGCGCGGGAATCTGACCCGCTGCCCCCGATCGGTGCCATAGTACTGCCGTGCCAATCGGTGCCATGGTTGCCAAGATCCGAACTTTACGTCCGTTTTTACGAACGGCCAGACCAGGTGTGTTTGCCGTTCGTAAAAACGGCCGTAAAGGGCTTGGACTTCGGCCCATCGGCCAGCTGAGAATCGCTGCTCGTCGTAAAAAAACGGCGGCAGCGATTCGTGTCGGGAGTCGGGCGTGGGGGGGGGGAGAATAGCGGGAGGGCGTCAGACTAGCGTGGCCATAAAAATTTACGACCCCCGCTATTCTCCGCACCGTCATGAGTGCGGAGAATTGCGCCCTGGATGTTTAAGAAATGTACCTTTAAGAAATGAAGCTGATCATATTACTGAAGTAATGTCACGATGGGGGGGGGGGGGGGGGAGCTGAGTTCACTTCTGCTTTTTGGGAGTTTTAGTTTCAGTTTGAAGAAAGCTTGGGTGTGGCTGTGAGCTGCATTGCTGGTGATCTCTGCCATGAAGGACTATATCTTAATCCTTCGGTGAAATCGGAATTGTAAAAAGGTCTCAGTATTGAATATAAATCTAATGTGCTTCTGTTTGAAGGATTTGTTAAGTCTTTTGGATGTGCAAAGGAATAGTTTGCAGGATTGGGTAGTGTTGTATTATTTTCGGGGTTATCTTTGAAGTAAGGGGTGTTAAGAGATCCAATGTTTATTTAAAAGTTTAATTTGAGTTCATGGAATCAACATTGTTTTGTTTTAAAAACCACGTGTCCATAATTGTAATACTACACCTGGGGAACAAGCCATGTGCTTCAAAAGCAACAATCCATTAAAGGTGGGGGTTGGTTGAATTCCATGATACATTTTGGGGTTCTGAATACACCTCTCCCATAATAACCCTCATGATGCCAATGATCCCTCATTCGACATTTCCCTTAATTCCATGGCCTGCTGCCTTTCCCCCTCAAAAACATATAATTATTCATATGCCTCTGATAGTGCCTCCATTCTGAGGCACCCGTCTGTTGTGTGGTCTTGTGACATAGCGTGGAATGTCCCTGCTTCTGAGCCAGACGCTCCGGGTTCAAATCCCATCCCAGGACTTGATGGCCAAGGAAGGTGTGTCCATAACACAGTCAAACGGGTTAAGTGTGCCAAGCTGCAAATCCTTCCAAACACACCAATGGCCAACGATAAGAGCGGGAGAGACTCCTAGTCGGTCATGCTTGATGTGGAGTGCTGGAAAGAAAATTGGAATTGTGGTTGCAGCGCCCTCCTCGCGTAGTGAGTTTGCCATGGTTCAAGCGCTGCCAACTCTGTGATATGGCCGACAGTATCAGGAGTCTGCCAGATGTTTCCATATAAGATGGCAAGCACAGAAAATAGCTTTGATCTACCTTCTGGCAAGTGTGGGCTTTGAACCCCAATTTAGTCCCATTGTTGGGGGTCCCAATGCCCATGGGAAAATCCTGTCCTTTGTCTCTTTACTCCTTTTGTTGCCCCATGACGTACAGGGTTTTAAAATGGGTTTTATGTGTGTCTGCAACTGAAGAGGTTAGTGGCAGCTCAGCCTGACTCCCTCTCATCTATGAGGCCTGAAAGGGGTCTGAGCTTGTGTTATGGGACATAAGGATGGTGCATTTCTAAGTCTGTTTAGGGGTGGTACATGCACTTGCAAGTTATCACCCTCTTCAATAGCCACTTCAACAAAAGTATTTTTCTTCACCTGGACCACACTGCAATCGTGGCAGCCTCCCACTGATCCACTTGCCCCGGGGGAACTTAGTCTCTGCGATCAGTGGGGAGCTTCATTTAAATGCTTCCCCAGCACTTTTCCAGGTCCAACCACGGGTGTAGTAGCCAAGAAGCCTGTTCCAGGATTCTCAGAGAAAGCCCTCACCAGACTACTAGAAGGCGCCCCTCCAGCAAGGTGATCTCCCCTGCCTGGGAGGCAGTGGAAGTATTAGTTAGTGCCAGCTGAAAAGAACGGAGCAGCAATGCCAAAAGAAAATGAATGATCTTCGCACAGCCAAGGTAAGTCTGCCACCTCCAGTCTCTTGCTGCAGTCCCTAACCTACCCCTCGCACCTCCAAGATGATCTCTCACTCAGACACCTCATGGGTTGCCCACATGTCACAAGGTTCTCTCCAACCACCCGTCCGCTGCAATCCCAGTATCTGAACTGCTCCTCACATCTCCGCTCTCACTCCAGTCCCACACATACTATTCCTCAACCATCTGAACTGGCAGGACTCCCACTAACACTCTCCCCATCTGTCTTTCCGCAGGACAAAATCGAGCACAATGGATGTGAAAGGGCACAACCACCCGGAGACATGCACGCGCTCTGCACCCTCACCCCATATGAGGAAGGAGCTCATGAGCTGGCTGGGGAGGAGCAGGACTGCGCCTGTGCGGAGGGCAAAGTGGGGGCAGCGAGCAAATGTAAGAACCCTGAGGACACACAGTCATTCCTCAAACATCTCATACCATTTATTCTCCATGAATGCTGGGGAATGCAGGGAAATCGGATGAGCAGGCATCACCATTGAAGAGGCATCACCTGTCACCCGTGCCCTCCGCCAACACTCAGACCCCAGAGTTAGGCTTCTGGGTCACTCACTGGTGAGAACCTCACACTAATTATTTTTAATTAGTTCATGGGATGTGGGCGTCGCAGGCTGTGCCAGCATTTATTGCCCATCCGTAATTGCCCATGAAGGGGCAGTTAAGAGTCAACCACATTGCTGTGATCTGGAGTCACATGCTGGCCAGATCAGGTAAGGATGGCAGATTTCCTTCCCTGAAGGACATTAGTGAACCAGATGGATTTTTATGACAATCAACAATGGTTTTATGGTCATCACTAGACTTTTGATTCCAGAATTTTTTATTGAATTCAAATTTCACCATCTACTGATGATCCACAGCAGGTGGGGGCAGACACGTCCCAGGTATCTGGCACTCGGAGGGATGCTGGAGCCCAAGACACTGATAAGGCCGTGGCCGATGACGGGCCTCTGGGTCCGGTCATCCCAGAACTAATGGAACTGCAACAGCAAAATCATGAGCATCACCAAGGATGACATCTTCCCTCCTCAGACTGCAAGGCCGAATGGAGGAGTCCCATTGCCTTCTCTCTACGGAGATGGTGCTGTCACCGCAACACAACGAGACCAAAACTGCGAGTGTGGCATCTGCAGTGAAAACCTTGGTGCAGGTCATGCACTCCATAGCGGGGGATGTCCGCTCCATGACTCAGCTATGACCTCCATGGCTGAGGGTATGACCACCAAGGTGCAGGGCTTCAACTGCGTGGTGCACGCACTAATGGGAATCCACAATTTTCAGCACCAGAGGACGACATAGTTTCAGTATCTCACTCCAGCTGTCCCTCTATTCCATAGAGGAGCACAGGGGCCCCAGGCACCCAAAGGGAAGAAGATCGGCAGGAACACAGCCCAGTGCCCTCCACTCATGGGAACTGGGGGTATCCATCTGACAACCCCTTTGCTGTGAGCAACACACCTCCTGTCCAGCACACCGAGGAGGGTAGCACTGCAATGCCCGCACTGCCTGAAAGTAGGTCTGAACCTCAAGGTCCAGACCTCCCAGGGGTCGCCCGCCATGGTCATCTCATGCAACAGGTTGTGGAAGACAGCAGGCTGCCCCAACCTCAGCTGTGGGTCCTGGGGACACACGTAGAAGTCGCAGGAGGGTGGACGAGTAAGAAACTGCTGGCATCCCATGGGCACGGGTGAAGAGAGGCACTAGTTAAGATAGGTCAGTAATATAGCACTTGGAGTAAACATCACTTTGTTCACCAGCAGACCCTCCACCCTGTCATTCAAGGCACCATGCTCTGTAAACCCCGCGTATGCTCGGCGCACTTGAGACGCTACCCCTTGTCCCTCAGGCGGCATCCTTCCAGCCGCTGCTGTCCCTCAAAAACCTGCAGGCACCCCAAGATGTAGCTGTCATGGATGCTCCCCAGGAAACTGACACACACCTTCATTATGCATATTGTGCGATCAGAGATGATCTGGACGTTGAGGGAGTGGAATCCCTTATGCTTCATGAATGGCGACTTGGGATGCCATGGGGACTGCAGAGCCACATTGGTGTAGACGACACAGGCAATGCCCATGACCCTGGCCTGTTTGGTTCCGGTCCATGTTTATATACATGTGGGGCCTCGCATCTGTAACCTCCCTAATGCATTTGTGTGTAACTGACTGAGAGATACCGAACAGATTCCCAGTGCTGCCCTGAAACATGCTCCTGTTCAGAAGTTCAGAGCGGCGGTAACTTTAAGGGCCACGGCAGTGGATATCCTCCCATTCCATGTGGTGCCAGCTCTTGCAGGAGCTGGGAAAGGTGGTCCACCAGAACAGGCAGCCTTCTGAAGCTCCCACATCTGTAGGTAGGATGTCTGGCATCAGACGACCTTCTGCCGGGAGTGTGTCCTGCGAGGCTTCACCATCTGTGGTGCTGCTATGGGCTCAGCCTCTCCCTCCCCTGCAGGATGCTGGTCCTGTCCGCATGCAGTCGCACATCGATGTCTCTGCTGCTGTTCGATTGCCATGAGTACAAAATCCTACACTGAAAAGACGAGAACACAAAGTGAGCACTGAGGATCCCTGACAGAACCCCGCTCCTCTGAGACCTCCACACATGCCTTTCCCCCTTCACTAAACCTCACACCCTCCCTTCTTACACTGACATATCCTTGTCCTTATCAACTCCACCAGGATGAGGCGCCTGGACCCTCGAGAGTCTGCATGCCAGCCTCCAGACCCCATCAAAGCAAGGGGCGCCCTGAAATGAAGGGATGGTAAGGCCTACTAACGACCCCTCTCCCCCACATTGAACCCGAGCCCTGGCCCCGAGTTGAACTTATCTGTGCCCCCAACGTCCGCTATGGTGCATCCTGAGCAATGAACACCCTGGAGATTCGTGGCTGCCTGAGCGCTCACCTCCAATACCCCTTCGGAGGTGAGGCTACCAGGCTGTAAATGGCGGCACTCGCTAATTACACGCGGACATATTAAAATAAGGTTCCTGGGCTCCCACGGCATAATTCGCGTTACTCCACCTGTGAGGGGGGGTTAAAATCTGAATTCCTGTTCGCGCCGGAGAGAATTGCATTTGTCGATTCTCTCCGAATCACGAGCCCGCTTCGCGTTTCTCACTGACAGGTAGCGTGGGCTCAAAATCACCACAGAGTCCACTACAGGCACACTGCGCTCGAGTTTAATCCAGGTGGAAAAGTATTACCATCTCGACTCCAAATGCTAAAATAGCATCACATTGTGGTCAGGGTGATAACAACAAATGTCCAACTGCTTTCAACATGCAGTTTTAAATAAATGAAATGCCTCAAGGTACTGCAGTATATGGAAACTAAATCACTCCTTTGCCATTTGACACACCTCACTGTGCCCATAGTGTTCATCGGTTTTGCAGCTGGAAGGATTCACACGCTATTCCCTGTAAATCATTTATTGTTGATTTGTATCCTCTATCTAATCTGGTCCATGCCATATGTCCCACAGCTGCATAAACCACTATTCATGGTTGTCTGGTTTCCAAGTGATGAAATTGACCTGAAATTAATTAGATTATTGGAAAAGGAGCAGCCCAGCTTTCGGAATGCTAAGCCTTTGCTTCGTGATAGATGGATGAGATGTTAGAAAGGGAACAGGAGAGCAGATGCTGAGAGTATAGGGCTTTTCGCTCAAGAATTGCAGGGTGATTTTTCATCCACTCGATTCAAATTCATTGCTGCACTCCGGAAATTCTCAGTGATGCAGTCAGTGTGTGAAGATTGCATCAGATTGAATCACGTCAGGGTGGCAGGCTGAGGTTAACTATGTACACTCCGAGGTGATTTCACAATATTGATACTGATTGGCAACAGTCAACACACCTCCATAGTAGCTCTTTATACGTTTAGAAAACTGCAGATTTTGGGTTATACGCACTGATTTGTTGGATTGCACATTCTTAACAAAACCCTCCACAAATAGCTATTTATTTGTGTGGTAATTGTGTGCAGCAAGTGAGTGATCTATTAGCTTATGCAATGATGTGGGTGAAAAAGACCCGACAGCCTATTTGCTCTGTACCTTGATGTTGAAGCCCACACCCTCTACCCCCATTGTCTTCCAGTGACATTATTTAGCTAGTTCCTCAATTACACCAGTTTCTTGGCCTCAACTACACTGGCTGGAAACCTTCTAAGCTACACTAGTGACTCTAAATACTTGAACCAATCAATGAAAGAAGCAAAGGCTGCTATTCAACAGATGGTGCTATTCAACGCCACCTGGAAGCTTTTTCGGAGAGGGGCGGGTTTTGCACTGGCTTTGAGAGGGGCAGGGCTTAGACTCGCTGACAGGTCCTTCTCCTCAGAGACCGGGACCTTTTTATTGGGCGATCTCAGATAAACACTGCAGACCCGCCCTATTCTCTGAAACCCCCCCACTTAATATTGGTAAGTACCCCCCCCACCCCCCTCCCCCCCCCCCCCCCCCCCCCCCCCAGTGAGCGATACCTTGTTATGAGCTCGCCAAATGCCCCGGCCCTCAAGGAAGCTCTTCAAAACAAAGAAACAGCCTCTTTAGCAATAACACTTGCTCAAAAGAGGAAACCCTTTAGAATTAATGGGTGGTGATGAGCTACAAAAACAAACAAAGCTGACCCCTCCTTTGAAATAGCCTGAACCTGTCAATCAAGAGACTTGTAAAAGACAATACAACCTTGAAATTGAATGTAAACAATGCAGTCCGAAGTTTTTAGGATTCTCAGCATGCTCACAGATGTGAAAAAGTTAAAGGGGAATGAAATTGACTATGAAAAAAGTACTTCAAAAATTTCCAAGACATCAGAGAGAAGACTTTCTGCTTCATCTGGCAGATTTTTGAGCTTGATGTGCTGGGAGAGACATCAATGGGTTCTAACATATCTGAAAGAAGACTTTTAACTGCAACTTGATGCGCTGAAAGACAGTTTAATGATTTTCAGAGCTACAAAGGGTAGACCTGCCACACAACCCTCATCCCAGGAAAGACCCCTGACCTGAGGCTCTCCAGCCCAGACCGAGCCCCCTACGGCACCGACCTCTCCTGAAGGACCCCACTCGGCACGCTGGAGGTAAATGTAGAGAGTATTCTAACTCCCTCGGAATCCACGACCTTTTGGTTCCCGCTTGTCAGGCCGAGGAGAGACTGGTGCCACGGGACATCCAGCTGGGTTGGTGGGGTGGGGGATGGGGGTGGTGGTGGTGCGGTGCATACCAGGAGGCTGGAACATAATAATAATAATCTTTTATTGTCACAAGTATGATGTTACTGTGAAAAGCCCCTAGTCGCCACATTCTGGCGCCTGTTTGGTAAGCTGGTATGGAATTGAATCCGTGCTGCTGGCCTTGTTCTGTATCACAAACCAGCTGCTTATCCCACTGAGCTAAACCAGCTCTGTAATAATAATAATTGCTTATTGTCACAAGTAGGTTTCAATGAAGTTACTGTGAAAAGCCCCTAGTCGCCACATTCCGGCACCTGTTCGGGGAGGCCGGTATGGGAATTGAACCCGCGCTGCTGGCATTGTTCTGCATTACAAGCCAACTGTTTAGCCCACTGTGCTAAACCAGCCCTCGCAGATCCAGTAATTATATTTGAATGCATGTCAATCAGCTGTAATTAGGCTCTTACCCACTCTAGATGATAACCTGATCAGGTCAGGCACAGTAAGCCGGGAGCCTCACAACAAACTTGACGCCTGCCGAGAATCCTGATTTGGCACTCTCACTCAATTCACCGAGCCATTGCAAAGCGGCCGCGGAGAATCACCCCCAAAAGGGAAATTGGAAAAGACTGGAAAACTGGAAGAGAAACAGAAAATATTCGAAAGCACAGCGGATTATAGGGTTGCCAACCCTCCAGGATTGGCCTTGAGTCTACAGGGACTGAAGATTAAACTCCAGGACACCACTCTGCGCAATGGAGAAAATGCTTAAGGAGTTTAATAAATTGTTCTTTCTGTCATTTTCTTTGAACATTTCTCTTTACCAACTATAAAAATACTGAAAATGGGAAATGAATGGGCTGTTTGACAGTCGAGCGTCATCCAATTGGGTAATGAGTCTTTTCGCTTTTCAATTTGCATGGAAAGACAGTGCACCACAATAATGGATATGTTGGTTAGCTAATGGCTAACGCACGGGGGCAAGGCAGGTAAATAAACCTCCAGGAATACATTTAAAGACAGTTGGCAACCCTAGTCAGTCAGTATCCAAGACAAAAAAGGAAAAAATGGTTTAATGCTTCAGGTTCAACAGCTCATGAGAATTGCAGCAAAAAATAGATCCTGGGGAAGTATGAAAAATTTAAGAGAACAAAAGTCTTAAATTGCAATGCAGTTATGGAGGAATCGGTTAAACATCAACATTTTGCTTTAACGGTCAGGGCTAATTTTATCAAGCACTTTGTAAATTGCACAAACTCGGATTCTAGTGACAACTGTGGTAGTGGGGCGTTGGACCCCACCATAATTACATAGATGGTGATATATTGGCACTGCATGGGAGAGAGTGGATTGGGTAGCCCCACAGAGCATGGGCACATAACAGGGCCTCCAAATATTATACACCATCTCCATTTATTATTACCAAACTGCAAATTTGCCGTACTTCATACCTTTCCTCCTTCCTGGATCCTCATTGTGTTCAGATGGTGACTTAAGGTATCACCTCTTGCGCAAACTCATACTTTTGGTCAAAAGCTCTTAAAGGCCAAACTTGATACACTTTTTGATTTAACCCTTCTCCTCTTGTCCTCTTCTCAATGTTGGATGATGTCCTGCATCATGGACCTTTGACTTTCACCAAAGTTCCTCCACGTTAAAGATCCTAACCTGTTTTCAACCTCAATTGAATTGCTATTCTGAAGGTGAGGTTGATTCTTCATCGACAGATGTATATTCTGCCAAGTGGAACATCCGTAATGGGTAAGTAGTCAACTTTGTATTTGCCCAATCACCTCCCGTCTCCACCCCTCACCTCTTTGAAAAGGAAATGAATGTATTGCCCATGACGTGAGGAAATTAATACTGGAGAAGCGAATGCCTTGTCATTTTTTGTATCAGGGTTAAAGCTGCATCCAAGGGAGCATAGGGGAAGGGCATGGCACCCTCTCACACAGGCAGTAGAAGCTAGTCCAAATGAGCAGCCAAAGCTCAGAGGGAGGGCCGAAGGTCATGAGGAAGGGGCAGTGCATGAACAGCAAGAAGGAGAGGGAGGACAACCAGACTCCACCCTGTAGTGTGGGTATACAGACCAAGGTCGTCATATATCAACATGACGGAAAATCAGAGCCGAAGACTCAGATTGAGCTGCGATGTGACAGACATTTGTCGCCTGATGCAACAGCATCTGGAGCCACAATCCATCGACCCCCATGTCCTGCCTTTGGCAATGAAGGTAACTATCACATTGGACTTCTATGCCTCAGGCTCCTTCCAGGGCTCAACAGGAGACATGGCCGGTATTTTCCAGTCAGCAGCACACAGATACTTTAAGAAAGTGACCAAAGCCCTGTTTGCTCATTTGGAGGAGTATATTTCTCATGGATTTTGTTTCTCAGACTCAAAGGGCGTTTGCCTTTGTCCAAATTGGCTTCTCTCAGGTGCAAAGCATCATTGACTGCACTCATGTTGGAGTAAAAGCCCCAGCTGAACGTGCAGATACCTTTGTGAACCGCAAATCATTTCACTCGTGCGGTAAATCACTGTTAGTATATTATATGTATTGTGGTAAACTGTTACTGAGGCAGCACGGTGGCCTAGTGGTTAGCACAACCGCCTCACGGCGCTGTGGTCCCAGGTTCGATCCCGGCTCTGGGTCACTGTCTGTGTGGAGTTTGCACATTCTTCCCCTGTCTGCGTGGGTTTCGCCCCCACAACCCAAAAATGTGCAGAGTAGGTGGATTGGCCACTTTAAATTGCCCCTTAATAGAAAAAATAATTGGCTAATCTAAATTTATTTTAAAAAACTGTTACTGTATTACATGTAATGTGGTAAACCACTGCCTGATGGCTCCGCCTCCCCTCAGGCTCGGTATAAAGGTGGCCGACCTCCGGCCCTGTCCCAGTTCGGGATCAGAGGGCAGAAGGCTTTCTGTTTAGCTTATGAAAGCCTCAGTTTCATTCACTACTCGTCTTGTGTTAATTGATGTCACATCAATTTAATAAGTTAAACTTTTCAGATGATTTCATCGCTCAAGTCTGATCGCCTGGAACTGGACCCCCAAGCAGCCAACGCTACTGCAACATTCAAGCACTGGCTAAGTTGCTTCGAAGCTTACCTCGGGTCCTCCACCGAAGACATCACTGACCTCCAAAAGCAGCAAATACACAATGCACGGGTGAGCCCGCAAGGTTTCCTTCAGATCGGAGATGCCCTCCGTATTCGGAGGTGATAATGCCGCTGAAGGGACAGTACGTGAAGACAGTAAACGAGGTGTATGCTAGGCACCTCCTTGCCACGAGGCGACAATGCCCCGGAGAATCACAAGCCGAATCCCTGCTTGCCTTGCGTGTACTCGGCCAGAACTGTGCTTGCCAGGCGGTATCGGCTGCCCAACACATGGAGCTGCTGATCAGGGACGCCTATGCCGCGGGTATTAAGACCAACTACATCCACCAGCGCTTTCTAGAAGTGGGTACGCTTGGCCTACCAGAGACAGTGCAGCTCTCAAACTCCCTGGAAGTGGCTTTCCAGAACGGAGGCCTACACCTCCGACCACGCGGCACCCTCATGGATGTCGTGGGCGCCGCCATCACCCGACTCGAGTGCAGTGCAAGCCTGTGCCGCGCATCAGCCCGCCAACGCCAGAAGCCCCAAATGCTACTTTTGCGGCCAGGGTAAGCACCCCAGACAACGCTGGCCAGCATGGAATGCGACTTGCAACGGGTGTCGGAGGAAGGGCCACTTCACCAAAGTCTGCCAGGCCCGACCGGTCCCTAAAGCTCCTAGGCCTAGCAGCGCTGCCTGTTACCTGTTGGGACCTCCCCCATCTACAGCGTCACCCACCATGTGCGACCCGTGGGGGTTGCCATCTTTGCCGCCATCTTGTACTCTACTCGGCACGTGCGACCCATGGGGGCTACCATCTTGGAACCGCTCCACCGCCTCTCGGGACCCCTGCTCAGCCGGTCGTACGCTGGCCACCGCTACCTCCGACTGGCCCACCCACCACCTTCCGAAACTTGCCTCCATCACACTCGACCAGTCTCGACCCCATCAACTCACGAGATCCACGATGACTGTCCGGATCAACAGGCACGAGACAGCCCGCCTCTTCGACTCTGGGAGCACAGACAGCTTTATCTACCCAGATACGGTAAGGCGATGCTCCCTCCCAATTTTACACGCGACCCAGAAAATCTCCCTGGCTTCCGGATCACATTCCGTAGCAATCCGGGGTTCTGTGTTGTGACCCTTTCAGTACAAGGCGTAGAGTACACTAACTTTAAGCTCTACATCCTCCCCCAACTCTGTACTGCGCTATTACTGGGCCAGGACTTCCAGTGCGATCTCCAGAGCCTTACCTTAAAGTTTGGTGGACCCCTGCCCCCACCCCCACCCCCCCACCGTCTGTAGCCTCGCAGTGCTTAAGGTCACCCCACCCTCGCTCTTCGCTAACCTCACACCGGTCTGTAAGCCTGTCGCTACTAGGAGCAAACGATACATGCCCGGGACAGGACCTTTATCAGGTCGAAGGTCCAGCGACTCCTGCGAGAGGGGATCATTGAGGCTAGTACTAGCCCCTGGAGAGCCCAAGTAGTGGTCGGCAAGACTGGGGAGAAGCACCAGATGGTCATCGACTACAGTCAGACGATCAACTGGTACACGCAGCTCGATGCGTACCCCTCCTCCGCATATCTGACATGGTCAATCAGATTGCGCAGTATTGAGTCTTCTCCACTGTCGACTTGAAGTCCGCGTACCACCAGCTCCCTATCTGCCCAGAGGACCGCCAATACACTGCCTTCGACGCAGATGGCCACCTCTATCACTTCCTCAGGGTCCCCTTTGGCATCACCAATGGGGTCTCGTCTTCCAGCGAGAAATGGGCCGAATGGTTGACCAGTACGGGCTGCGGGCCACATTTCCATACTTAGACAATGTCATCATCTGCGGCCATGACCAGCAGGACCATGATGCCAACCTCCAAAAATTCCTCCACGCCGCCAAGCTCCTTAACCTCACACACAATAAGGAGAAATGCGTTTTCCACACAACCCGCCTGGCCATCCTTGGCTACGTTGTGGAAAACGGAGTCCCAGGGCCTGACCCCGAGTATATGCGGCCCCTCCTGGAACTCCCCCTCCCCTACTGCCCCAAGGCCCTGAACAGATGCCTGGGGTTCTTCTCTTATTATGCACAATGGGTCCCCAATTATGCGGACAAGGCCCGTCCACTTATTAAATCTACCATTTTTCCCCTGACGGCTGAGGCCCGCCTGGCCTTCAACCGCGTCAAGGTAGATGCACGCTGTGGACGAGTCCATTCCATTCCAGGTGGAGAGCGATGCCTCTGACTTTGCCCTAGCTGCTACCCTCAACCAGGCGGGCAGGCCCATGGCTTTCTTCTCCCGTACCCTCCATGCCTCCGAAATTCGACACTCCGTCGAAAAGGAAGCACTATTGTAGCAGTGCGCCATTGGAGAAATTACCTGGCCGGCAGGAGATTCACTCTCCTGACTGACCAAGATTCCCATATTTAAAAAAAAAAAATTTAGATTACCCAATTATTTTTTCCAATTAAGGAGCAATTTAGCGTGGCCAATCCACATACTCTGCACATTTTTGGTTTGTGGGGGCGAAACCCACGCAGACACGGGGAGAATGTGCAAACTCCACATGGACAGTGACCCAGAGCCGGGATAGAACCTGGGACCTCAGCGCCGTGAGGCAGTTGTGCTAACCACTAGGCCATTGTGCTGCCCTTAAGATTCCCATATTAAGGAATTCGCAGCACCCCAATCTATTTCAAGCACCCAGACAGACCCAGGGATGGCTGCTCAGGTACAAGGGGGTCGCACCTTAAGAATTTGACTGACAATCCTCTTTAGGAACCCAGAAACCGGGTTTCTGGAATGAACAGTGATTGTGATGATGCAGTCGTAGAGCCAGGGACTATATGAGGGATTGTCGGTGAACATCCAGCACCTGCAGGTGCAGTGGAGGAGTCCAACCATGTGCAAGAGCAGGAGGTGATGCCGACAATGTGTGCCACCCAGCCCAACACCACATGTGTGGCGTCCGCGGTGGAGGCCTTGGGACTGAGGGTTTTAACTATTGATCAACATATCCAAGGCCTGTGACATTCTGTGCAGGCTCTGGCCGAGGCCCAGGACAGGGCTGCCCTCTCACAGGCAGCCATGTGCCAGAGCCACCTAGACATTACAGCGGCCCTTCTGAGCATGGTCCAGTCACAGCGGGCCATGGCTGAAAACCATTGTCCATGTGCTGGCCAACATGGTACCGACAAAGAGGGAGGTAGCCCAGTCCCAGAGGGAGATGGGGCAGTCACTGGCTCATGTGTCACAGACCCAGAAGGTGGTGGCACAGACACAGACAGAGATGATCAACTAACTACCTGTGCTTCATGGCCGCAAGCATGCAGATCCAGGTGAAACGCAGAGCAGGTCTCCAGGACTGGTAGCGCCAGGTGGCAGGGGTGCCTCAGGGGATAGTTCCGCTCACACCCCCATCCCATGGAATAGCCCGGTGGGCATCAGGCACCCCGAGGGAACAGGGCATGATGGTGCCTGTGCCGGTGACTCCTACAGGGGAGGCGCCAGACACTGCAGCACCTCGGGCTCCCCCCCGTCCTGTCCCTGGCTCGTTTGGTAGGCAGCAGGCAGAACAAGGTGGCACCATGCCAGCTGGGACACCCAAGCAGCAGCCAGGCCCACCGAGGCCCGGTTGCCCCAGACGACGGCCAACGGGGAACCAGGTCGCAGGGCCTGAATCACAGCCCGCAGACGGATTTTGTAGAGCTGGCGTGACTCGGAGCTGCCAAAGACGGAGGTGTGGGTGAGCAACCTGACATCATTCCTATACGGAAAAGGTTAGTTCACCTTACGGGGAGCGGAGGAGGGGTTCACCCTGAGGTGCAAGCCATTTATCAACTTATTTAAAGTGAATTAAGGCATCAGCGGGGGGAGGCGTTTAGGAGTTTTATGTATTTTCTTTGTTTTGGGAGGAGGGGGAAATAAGGGGAAGGAAATAAGGGGACGGGATGAGGTGCATGCTTGATATCAGTTGCCACAGTTGGCTTGTGTTTTTGTATCTGTTGTTTCCTTTTTTTCTGATATTTCTATCTATATATGCAAAATGCCTTTAATAAAAACATTTTAAAAAAGAGATTGTGCAATCTCTCACAGAATCATAGAATTTACAGTGCAGAAGGAGGCCATGCGTCCCATCGAGTCTGCACCAGCCCTTGGAAAGGGCACCCTACTTAAGCCCACGCATCCACCCTATCCCCATAACCCAGTAACCCCACCTAACCTTTTTTTTTGGAAACTAAGGGAAATTTATCATGGCTAATCCACCTAACCTGCAGATCTTTGGACTGTGGGAGGAAACCGGAGCACCCGGAGGAAACCCACGCAGACACTGTGCCGAAGTCAATATTTTTCCCGCTTCTGGGCTGTGATAGAAAGATTCAACAACGCTCGTTAAGAAAACAAAACAAGGCTTTATTTGCAAATTACAACTGCATGTTCCGCGCTGTTACAGAGAATAAGCTCAATATTTATACAATTTCAGAATCATGATTACGTACCTACAGCTTGGTCAGGAATTCGATCAGAAGTAAAAACATAAGCAATATCATAAAACAGGCGTCACCTTGCTGACCCTTGAGGACTCGGGGTCTCATACCGTTATCTTGTCTTTTGATCGCATGTTTAAGAATCGGAGGATACTTGTTTTCCCATCATGCCATTATTTACTTCGTACAACATCACAACTGGGAGAATGTGCAAACCCTGCACAGACAGTGACCCAAGCCAGGAATCGAACCTGGAACCCTGGAGCTGTGAAGCAACAGTGCTACCCACTGTGCTACCGCGCTGGTCAGTAATAATGTGGTTGAGCCCCCGGGACAATGTAGAGCTCATGACGGCCACGTACCCCTCCATTCACAGTCCTAAAATCTCCACTGCCTCAGGCGCTCTGCTGCTGATAACCTAAATACTGCTCTCAAAATACTGCTCCAGAGGTTCCTCCTATGAGGGAAACTGTACACAGGTATCTCTGAATCTGACACCAGCTCCTGCACTCTGGTGCGGTGACTTTCATCCTTTAAATGCATGCAACATCCCTCCGATTTCCTTGTTTCTGAGTAGGTCGAGTGTGGGTTAATATGATGTAATGCTGCCTCCTCAGACATCTCCTCCTCCTCCTGATGCCTGAGGGACGATATGCACCAGAAGGGGAGAGCGAGCAGAGCTGATACAGAAAAATACCTATTTAGGTGTGGCACTTCTCATAGTGAAGGCACTCTCTGATACCCATATGACTCAATTCCATTGTTGCACTCCCTCTCATGCCAATGTCCCATTGAGCTCAGCAAAGTGACAGCACAACCTCCACCATTACCACAATGTGCCAGGGCAATCTCCTTTATCTCTGCAGCATGAAAATGTGACCCCCTCCCTTGGATCTCTGTGTCTATGAGCCAAACTACTCACCTTGCCAGAAAACAAAAGGCCCCTGAACCTTTTGCAGCACTGAATCCATGATTTTCTATGGTCTGCAACGTTGCTCATCACTGCCACAATCTGAACTAATGCCTTCTTGGTTATAGCAGGTGGTGTGCGACGGCCAGCTGGGTAGATAATGTCCCTTCTCCTTTGCACCTCGTCTGTCAGGACTTGGTCGGATAACATGGAGCGGCTGGTCCCATCCCTTCAGATGTGGTGATTTGTATGACATTCTATGGATTAATAAATTAATTAATGAGAATGTACGGCAAGAAGGGTCATGAACAAATCGGAATACATTGTTATAATTCATTTTTGTGTACCGACATGCACTAACTATTCATATCATGTCATCCATGAACACTCTTACAGGTGAACTTGAGAGAAGCACATACGTTTGGTGTCATGTATGTTGAAGCTGTCACTCCAAGGTGACATGCTGTGCTTAACAATAAGTGACAGCCCTGCTCACTGTCTTATTCTGACTGTTTCGCCTCTAAACTGTGCAAATGTGAAAGGCCTGGTTAAGAGTCCACAGTGTGGGTGCACCCAGAGAGATGAGTAGCAAAATGGCCAGTGGATGGGATAATGAGCATTGTAGTGCTGATTCGTCCACTGAGTCTACCCAGCTTCCTAAATCAATGCACATTATCTGCATCAAGTAGTGGCAGCAGGGTATTGCCATCTCCATCGCTGTGTCTTGAGAATGCACTCAGTGGTTTTGTTCACCAATGGCAATTCACCCATAGGGAAAGCCCATGATGGGTCATCGGTTCTCGGAAAATCTAACAGTTGAACATTTACAGCTTTGATACTCACTTGACAACTCTATAATGTAACCCGACTTGCGTCGAGAATTCTCCCGTCTCTGTGCACCTGACCCAGGGACGGAAATCCGGGCTTAAAACTCCATTGGCTCTTTAAATGGATGCCAGGGTTCCCATAAAAAAAAATAACATGGAGTTGTCCCGTGTCGAGCCAACAGAAGCAGATTAACTTGTCATTTGCCTTGTTGCTGTTTATGGGATGTTGCTTTGTGTCCAAATTGTCTGCCTCTTTTGCCTATATGGTAACAGCGGCAGCATCTCAAAACTGACATGTGAATCATTCTGAGATGTATCTGCTGCAATAACATGCTTCTTCCTTTTGTTTGTTCTGTGAGTAACGACATTCCGAAACACTGTGCAGAATCCTTTGCTGCATGTATCAAATTCACTTCGTAAAATTTCATTTTGTGGAATAATAAAACTGAATTCACACATTTTCTTCTCTCAGTTGTAAGCTTAATTGAGGGAAAATCTCACTGCATTTTTCCTTTTCTTCACCTCTGCAATTTTGTTCACAGGCTTTGTAAAAATGCAGTTACTCATCTCTGAAATATCACCGTCTTTCTGACAGTTAATAATCCTTTCTCACAAGACAAAGAAGTTGCTGTCTGTAATTGCTCATAATGATGCTCTGCTAAATCAGTGCCACATTTGGTTCACACTTTGTTCGGTATCACTGCTTATGCTTTGCTTCATTACAATCAATAAATAGAATCACCGCAAGTTAATCAGTCATGAAAAATGAAATTGATTTTGTTTTGTCTTCAATGTGTTTAAAAATGATCATACTATGCAACATAATGGTGTGGTTATTCAAGTAAGCTGTTCCTGGAACTGAGCCTCTCTAAAAATTCTCTGAGGAGTAGATAGTGTCCTTTTGAATTTGCTAAACTTGCTGAAACCTGCCAAGCCAGCCAGCTATGCACAACAAAATCCCTTCTAGCGACACATAGAAATCTTTCACCACTATTGTTTATGAAGCATTCCCAGACCCTTAATAAGTCTTCTCCACCCATCTTCCAATCCAATAATGCCATCATTTTAGAATTCTTAATCTTGCTTTGAAATTTCTTGTCTCACCCACTCACTCGCTGGTGAAGTGATCAGTCTGTACATAGGCCACACAAATATCTGTTCATTACAATTGTTGCAAAGTCATCCTCCCCCTCCAATTCTGGCCTTTTGCGCATTCCCAGTTTAAATAGCTTCAACATTGAGGCAATGCCTTCAGCTGACTCAGCCCTAAACTCTGAATTCCCTCCCTGAACCTCTCTGCTTGTCTCGCCATCTTTAAGAACCTATTTCTTTGAGCTGGTTTTTGGTCATCTGGCCTAATATCTCCATCTGTGATGGAATCCCCAGTTGTGATGGAATACTCTCCACCCTCCTGGATGTGTGCAGCTCCAACAACACTCAAGAAGCTCGATCACGGACAGCACGGTGGCGCAGTGGATAGCATTGCTGCCTCACGGCGCCGAGGTCCCAGGTTCGAACCCGGCTCTGGGACACTGTCCGTGTGGAGTTTGCACATTCTCCCCGTGTTTGCGTGGGTTTCAGCCCCACAACCCAAAGATGTGCAGGGTAGGTGGATTGGCCACGCTAAATTGCCCCTTAATTGGAAAAAATAATTGGGTAATCTAAATTTTATTTTTAAAAAGAAGCTCGATAACACGAGGACAAAGCAGACCGCCTGTTTGGCATCCCAATTACCACTTTAAACATTCATTCCCTCCATCACTGATGCACAATGGCAGCAGTGTGTACTATGTACAAAGTGCACTGCAGCAAGGCACTAAGCCTCCTTTGACAGCATCCCCCAAACCTGTGACTGCTACGATCTAGAACAGGGGTGGGCAAACTACGGCCCGCGGGCCGCCAAAGGTCTTTATGCGGCCCACCAAGTCATTTTTTTTAAAAAAAATTTTAGAAATTTTTTTTTTTAATTAAAATTTTTTTTAAGGTTAATGGGGGGGGCTGTTGGGTTACTTACTGGTATAGGGTGGATACGTTGACTTGAGTAGGGTGATCATTGCTCGGCACAACGTCGAGGGCCGAAGGGCCTGTTCTGTGCTGTACTGTTCTATGTTCTATATGAGGCGCCCAGAATCATAACCGGGTGAAGTAATTATTTTACTTAATATACTATGCGGCCCTTTAAAATTGTGAATTTCTGAATGTGGCCCTTGCACGGAAAAGTTTGCCCATCCCTGATCTAGAAGGACAAGGGTAGCGGGTGCATGCGAACATACCACCTGCAAGGCTCCCTCAAAGTCACATACCATCCTGACTTGGAAATTGCCATTCCTTCAATGTTGCTGGGTGCGCCCCCAACACATGGACAGCAAAGGTTCGAGAAGGCAGCTCGTAACCACCTTCTCAAGAGCAATTAAGGATGGGCAATAAATTTTGGCCTAGCCAGTGACACCCACATCCCATGAACAAATATAAAAAAACAAAGTGGCTCAGTGTCAAATTTGTGTCACAATATTCCAGTGATGTCCCTTGGAGCATTTTATAATGTTAATGGCACTATTTAAATGCAAGTTGTCATTGACGTATTCACGATATCTCCAAATTGTGCTATCAAATAATCTCAGCCAGGAAAACCATGAGGGTGTTACTGCCTCTCAATGCCCCAGGTCTATAGAGGGAACAAATATCAGTCAGTGTCTCTGCTCCTGACTACGATCCAGTAACTGCTGATGGAAAGTACATGTGTGTTGGTTCAGGACACGGTTGGGCTCAGCTGTAATATTCTGCCATCAAATAACTTGGAAATATTCACCATCTATGCTCATGATTCAAGAATGGTCACTTGAGAGATAGGGAAGGGCACAGCTGCGGAGCCAGACACAGAAAAAGTCAGAACACACAGGAGAAACAGATGGTGCACGGTGGCACAGTTGTTAATACTGCTGCCTCACAGCGCCAGGGACCCGGGTTCAATTACGACCTTGGGCGACTGTGTGGAATTTGCACATTCTCCCCGTGCCTGTGTGGGTTCCCTCCGTGTACTCCAGTTTACGCCCACTATCCAAAGATGTGCAAGTGAGGTGTATTTGCCATTTTAATTTGCCCCTTAGTGTCTAAAGATGTGTAGGTTAGGTTACGGAGGTGTGGGGATGGGGAGTGGGCCGAGGTGGAATACTCTTTTGAAGGGTCAGTTCAGACTCGATGGGCTAAATGGCCTCCTTCTGTAATGTAGGGATTCTATGAAAACTCGGAAAAATTTAAACAAATCTTGACAAAGATTTAATTGCTTCAAATTTGCCAAAAAAGGCTTTAATTCATTTGTTTCATTTCTTTGTTTTGTTCCTCTCTTTTTCTACCTCTCGGTCATTTTTCTTTCTCTTGATCTATATTTTCTTTGGTCCAGTGGAGTCATCGGCTCATCACGTTAGCTGAACCAAAGCACCACCACAGTCAAGAAGCTAAATGTTTCTTTTTGGCTGATCAAAGCTGTGACTTTCCTCTAAAATCAACCAATTAACCAACTGTTTAGTGAAAATTTAATGATCAAAAACGTCAGTTCTCATCCAACTTCGATGATAAATTAATTAACTTCCAACCTTCAGCCACAGTAATAAGGCAATTGAGGCCATTAGTATGTAAATACAGCCAAAAAAACTTTCAAAATCAATTTTATTTTAAAACTGCAAACTAGTTCTATTTATGTCACAGTAAAATTGATAATAAGCAACATGAGTGATAGAATATTATATGATTATTATTGCACGCTGATAGGGAAACTGTAATTGGATTTATTACGGCCAGTAGATTGAATATTGACTATTGTTTTCTATAATCCATGGATCTGTTTAACTCCATTGGATGGGGTAATGGATCTAAGTGTAAAATTAAAAATTGTCACCATCCCAGTTCATGTTGTTACTGGATGGGAAGATCCCCAAATAGAATTCTGGCTCAAAAGAACATGGGCGGGATCCTCCATCGGCTGACGCCAGAATCGGGAAATGTGATTGGGCGGAGAATCGGTTTTGACGTCAAAATCGTGGCAGGCCAGTTTCACGCCAAACGGCAGTTCACCGGTGCCTCGACAGCAGCGTCAATGTGTTCCACTCTCCACTTACAGTAAATGCCATTGACATATCATTAACAGGCCTGACCTATTGGGGGCGATTCTCCGCTCCGCGGACCACGTGCCCGCGCCGTCGTAAACGCCGTTGCATTTCACGACAGCACGAACAGGGCCCGGACATGATCTATTCTAGCCCCCATCCGGGCCGGAGAATCGCCGTTCGGCATTTGCGCCGATTCGCCGAGTGGCCGAGCGAGATTCGCGCGGCGCTGGTTTCGGGGGTGGGAGAATCACGTGCAGGGTCGGGCCAGCATGGCGCAATTCGCGCGGCACCCCAGTGATTCTCCCACCTGGCGTGGGGGGGGAGAATACCGCACATTATTCTCCAGGGCCTCCGCAATTCCCCGCCTCCACTGGGCCGAATTCCCGACGGCGAGGTTTACTTGTGCTTTGAAAAATCATGAAACTGACACTCTGACTGATGAGGAAGAGAGAGGAGGTAGAACATAGAGAGGTGCGACAGTGGGCTGCCGGTCCCAACACTGGCTAGGCTGGCTGGGGTGGGGGGGATCCCTGCCAGGGCCGGAGGGGTGGGTGACGGGGAAAGGGCCGTGGGGCTGGGGTGATTCCTCATGGGATTGGGGTGGTGCCCAGGCATGCACCGCCATTGCTGCAGCCTGTGTGTGCTCCCACCCCACCCTCCCAACCTGCAGCCCACCCACTGCCATATCACCCCCCCCAACTGGCTGGCATCCACCGGCAGGGCATCATGCGTCCACCCAGGGCAATGCTCACAGTAGTTCCTCCAGGGGACGGGGACCGCAAATTGTACAGCTGGCAAAGGCATTGCCAGCCGATGGTACTCCTGACAGCAGGGATGGGTGCGAGAGCCAGAGGACCCCACAGTGTCGGACAACAACCGGGTCAGGGGTGCGGAGAGCAGGAGGGAGGAGGACATGCGTGGGCAGAGACCGCAGTGCCAACCAGGACCACCAGACCTGGTTGGGCACAGGGGTACCCGCTATGGCAACATGTCTGCCTTTCATCCCCTGGAGACAATGGATATTGGAATACAACCAGCAATGGCGGCCTTCCTCCTAGTCACTGCAGCCCTGTGGGGTTGTTATAATTCATCTGACAGAGCACCGAGGCAGGTTGTAACATTGTGAACAGGTGTTTTATGTGGCAAAATATATACAGATTCGTGCCCTCGCCCCCATCACTAAACTGTGCCTTGAACGCGTGCGGACTTAACTGGTGTCTAATTTTCTGGCCTTATGGGCCCTAACGCTATGTTGAGGTGGATCCGCGGACAGTACATCAGGAGTGGAGGCGGCCTGTAGTGATTCCTGCTCTACAACCTGGCAGTCATCTTCTGGTCGACTAGGCCTGGCTGCTGCTCAGGTGTCCCTGATGGCATGGTGCCACCCTGCCCACTGCCCACCAGATATGCCAGCGACATGAGGGGGAGAGCCTGGGGTGCTGCTTTCTACCGGCACCTCCCCCGTGGGATTGATAAGCAAGCTGATGGTGGTGTGAACATATCTCTCTTGCTTCCCACTCCACCGCGCCCCTTTCTGTACATCAACCTTCCTCTTCTGAGATTCTGCTTTCAGCTGGGCAAGAACAGCCACATGCCTAACCCCAGTAGCCCAAGGAGGAAGTGAGCAACAGCATGGCACTGATAAAGAGGTCCTATCGCTTGGTCTGACAATTGCAGTCTCCAGCTCAGATACAGCACTGCACTCACTTTGGAGGTTAGAATAGAGTTGGGGGTCATCCTGCGGTGAGTCACAAGGGCTGAAAGCAGCCATGGATGGTTCATTTGCCAACTCACTGGAGGGCGAGGTGGACAGACAGACAAGCCCATGCTGAAGAGAACTCAGACAAAGCCCATGATGGGAAACACAGTGAAATGTAAATGTAAATGTCGCCACAGTCCCAGAGGACCATATTATGCTGCTCTACCCCTTGAGAGCTGACTGGGGGTGATTTAATCTGAGGGTAACCACACATTAGGGGCAAGGTTGAGAAGGCGGGGCCTTCATGAAAAATCTCGGCCAAAACAGGAATTGAACCCACATTGTTGGCCTCGCTCCGCACCTGACCTGCCAGACAGCCTCTTTACACGGTCAAGAAGAAAGAAGGAAATTTGGCCGCAGGTAGGGTCGGCTGAGGATATCACACAAAGCTTGCCCTTTCCATAGATGGTGGTCAATCTCCCTCTTGAGATGCAGGCCTAGAGGTACTGCAGCTGCAACCCTCATATCTGCTGCAGCCTTTCTGAGGACAGATCACTATTCCCCCCCCCCCCCCCGCCGCCTCCCCTTTCACACCACCAATACTCTGCTACTCTAATCCTGAGAAGATACAGCAGCAGTCTCTGGGAAATCCAGGAAGTTACCACCCCACCTGCAAAATAAATATTCCAGACACTTTGCAATAGCAGAAGTTCTTCAAAATTACCTTAATCTACTTGTTGGGTGCCCGGCCCTTTAATTAACGCATGTGCAGAGCCCACGTTGTAGCTCACCATCAGCTCGTGATGAAAAAACATGTTGCCTGAATCAGCGTGGTCCAAATGAGGCATCCTAGTGCCATGCCAGCCAGTTGAAGGCATATTCTCTAAAAGCTACTTTGAGGACTCAGAAAATGCCATCAATCTGGCACAAAATGTGCTTTGCTTATATGGTGGCGTGGCCCCTTTAAGGGGGTGGGCTCGATGCAGCACCTAACCGGATCAGGGCCAAGCACACGAACCCTGGCTAATAGGGAGTTTGCGCAGGGCCTTGGGAGCAGAACCCCGGGCAGTGTGGACCCCGGAGCCCAAGTGTGCAAACCTGTTGAGTAGTGTTCTGTGCCTGTTACTTACCTGCCTTTGTCTTTCATCAATAAACCCCTTGTTAACTACTGGAAGCCTCCAGTGTGTGTCTCGAGCCACCACAGTGGCGATGAGGTAAAAGGTTTGATCGCAGCCTTCAGTACATAGCGAATTGATGGGGAAGAAACAATTGATAAAGGAAGGAAGCACCATTGAGAGTCGGAATCCATTAAACTGTGAGTGAAAATGCCGATCATTGGCAGACTAGACCAGTTTAGCCAAGGGGCTGAATATCGTCTGTCTATCGAACAGCTCCACTATTTTTATTACCGTGAATGAGATCACAGGTGAAGACAAGCAGAAAGTTATATATCTGACAGTTTGCCGGCCCCAAACATATAATTTAATTAGGATGGCAATAAAGGGCAGCACGATAGCACAATGGTTAGCACAGTTGGT
Source organism: Scyliorhinus canicula (assembly GCF_902713615.1). Lineage (NCBI taxonomy): Eukaryota > Metazoa > Chordata > Chondrichthyes > Carcharhiniformes > Scyliorhinidae > Scyliorhinus > Scyliorhinus canicula. The sequence continues at coordinate 106,683,242 of NC_052161.1, read as the reverse complement.
TCACAGCTCCAGGGTCCCAGGTTCGATTCCTGGCTTGGGTCACTGTCTGTGCGGAGTCTACACGTTCTCCCAGTGTCTCCGTGGGTTTCCTCCCACAGGCCAAAGATGTGCAGGTTAGGTGGATTGGCCATGATAAATTGCCCTTAGTGTCCAAAAAGCTTAAGTGGGGTTACTGGGGTACGGGGATAGTGTGGAGGAGTGGGGCGCTCTTTCCAAGAGCCAGTGCAGATTCGATGGGCCGAATGGCCTCCTTCTGCACTGTAAATTCTATGATTCTATGATCCCCAGAGCCACCCGGCTTGAAGACCTTTGATCAATTTGTGAGGTTGGTGAAAGAACGCTTCAACCCAAGGCCCTCAATTACGCTCCAACATTATAATTCTAACTCTGCAGTGAGGGACCATGAAAATTCAATCTCAGCCTTCATATCCAGGATTCAGCAGCTCACTGAGCGCTGCAAGGTCGGGGCCACGCTTGGTCACGTGTTGCGCAACTGGCTGGTCTGTGGGATCCATACCCTCAATATCCAGAAGACGCTTCTGGCTGAACCGGCTATGACATCGGAAAAAATGATCGAGATAGCTCAGGCGATGGTGTGCATGGAGACATGTGCCACTGAGTTCCAAAGCATGGCTGAAGGGGAGGTCAATCAAGTATGGGGTGGTACAGCCATGAGGTGTGTGGCAGGATCAACTGGCACAGAACCGAACACAATCCTCAGGACTGGACTGGAGTCAAAGGACCAGGAAAAGGATCAACCCAAGTCAGAGGTGAACTGCTATCACTGTGGGGGGAACCATTCCCAAGAGACCTGCCAATTTCGGGAGTTTGTTTGTTTCTGACACAATCGCATGGTCACATTCAAGCACAATTCACGCCACTGCAAAACAAAACAACTGCAACAGCAGTCCACGGCGGCACTGAACATAGTGGAGAAGAGGTGTGTAGAGGAGAATGCAATGTATAGGTTAAATGCAGTGAGTTAAATAAGGCCATCCCAATTGAAATTGCCTTATGGGTAAACGGCAAAACCCTCAAAATGGAAGTCAACTCCTGGGTTCCGGTGACCGCTGTGGGAGAGCAGACTTTCAAATATATCCATGATGGAACGCAGCCTTTAGGTTTGGGCAGTACCGCAGCCAAGCTTGCTACTTACACTGGGGAAATCATGAAAATCCTTGGAACTACCAAAACACCAGTACAAATGGTACAAGGTTGTCGTGGCAGGGCACATACCCAGCCTGATGGGAAGACACTGGCTAAAAAAGATTGGTCTCAATTGGCTGGGAAAAAAGTTAATTTCCGACGGCGCCGTCCAAGATGTTATGAGGAGCTATGAGGACATCTTTCACAAGGAACTAGGCTGGATCAAACCAAAATCTATGTCAGTCCAGATTTAGTGCCCAAGTTCTTCAGAGCCAGACCTGTGCCCTCTGCCTGCATCAGAAGATTGAAGCTGAGTTAAGAGATTAGAAGAGCTGGGCATAATCAAACCTGTTCTGATCTTTGGGTGGGCGGCACCCACAGATCCATTTTCAAACCAGATCATGCAATAAGAAATTTGTGGGAACTACAAACTAACCATTAATCAGGCTGCCCAGGTGGAAAGGTATCTGATTCCCCGGGTCGAGGACCCCGATGCCAAGTTAGAGGAGGGCTATGCCTACTCAAAATTGGATCACAGCCATGTATACCTGCAATTAGAATTAGATGAAAAGTTCCAAATGTTTGACACAATAAACACACAAGGGCTTCTTTCAGTTCACTAAAAGTCCACTCGACATTGCTTCATTTTCCAGGGTACGATGGAACATGTTCTCTGAGGAATTCCCATGGTGATGGTCTACCTCAAGGACATTCTAGTCACTGGCACCACACCCGAAGAGCACACGTCTAACCTGGAGGAAGTGTCAAAGAGGTTGCAAAACATGGAGGTTCATCTCAAACGCAAAAAATGTACTTTGCAGGCCTCAGAAGTACTGTATCTATGATTTTGTGTTGAGACGACAGGGTTGCAACCCCTGGAGGAAAAGGCCAAGGCTATATAAAATCCCAGCACCCAGAAACGCCAGTGATCTCAAATCCTTCCTTGGTATGGTAAATTGTTATGGAAGAATCATTTCAAATTTACTACACCATTGGCACCATTACACCAGCTACTAAAGAAGCACCAGCGGGGGCAATGGAAGGAGTGGTGAAGCAAGCTTTGAATTCCTCAAACCTCTTTGTTTGTTCACTCTGACCTTGGGAAACTGATCGTGCTCTATGTGATGTGTCGTTTTACAGTATAGGGCAGTATTATCCCACAAGATGTAAGTTGGCTCTGAATGCCCTGTTGCCTTTTCCTCAAAGACCCTTTCAGAAGTGGAATGGAATTATGCCCAGATCGAGAAGGGAGGCTTGACAGTTATATGTGGTGTGAAGAATTTCCACCAATATGTGTATGAACGACGATTTGACATAGTCATCAGCTACAAGCCACAACTGGGATATTTAAGGGAAAACAAGCCTATACCATGAATAGCCTCAGTGAGGGTGCAGCATTGGGTCTTGCTGCTGGCGGGCTATAATTATGCTTTTTTGCACCAGCCTGGCACATAGATTGCCAACGCAGGTGCATTGAGTTGACTCCCCTTTCTGAAGAGCATCCCGTCGCCACCAGTATCTCAGTAGGTCATATTGGCTTTGGACTTCCTAAACACACTGCCAATGTCAGTTAGACACATTCTTAACTGGACCCAGAGAGACCCCATACAATTGAAAGTGAAAAGAATCATACAGACCGGATGACACTATGAGAAATCTGAGCAATTAAGGCCCTATTTTACCTGTCAGGATGAGTTCACTTGCAAGGACGACGTGATCTTATGGGGGTCGCAAGTAGTCGCTCCGCCTTCAGCCAGGGAACCCCTCTAACAGGAGCTGAATAGCGCCCACCCAGGGCAGACAAAGATAAAGTTGTTGGCACGCAGTTACGTCTGCTGGCCATTGAAGAATTGGTACAAAAGTGCCACCCTTGTCAAACATACAGTCCCTGCCTCTGTCGGCCACTCTCCACCCTTTGGAGTGGACAGGTTGCCCATGGACCTGGGTCCATGTTGGTTATGTGGCCCTTCCATGGGCAGGATGTTTATAGTTCTGGTGGACGCCCACTCTAAGTGGCTGGCTGGACAGGAGATGGGGGCCACAACCTCGGCGGCTACTATGGGTGCTTTGTGCTGGGTGTTCGCTATTCATCCAGAGTCCATTGTGTCAGACAATGACACCCCTTTTACAGGCGATGATTTCTATGTTTTCGTATGATGGACATCATCGCACAAGGACAACCCTGTAACACCCGGCATCTAATGGTTTGACCAAGAGACCTTCAAGAATGCCATGCGGTCGGGGCTGGAATAGATAGACAGAGGCTATGGATGTGGATGGAGACCGGCTCTTGTAAAGGGTCAGGATTGCGTGCACTGACAACGGCGCTGTTACCATTTGCCACGCTGAAGATTTGCGGGCAATTCCAACAGCACTTCAAGTTGAGGGCAGGTTCGAGCCTGATGCCACTAAGAAGGAATCAAGGGTTGAGCCAGGGAGGATGGATGCGAGGTTCCAGGGATGTGAGGAGAAAGGGTGAAAGAGATGAAGGATCAGTTTTTGGGGGGGCAGTTTGCAAGCTTGGAGGTGTTAGGGGTGAAGTACGGGCTGCAGCATCAGAAGGGGTTCAAGTATATGCAGGTGCAGAATTTCACAAGAATGGTTTGCCCGAACTTTCCGGTAGCACTGTCCTCTTCGTTGTTGGAGGAGGTGCTGTCGGTGGGGGGCTGGAGAGTGGGATTGTTTTGGCGATCCACGGTAGGATTATGGAGAAGGACAAAGAGTCCATGGAAGGGATTAAGGCAAAGTGGGAGGAAGGATTGGGTATGGCGTTGGGAGGAAGGAATATGGTGTGAAGCACTGTAAAGGGTTAATGCCTCAACCGTGTGCGCAAGACTGGGATTGATTCAATTAAAAATGGTGTACAGGGCGCACTTAATGAAGGCAAGGGTGAGCTAGCTGTTTGAGGGGGTGGAGGATGGCTGTCAACGGTATGGGAGGGGCCCAGCTAATCTTGTCCATAAGTTCTGGTCCTGCCCAGTTAGAGAAATTGCGGGGGTCACTTTTCAGCATCATGTCTGAGGGCCTGGATTTGGAGCCGGGTCCCAAGGAAGCCATATTCAAGGTGTTAGACCTGGCGGAGCTGCAGGTGCAGGTGTGGGGGTAAATGTCTTAACCTTTGCCTCATTGAATGCTCGCAGGCGGGTTCTGTTGGGGTGGAGGTCAGCTTCTCCCCCCCTGTGCCTCGGTGTGGCTGGGAGATCTAATGGAGTTCCTGTATTTGGAGAAGGTGAAATTTTCTCTGAGAGGGGCAGATGAGGGGTTCCACTAGAGATGGGGTTTGTTTGTCTTATATTTTGAGGATCTGGTTGCCATTAAGGGGTGGGGGGGGGGGGGCAGTTTGTGGGGCGGAGGTGGCGTTGGGGGTTGGGTTTGTATGTTGTAAAAAGTGTAAAATTGTTGAAAATTTCAATTAAAATATTTTTTAAAAAAAAGAATGCAATGCGGTAACAGTCTGACAAATTATTAAGCCAGCGTTTGGCCCATTTTATATTGTTGTATAATTCAACCCCTCCACGCCACCACAGGGGTCACACCGGCTGAGCTGCTCGTGTGCTGTTGCCTGAGAACCCGGTTAGATCTTGTATTTCCTAATTTGGAGGCGGGTGGTGGGGGGGGAGGAGGGGGAGGTGGACGCATGTCAGGCCTCCCAAAGAAGTCAATGGCTTGCGCATCAGGGCAACAGATTGTTCTGGGTGGGGGACCCGGTTTTGCTTCATAACTTTGCCTCGGGGTCACCATGGCTAGCTGGATGGGTTGTGTCCCAGTCAGGTGGTGTCACATGTGGTCAATGTGAATGGAAGGACTGTCAGAAAGCAGGTCAATTACTTGAGGAGTCGGGGGATGGCATCACCCAATTTGGAGCCAATAAGTTCTACTAAGCACTTCTGTAAATGTATCTGACCAATGGGAGTGGAGGGTTCAACCAGCTGCACCTGTGGAAGCCGGCCAGTTCTCCTGTCATTGAGGCAGTGTGTCCTGAAGTGTCACCTGTCGCAGACAACCCGACGACCTCGAAGGATGCTGAGCCTGTGGGCGTGCTGTGGAGGTCCGGGAGGGCCTGACGGTTTACGGACTGATTGACTTTTTAAGGAACTCTCTTTCCCCTGTTGTTTTTTTTGTGGTGTTTGTAAACTCTGTATATAGTTTTTTGCGTAGTTTGTAATAAGGGGCCAGGGAGGTGGTAGCGTGACCCCTCTAAGAGGGTGGGCTCAATAGACAGCATGACCAGCTCAGGAGCACGCAGGAGCGCGCAAACCTCATCCAATAGGGACTTTGCACGAAGCGCTGGGAGCAGGACCCTGTGGACACCAGAGCCTAAGTCAGTAGACCTGTTACATTGAGTTCCATGCCTGGTACTTATCTGCCTTTGCATGTCATCAATAAACCCCTTGTTAACTACTGGAAGCCTTCGGTGTATGTCTCAAGCCACCACAGCTTGTGTGTTTTTTTAATAAATTCAGAGTACTTAATTCATTTTTTCCAATTAAGGGGCAATTTAGTGTGGCCAATCCACCCCCATATTTGGGTTGTGGGGGTGAAACCCACACAAACACGGGGAGAATGTGCAAACTCCACACGGACAGTGACCCAGAGCCGGGATCGAACCTGGAACCTCGGCGCCGTGAGGCAGCAATGCTAACCACTGCGCCACCGTGCTGCCCTCCCACAGCTTGTGTTAATGCGTGCCTTCAGTAGGTAGAGTACTAGCAATGCACAAAAATTTAATAAATAAATACCACGTGTTTACGAAGAGGTGGCTTCTCACAGGAGGCTTCCCTGAACATTGTCAAGGGTGTTGTGTACTCATAGGTTAGTAGTTTGAGTTCAGTATCATTCTTTCCTTTTAGACGTTCAAGTGGACAGAAAAATTCCGACACCACTGTTTGCGCAGGTTCTCCATCTGTCCTGGCAACATCTGTCCCTCGACCACACCTAATTGTTCAATTATCTGACTGCTGCTTGTGATGCTTTGCTGTCGGCGTGCAAATTAGCAACTGCATTTCCTAAATCAGAAGAGTGATTGTACTTTGAAAATAGTTAATTGGATGTAAAGCAGTTTGTGAAACGTACTATAAAAACGCACAATCAGTCTGTCTTCCTAATTCATATCTTTTATGCAATGCCTCTGAAAAATAAGTGCATTTTTATACTTCTTCAAAAGATTGTTCATTATCTCAATGACCAACTGGAGCTATTTTCTCTGCTTTGCAATTGATCTTTCATTGGGTCATAACTAATTAGCGTAATAAATTATATCGCCTGCTATGCTGCTAATTGTTTTTCAACTGCAATCCCTCTCTTCTATGAAGAGGTCAAGAGACAAACAACCTTTCCCATGTGTTTACAATGATTTTTAAAAATCTACTAAAGTTAATAAATAAATAACTGCGCGATATTTTGGTGGCTAATTAATACTCTGGTTCCCCAAAGGCTGCATTTGAATTCAGCATTTGATTTGCCTGATGGTGACTTAAGACTGCTTTAGTTTCACCCATCAGAAAGTGGACAGAGGCAGCACGGTGGCGCAGTGGGTTAGCCCTGCTGCCTCACGCCCCCGAGGTCCCAGGTTCGATCCAGGCTCTGGGTCACAATCTGTGAGGAGTTTGCACATTCTCCCCGTGTTTGTGTGGGTTTCACCCCCACAACCCAAAGATGTGCAAGCTAGGGGGATTGGCCACGCTAAATTGCCCCTTAAGTGGACGAAAAATTAAAAATGAAGTGGGTACTCTAAATTTTAAAAAGAAATATGAAAGTGGACAGGTGCAGAGCTGTGAGCTCCCTCTCATGTGTCATATTGATAATGTCACTGTTCTGTTGGCAGCAGTCACACAATGCTCCCATCATCAGTGGCACATATTCATTATGAAGGAGGGAGGTAAACGTGAGCATAACATGTTGTTTTACACCCATATTTTTATTGGGTTTATCACATTCGCCCCCAAGTAGGCCCGGCTATGTACAGCAAAGTAAAAATAGACAAATAACCCTCATTAATATATTAAAAACTAACATAGGAAACATAGGCCGGAATTCTCTGGCTGGTCGTTGGCAGCAGAATTCTCTGGTCCCGCCGGCCGTGGGTTTCCCTGCAACTTGGGGGTGGCTTCCATAGGAATTCCCATTGACAGCGACAGGAACAGAGCATCCCACCACCAGCGAACGGCGCACTGCCTCCCGCTGCCGGGAAAGAGGCGGTTGGGAGACCAAGAGAATCCCGCCCCTGAAATAAAACGGAAAATTCTGGAAAAACACAGCAGGCCTGGCAGCATCTGTGCAGAGGAAACCAGAGCTAACATTTTGAGTCCATATCGAACTTGAACTGTTAACTCCCGCCATATTCTATTGTGTTTTACGTGGCTCACACACCCCATCGCCAGTGAACCTGCCTTGACAGTACCGGAAGATCCTGATGGTGGGAAGGGCTCGGGAATCCTGAACTGCTCTCTCCACAGCAGCTGTTGTTCTCTTTCTCTCTTGTTCGGGAATACCAAGGTTAATTTTAGGGCCTTCGTGCCACTATTCCAACTGTGTTCAATTGAACAGTGAGGAACACTCTAAAATACTTCTGGAACATACAAAATAGTGGAACGAGCAGACAGGTGGAAGATACAGGCCCGGACTCTCTGGCATTTACTGCTGGCGGAATCTTCCGGTTCTGCCGAAGGTGACCCCTGAGGGGTTGTCCCTGGCAACGTGTCCGGCAAGCAACGCAAATGGCCATCGACTTCGGCAGGATCGGAAATCCCCCCCCCCCCCCCAGCGCCAATGATGAGCTGCCTCCGCCACCAGAAAACACACCACGGAGGAGTGGGGGGAGGGGGAAATCCTGACCACAATTCAATGTCGTTGAGTGTGAGGTAATACACTTTGAAAGAAAGAAACAAGGAATTATTGTACACAATGGAAAGACACCGAAGGTAGTGGATAAATAGAGGAACCTAGGTGTTCAAATGCATAACTTCTTGCAAGGTGCTAATGCTGACAAGTAAAGCCATTAAATATGCCAATAAAATATGAATTTTATAAAGCAAAGTATTGACCACAAGCGTAAAAATGTAATGATTAATTTATATAAAATATTAATTGGGTCACTATTATAGCTTCATATCCATTGCAGTGAAGTTATAGAGGGTGTACGGTATATGGATTCACTAGAGATGGGAAATTATAGTTATGAGAAGAAATAGGACATTTCAGCTCTTTCCGCTGGAGCACAGAGATGTAATTAGGGATTTTATTATTATGTCAAGTTTTGATCGAGCTAAAGGGAAAGATTATTTCTAGTGGTTGTGGATTTGGTAACAAAGAGTCATCAATTTGAAATTCATACCAAAAGGAGAGAGAGGTTTTGACAAATATCTTCATTACAGAGGGTTGTATTGTATGGAATGATCACCAGAGAGAACAGGCACCATTACATGTTTTAAGAGACAATTACACGTTTGAAGCACATGAAGACTCAAGGCCAAAGGAGAACGTAGGACTTATTTTGATTGTTCTAGCAAAGAACCAGTGCGCACATGAAAGGTCCACCCGAGTTTGTAAAGTTGAACCAATTATCTTGCAATCTGCCCTTTTTCAAGTTCTGTTCTTATGGAGATCATATGCTTCCTTCATCTTGCAGGTATGAAGTTAACAGCAAATGTGCCACAACAACACAGTGAAAGTAACTCCATGTAAGTTCTGTCAAAGGCCACCAAGGTTGTAGTTTTCCAGCGTCTCTTCCCGGGGAGTAGGTTAATAGCCAACAAAAATAAGCAGCTAACACTAAGGACATGTGAAGGGACATGTGGGGCAGCACGGTAGCATAATGGTTAGTACAGTTGCTTCACAGTTCCAGGGTCCCAGGTTTGATTCCTAGCTGGGTCACTGACAGTGCAGGGTTTGCACATTCTCCCAGTGTCTGTGTGGGTTTCTTCCGGGTGCTCCAGTTTCTTCTCACAGTCCAAAGATGTGCGGGTTAGGTGGATTGCTAAATTGCCCTTAGTGTCCAGAAAATGTTAAGTGGGGTTACTGGATTACGGGGATAGGGTAGATACGTGCGCTTCAGTTAGGTGCTCTTTGTAAGGGCCGGTGCAGACTCGATGTGCCGAATGGCCTCCTTCTGTACTTTAAATTCTATGATTCTATATGAGGTCCACTATCTTGCTTCTGCCTATGCTTGGTTTCCTTTGGATGTTGCTGTTCCATTTAGGGACATTGCAAGCAAACATATTTACACACAGCTACAAGCCTGCTTCCAGCTGATATATAAAGCCCATTAAACTCTTCAGTGGCTAAGATACTAAATGTGCCGCTTATCTTCAACCAAGCTTCACACGCTGCCTGCATTTGTCATCTGCAAGTTTGTTGTGAAGGATTCGCTACTGGATTAAGAAAGTCTCCAGCTGATGTTTGCTGTGGTCCTTTATGAAACAAAAGCCAGCCCCTCCCCACCCTCCCCCACCCCACCCTGCAATCTGTCAGCAGGAAAGAAAACGCAGAGAGAGTCATGGTCTAAGCTACAATGGCCCCCGTAATCAATCATGTTTAATTTGTCTTTGCAGAACCTATTGTTCAGAATTCTGTAAAAGACATGTTGCCGCAGTTTTACTAGAACTACGGTGTTAACCTTTTGTATTCTTACTCTGCTCTACATCTTTCTAGATGTATGGGCAATTGCTGCCACTATGAACAAAATGGATTTCCTAATTAGTTTCCCCCAAATTTGTTCTGCCGTCCACTAGTTGGTGAAAACAGTTCTGGGTGTGGCATGATGCGCGCATGTCTCCAAATCACATTCCTGACACATGGAGATGTTGAAACTTACACACATATGTCGGCTATGTGCTTTTGGGAGCAAAGCATGGGCAGGCCTCGAAAATCCTACAGTTGTAGTAACAGCAGAAGGAGGAGGAATAGTTGAATCAGTTGGGCATTTGTGCTGCTGATTTCTGAAATCCAAGGGCGGAATTTTCTGGAAGTGTCGAGTGTCCCAACGGCAGGACCAGAATGCTTTGCATGTCCACTTGGAGGCAGGCGACTGCCCACCCACAAACGCCTATTGGATATTCATTGTCGAGAGGCCCTGTCAATTGTGCATCGTGACAAGCAGAAATTCACTAACCCTGCTGTCACCTCACAGGGTCAAAGGTCTGGACGTCAATTTGAAACAGCACCTAAATGGCATCCACCCTCACTAAGCCAGCAGCATCATTCTGCCTGTCTGAAAGGAGGATTTTGAACTTGAACTGCTACACCCTCTCCGTCTGTCATCCTTGGATCCATGTAGCTGCTGCCACCCCCTCCCCAACTGTTGATGCTGATCACCTGCTGTCACCCCATACAAAAGTGGACAAATATGTCTCAGCGCTGAGAACCGCGGTTGAGCAATAACTCTGCAGGTTCTCCACCAGGCCTTCCGGGATCGACGGGAGCTCCTGTCAGCCATGGCAGCAAGAGCCCCTCCTGCATTCTAACCAAGGGGACCTGGTCAGAGATCACAGAGGAGGTAAGCAGCTGTGGTCCATAAACGGAACTGGGGTCAATGTGCTCCTGTGCTCCACAAGGTGAAGTAGCATGTTGCACCTTCAGCAAAATAGCTCTCCTGAGTACTCAAGTGAAGTTTGCATTTGAGGCCTGAGCTGCAGATGGTCTCATGAGGCCTGAATATGTGGGAGCCAGTTCATGATGAAAACATTGTACCAGTTGCAGGACAGTGCTTGTAAGCCAGTTTACTCCTTGTCGCCAGTTTAATAAGGACATGGGAAGTCGATACTGAGTAAAATAAAGAGACATAGTTTTATTTACAATATATACGCTGCCCGGTAGACCCCTACCCGGCTCCTGTTCCAGTTGTTGCCTTACTGGCCAACCTTTTATACAATGGTTAATAGAGATTCCCCACTCGTAGCAGTGGATTTATATTTTTAACAGGTAACAAAGGACTGTTAATCAATTTATATTTTTAACTCTGAAATTCTGTTTGTATCAATTGAGAGTATATTATAATAAAAATACTATTATTAGAAATTAAACTGTGTAGTCTTACTCTCAATATGTATTAGATCCTAGACACTCATTTAGGAAGTCTTAAATGACAAGGATCCATGACCGACAAAGGGAAGGGGTTTTAGTTATGAGTGATGTATCTAAACTTCTTCCACTAGAAAGTAACTGAAATCCTGTTTAACTGTTTGAGACACAGAAAAGTAACCTCCCCTCGTGAGAGCTATTCTGAGTCTTAACAGAGAAACAGATTTCCCTCTTTTGGTGTCTTAACCTGATATAGATTAGTAAAATAGTCCCTTCGGATCTGGAATATCTAAACCACGACAGTAGTGATAGGAAGCACTCAGAAGATTAAATTAACAAGACCCTTTTTAAGAAGGAAATTGGATAAGTGAGACCGCTTGACTTTTGTTCCAATTTTTGTGCTTATGAAGGTTATGGTTGTCTGCCTTGGGGAATGAAAACGTGTTACATTTCAATTACTCGACAATTATCAACAAACATTCCCAGATCAGGCACTAATTGGTGAAGCATTGCATTATCAGCTCAGGGGATAAATGCTGAGTTGGATTGACTTCTACCTTTTTATGTTCTAGTTATTGAGCTGCTGCTCAATAGTCACTTTGTACTTAAAACGTACAAAGGATTTGATAAGGTAGCTGCCGAGAAACTATTTTCTCTGGCGGGCAAAACAAAAGCAAGCGAACGTAATCAGAATTTTAGAGTTAATCCATTCAGGAAGCACTTCGTACTCCAAAAATTAGTAACATTTTGGATCACTGAAACAATGAGCAGAAGTGGAACACTGCTTAATTTCCTCCTTGGTTCAATGAATTGTCATGATCTGCCAAAGATGTGCAGATTAGGTGGATTGACCGTGCTAAATTGCCTCCTAATGTCCAGGGATGTGCAGGTTAGGTGGGGTTATGGGGATAGGGTGGGGTAGGTGAGAGAGTGGACCTGGGTAGAGGGGTCTTTTGGAGGGTCATGCAGATTCAATGGGCTGAATGGCCTCACTCTGCACTGTAGGGATTCTATAATTCTACTGCTGCCATGGCCAAGGTAATCTAAACCCAACAAGAACATTTAGCAATCTATCAGGGGCATGTGCTTCAATCTCATATTTATAATTGGTGGTTTAAAACTGTTCAAAGTTCTTCCAATATCAGATGTATTCTGCTGAAGCAATAAACTAATGAATTTAGATTCTTGAGATTACACATTAGCACTTGGAAAGGTGAAAGTGAGCCGGTTAACCTCCTGCCTCAGTAGGTTCCAGAACTATAACCCTTTGGCTGCAACACCCCAATTATTTGGATGCAGCATTTAATGTTGTCGCTTCCATGTCCTGAAGCACTTCTCCAAAAACAACTTGCAATCCAAATGTTGGAGAAAATGCACATTCGTTTCTGCTGCAATTGATTAAGCTCTAATCGTGGTTTCTATTGCAGAAGCTGCTTTAGGAAGTGCAGAATAAAAACAGATAATGCTGCAAAAGCTCAGCAGTCCACCCACACATGAAGAAGAAAAAGAGATTAACATTTCAATTGCAGGCATTTGGCGAGTGTCCAGGAACCTAACCAAATGAAAGAAAAATAACTTACCAACAAATCACTCTGTGAAAATATAACCCTTCCAAATTGTTTTTGTGAATGGTAGGGATAGGTCAATCCCGAAAATTAATAGGAGCAGAAGGAGTCCACTCAGCCCCTCAATCTGTTCCGCCGTTCTATGAGATCAAGACTGAACTTCAATTCCACTTTCTCACATTCCATTCTTCTAAAACCAGGGTTATCCAGGGCAAACCCATCTGCAATAAGTGTCTGCAGCTGAATGAGCCTCGGCTCAGAGGCATTGAGCTCGAGGCTGAACTGCGGACACTGCGACACATCAGGGAGGTAGAGAGTTACCTGGATACTTTGACAGCAACTGAGGCAGGTAAGGACACCCAGAGGGCAGGAGTATAGAAGTGTCAGGTTTGAGTTTCTTTCAGCTTGTTTGAACGAGAGTGGGGGCTGCAGGATGGAAGAACTGACAGATAATGGCACTGTGGTAGAGGAAGCTATTCATGTGGGGGGAGCACAAAAGGATGTAGTGGTAGTAGGAGACAGTTTGTAAGGCGGATTGGCACTGTTCTCTGCAGCAAGGAGCAAGAGTCCAGACGTCTGTGTTGCCTGCCTGCTGCTGAGGTTTGGGATATCCGCTATGACCTGGAGAGGAACTTGCAGTTGGAGGGGGAAGATCCAGAGGTTGTGGTACATGTGGGTACCAAGGATATAGGCAAGGAGGTTCGAAGGAGGTTCCGCATAGTCAGTATGACGAGCTATGCACCAAATTAAGAAGCAGAAGCTCAAAGATAATAATTTCTGGATTATTACTTGAGCCAGGCGCTTATTGCCATAGGGCAAATAATATTAGAGAAATGATTGAGTGGCTGAAGGACTGGTGACGGAGAAGTGGGTTTCCGTTTTGTGCGCCATTGGCACCAATGCTGGGAAAATGTGGCGCCTGTTCGGGTACACGGAGGGAGAATTCAGAATGTCCAAATGACCTAACAACACGTCTTTTGGGTCTAGTGGGAGGAAATTGGAGCACCTGGAGGAAACCCACGCAGACACGGGAAGAACGTGCAGTGTCCGCACAGACAGTGACCCAAGCCAGGAATCGAACCTGGGACCCTGGCACTGTGAAGCAACATGCTAACCATTGTGCTACCGTGCCGCCCATTGTGGCCAGTGACTTCAACCAGGCCAACCTCAGGAGTGCAATACCAAAACACATCTCCTGTCTCACCAGGGGCCCTAACTTCCTTGACCACTTCTGCACAAACATCAAGGGCGCTTACCGATCTATCCCTCGACCACAAGACTGGACCACAAGACTCCTTCTCCCGGTCTATAAGCAGAAACTTAAGCGGGCGAATCCAGTTCAGAAGGTCGTGCAATGCTGGTCCGAGGCAACATAAGAGTTCCTATGTGACTGCTTGGAGTCAGTGGACTAGTCCATATTCAAGAACTCAGCGGCCAACCTAGACGAGTGTGCCACCACTGTCACAGACTTCACCAGTAAGTGTGTCGATGATTGCGTGCCAAAGAAGGTAGTTCGCAGCAAGAAACCATGGTTTAACCGGAGGTCCATTCCCTACTGAAGTCCAAATTTAAGACGTTCAAGACAGGTGACCCTGACCTATTCAAGAAATCTAGGTATGATCTCTTCAAAGCCATTAGGGACACCAAGAGACAATATCAGACTAAGCTAGAGTCATAGACAAATGGCACAGATTCTTGTCAGTTCTGGCAAGGCTTAAAGAACATAACGGGCTTCAAGGCAAAGCCGAGTAGAATCTCCAGCAAAAGCGCACACTTCCCCAATGAACTCAATGCATTCTAGGCTTGTTTCGAGCAGGAAGCCAACAAACTGTTGTCAACTGCCTCAGCAGCCTCAGACACACCCATACCTACTGTCACATCCTCAGAAGTCAGATCGGCCTTCTTGAAAGTGAACCCACAAAAATCAACGGGTCCTTACAGAGACCCTGGTCTTGCACTCAGATCCTGCACAGGCCAACTGGCGGGTGTGATCGTGGTCATCTCCAACCTCTCCCTACTCCGTTCCGAAATTCCCACCTGCTTCAAGAAGACCACCATCATACCAGTGCCAAAGAAGAACCCCAGGCAACATGCCTGAATGACTCCCATCCAGTGGCCTTGATATCTATCATTATGAAGTGCTTCAAGAGGTTGGTCATGAGACATAACAACTCCATACTTCCAGAATACTTTGATCCACTGCAATTTGCATACCGCCACAACCGATCCACAGAAGATGCTATCTCCCTGGCCCAACACTCATCCCTGGAGCATCTCAACAACAAGGACTCCTACATCAGACTCCTATGCATTGACTTCAGCTCCGCCTTCAGCACCATAATCCCAGCCAAGCTCATATCCAAATCCCAAAACCTAGGACTTGGCTCCACCCTCTGCAACTGGACCCTCGATTTCCTGATCCATAGACCACAATTAGTAAGGATAAACAATGACACCTCTTCCATGATAGTCCTGAATACTGGGGCCCCACAAGGCTGCGCACTTAGCCCCTACTATACTCCCTATACACATACGACTGTGGCAAAATTTGGCTCCAACTCCATCTACAAGTTTGCTGATGACACGACCGTAGTGGGTCGATCTCAAACAACGATGAGTCAGAATACAGTAGGGAGATAGAGAACCTAGTGGCATGGTGTAATGACAACAATCTCTCCCTCAATATCAGCAAAACTAAGGAGCTGGTCATAGACTTCACGAAGCAAAGTGTCGTACACACCCCTGCCTGCATCAATGGTGTCGAGGTGGAGATGGTTGACAGCTTCAAATTTCTAGGTGTACTCATCATCAACAATCTGTCCTGGTCCACTCATGTCGACACTATGACCAAGAAAGCACAATAGCGCCTATACTTCCTCAGGAAACTTGGCATGTCCACATTGACCCTTACCAATTTTTACAGATGCACCATAGAAAGCATCCTATCTGGCTGCATCACAACTTGGTATGACAACTGCTTGGCCCGAGACGGTAAGAAACTAAATGATAAAGGCAATAAGTAACCTTTAGGAATGGTGGACAGGCCCCTTAATTGTAAATACTTGATAGTACAGAGTAAAAAAGAAAAAATAATGGGAGCTTGTCAGAAAGTATAGCGACAATCATGGGGGGTTTTAATTTACATATAGATTGGGAAAATCAGATGGGCAAAGGTAACATAAATCAGGAGTTCATAGAATATTTATGGGATAGATTCTTAGAACATTCTGGAACCAACCAGGGAGCAGGCTACACTAGACCTGTTATTGAGCAATGAGATAGGATTAATTGATAAACTCATAGTGAAGGCACTATAGGTAGCAGTGATCAAAATATGAAGAGTACATCCAATACTGGTATTTTAAACTTAAATAAGGATAATTATGAGGGCATGAAAGCATATCTAGCTAAAGTGAACTGGCAAATATGCTTAAGGAATAGATCAATAGCGGTTCAGTAACAGACATTTGAAGGGATGTTTCAGAATATCTAGACACATTCTAATGAGAAGGAAAAGTTCCAGACGTAGAGCCCATCATTAACTAAAGAAGTTAAAAGCAGGACTTCGGTGGCGGCCATGGTGTGAGCGGCCGTACATTTGGTAGCTCCCGCTCAAGGTGGGAGTTTTCAGTTCTTTCTCCATCTAAGGGGTGGGAGTTTGGATGGAAAGAGGTGTAGGAGTGCCAGGAGAAGGTATAACGCCTCTGGTGTGGCTGGTGGGTGGATCCACAAACTAGGAGTGGGTTGAGAAGAAGGCAACTTTTGGAGCAGGAAAATGTTTGTGTACCACAGGTTAGGGTGGTGGAGGACAAAAGGCCTGTTCTGCCCGCCCAGTGGTCAATGGAACAACGAGTGGAGTTTTTAAATGAGAAGTTCAGCCAGCAGAGAAGGGAAGCCCTGGAGGACCTGACCAAGGTGGTAGACTCGCTCAAAGCAGAGAATGACCGAGTGGCGCAGAGGCTAGAGGCCAGGCGATCCAGAAAGTAAAAGAGGCGGTGGGGGAGCACGAGGAGCAGCTCGCCTCGTTGGTGGACGAGGTGGGGGTGATGCGGGAGACCCTAAAGAGGCAGAAGGAGAAGGCGGAGGATCTGGAGAATCGCTCCAGAAGGCAAAATTTTTGGATCGTGGCGATGGCTGAAGGGCAGCTGGAGTAGCTGATGGGGAAGGGGCTTTTCACCAACCTCTGGAGGTCAACTGAGTGCATTGGGCGCTGATGAGGAGGCCCAGGCGGGTGAGTCGCCAAGGGTGATGGAGGTACGGTTTCACCGCTTCTTGGACAAACAGAAGATTGTTCGGTGGGCGAGGCAGATGAGGAAGTGCATCTGGGAGGGGAACGAGCTGAGGGTGTATCAAGACCTGGGTGCAGAATTGGTGAAGAGGAGGGCCAAGTTTAATCGGATCATGGCTGCCTTCTTCAAGAAGGGGGAGGAGCTTGGAGTGCTGTTCCCAGCCCACCGCTGGGTGACTTTACAAAATCGGAAAATACTATTTTAGCACGCCAGAGGAGGCAATGGGATTTTTGAGGGACAATGGACTGGCCGGAGAAGGAGAACACTGGACTTTTGAGGAGGTGTGAGGAGGTGTTTTCTTTTGGTTGTTGTAAAACCTTTTCTCCTTTGAAATGTTTTGTTGGGTTTGGTGGCTGGGTGCTTGGAGCTCATCAAGGGTGAATGTACCTTTTTTCTGTTCCTTTGTTTCTTGGGGGAGTGTGGACAGGGGAGGGAAATCAGGGGGATTAGGAGGTTTGGAGGTCTTGGGCGGGGGCTGCCAGGCTAGCTGGGAGGGCTAGTTAACAGCAGCACAGTGGGGGATGGTCAGGAGGCTGTTACGGGGAGGGGGATGGGGCTGTTGTTTTGTTTGGAGGAACGGGGATGGGGTGCTGACAAGGGTGTGGTTGTTGTGGTGCAGTTGGAAAGGGAGTGATGACGGTGGACATTCGACGATGGGCCTGGAGGGTCGTGTGACACAGGCAGGGGCTGGCTGGGATATGGTTGATCGGCAGAGGAGGGGGATGGGACTGAGTGGGCCGGTCAAACGGTCACATGTGTTCACGCACCTGAGGAGTCTGAAGGCGGATGTGGCTTTTCTACAAGAGATGCACTTAAAGATTGGGGATCAGACAAGGCTGAGGAAAGGATGGGAAGGGCAGGTGTTCCATACGGGACTGGACATGAAGATAAGGGTGGTGGCAGTGCTGGTGAATAAGCAGATGGCGCTCGAGGTGGGGAACATTGTGGCAGATTTGGGGAGGAGGTTTGTAATAGTTAGTGGGAAGCTGGAGGGGATGCCGGTAAACGTTTATTCCCCAAATTGGGATGATATGGAATTTATGAGGCGGGTGCTGGGGAAGATTCTTGACCTGGACTCGCACCGGTTGATCACGAGGGAGGACCGGTTGATCACGAGGGAGGATTTCATCACGGTCATCAATCCAAGTTTGGGCTGGTCAAGCCCGAGGTCAGAGAAGGTGTCAGCGGGGCAAAGGAGCTGATGGAGTTTATGGAGCATATGGGTGGGAAGCGGTGATCCCATGGAGGTTTGGGAGCCGAGGGCGAAGGAATTTTCAAATTGTTCCTATGCGCACTCCCGGATTGACCATTTTGTGATGGACAAGGCGTTATTGGCGAGGAAGATTGATTCGGAGTATTCAGTGATTGTGGTCTCAGACCACGCACTGCACTGAGTGGATCTGACACGGGGGGAGGGGGAAACCCAGTGGCCGCAGTGGAGGCTGGAGGAGAGGCTGTTGACAGATGAGGAGGTGTGCGAGTGACTGAGGGCCGCCATTCGGGGTACGTGGAGCTGAACAACATGGCGGAGGTCATGGCCGCCACGCTGTGGGAGGCACTCAAGGTGGTGGTTCAGGGGAGTTTATCTCGATTCTGGTACATAGGAAGAAGACGAAATGGGCAGAGATGGCAAGGTTGGTGGAAGAGATTTTGAGGGTGGACAGGAGGTAATCAGAGGCCACAGAGGCAGGGTTGTTGAGGGAGAGGCAGAGGCTCCAGATGGAGTTTGGATTGGTGTCTACGGGGAAGGTGGTATGTCAGTTGTGGAGGGCCGGGGGGTAATCTATGAGAAGGCAAGTAGGATGCTGGCCCATCAGTTTAGGAAGGAGGAGGCGGCGAGGTAGATTGGTAAAGTGAAGAATTGGACGGGTAGGGTAATGATGAACCCGGTGGAAGTGAATGGGGTGTTTGAGGAATTTTACAAGAGGTTGTAGGAATGGGAACCCCCAACCAGGGGGGCGGGAATGCGGCGGTTCCTGAATGGGAAAGGAGGCAACTCCCCCATAAACTATCGCAGGCATCTATTTCCCTGATATTGAAAAAAGATGAGGATCCGGAGCAGTGTAGATCGTACCGCCCAATATCGTTGTTGAATGTGGATGTTAAGTTGTTTGGGATATTTTGGGTTGAACCATGGGACAAGGCAGAGGTACACGCTCTGCCAATTGCTTTTTTTTCTTGGCTGTAGAGCCATTGGCAATGGTTCTTAGAGCATCAAGGGATTGGTGAAAGATTGTACAGGGGGGGAGGACGTCGAGCACAGGGTTTCGTTGTGCCCTACAACCTGTTGCTATAGATTTTAGACACATTTTGGGGCATTGACAGCATTATGCGGATTTTGAAGGGTTTTGGTCCGTTCTCCCGATACAAGTTGAATGTGGGATTCCCGATTGAGACCCGAGGCCAGGATAGGAGGATGGGGGACTGACGTTCAAGGTGGTGGGGGGAGATCTTTAGATACTTGGGCATCCAAGTAACGTGGGGTTGGTCGCAGCTACATGAGTTAAGTTTGACTCAGCTTGTGGAGCAGATAAAGGGGGATTTTAAGAGGTGGGATGTGCTGCCACTGTCATGGGGGGGATGGGTACAGACAGCGAAGATGACGATGCTGCCAAGGTTCCTGTTTATGTTTCAGAACCTTCCGATCTTTGTCCCAAAGCCATTTTTTAAGAAGGTTAATGTGTTGATCTCGGGTTTGTATGGGCCTAAAGATCTCATCATTGAACAACGCTATATTGATTTACAAATGTCTAACTTGTGTGTACAATGTTTATATAGAATGTGGGTTTGAAGATTGTATAAAAAAGGTTAACAGGAGTGGAATGTTGTGTTTGTGATGCCTGTCTCTTTAAGACAGCAAATCAACAGAGGGTCACCTGGCTTGAGAGGCCAACAAACTGTGAAGAGGACATAGATAGGTTTAGTAATGGGCAAAGATCTGGCAAATGGTGTACGATGTGAATAAGTGCAAAATTGTCCATTGACAGGAATAATAAAGAAGAAGCTTATTATCTAAATGGTGAGAGAGGGCAGAGCCCTGACGTGCAGAGGGATCTGGGTGTCCTCGTGCATGAATCACAAAAGACTGGTATACAGATACAGCAAATAATTAAGAACGCTAATAAAATGTTATTGTTTATTTTGAGGGAAATTGATTACAAATGTAGGGAGGTGATGCTCCAGTTGAACAGGACATTGGTGAGACCACATCCGAAGCATAATGCCCTGTGTTGGTCTCCTTATTTAAGGAAAGATGTAAGTGTGTTAGAAGTAGTTCAGAGTAGGTTTACTAGACTAACACCAAGATTGGGCAGGTTCTCTTATGAGGAGAGGTTGGAGAGGTTAGGTTTGTATCCACTTGAGTTTAGAGGAGTAAGAGGCAACTTGATCAAACTCTTTAAAATTCTAAGGGATATTGACAGGGTGGATGTGGAGAGGATGTTAAGGGGCTGGTCACACTGGGCTAAATAGCTGGCTTTTAAAGCAGACTAAGGCAGGCCAGCAGCACGGCTCAATTCCCGTACCAGCCTCCCCGAGCAGGTGCCAGAATGTGGCAACTAGGGGCTTTTCACAGTAACTTCATTGAAGCCTACTTGTGACAATAAGCGATTTTCATTTTTCATTTTCATGTTTCCTCTTGTTGGAGAATCTAGAACTAGGGATCATGTTTTTTTAAATAAATTTAGAGTACAATTTATTTTTTCCAATTAAGGGGCAATTTAGCATGGCCAATCCACCTACCCTGCACATCTTTGAGTTGTGGGGGTGAAACCCACGCAAACACGGGGAGAATGTGCAAACTCCACACCGACAGTGACCCAGAGCCGAGATCGAACCTGGGACCTCGGTGCAGTGAGGCAGAAGTGCTAACCGCTGTGCCACCATGTGCCCCGGGATCATGTTTCACAATAAGGGGTCACCCATTTAAGACAGAGATGGGGAGATTTGTTTTCCATCATAGGATCATGAGTCTCTGGAACTCTCTTCCTCAAAAGGCAGCGGAAGCAAAACCTTTGAATGTTTTTAAGACAGATCTAGATACATGCTTGATTAACAAGGGGGTGAAGGGTTATCAGGATTCGGCAGGAATGTGGAGTTGAGGTTACAATCTGATGAGTCATGATCGTAATGAATGGCGGAGCAGGCTTGAATGGCCTACTCCTGCTCCGTATTCGCATGTATGCAAAACCCCAGAGGTTATAGGAGCACTCTACTCACAGGATAATCCAAAAATTAATATATAGAAGATTCATTGCACACTCTGTCAGGTCATTATCGCCATCACACTCCTGTACTGCAGTGAGATCTGGACTGTGTACCAGCGACACATAAGAGTGCTAAAAACATTCCATCAGCAAAGCCTCCGCCGCATCCTCTGGATTCAATAGAAGAACCATTGAGCAAACACCAGAAGCGTTCAAGCAAAACTGCTGCAAAATCAGTCTCAATGGACACAACACTGTTTGGATGGCTGTAAAGTGTCTCCCCTGCCGGGTCCTATTTTCCCAACTTTCAAATGGCCAACATTCCAGGGAAGGACCGAAAGAAAAACACTTCAAAAGCTCCCCTTGAAGTGCAGTAACATTGCTAATAATAACTGGAAGGAGCTTGCTACCAACTGTTCAGGATGGCACCAACTTGTCCATCAAGCTGCATCATGGTTGGAGTCACAACGTCTTCATGATGAGGTAGAATGACAGCAGAGAAGGAGGAAATAAAAGGATGCAAATGTCGTACTCTGGATCCCACGACCTTACACGACCCATGTACCCCAAGGTCTGCAGGCCAAGAATGGGTCTGTTCAATCACATGAAGACTCATAGCAGAGACTTGTGACCCTGAGCAGATATCATCCTCAAATTAAGAGACAGCTACTGCTGCCAACATTCCTTTCTTTGGTACAGAGAGCAAAGCTGTACACAGTACACCAGGTACAGCCTAACCAGAGTCCTATGTAATTGCAGCAAGACTTCCATACTTATACTCCATGCCTAAGCACTAAGGTGCTATGTACCTTCCCAATTATTTGCTTTACTGTCTGTTAATTTACTGTGATTCCTGTACAAAGGACTCCCAAATACCACTGAATGCGAAAATTTACTAATCTCCCACTTCTTATTCTGCTCTTCCATTCTTCCTACAGAAGTAGATAATGTCATGCTTCCTCACGTTATACTCCACCTGTAACTCTCTTGCCTAATCACTTAATTAGTCCATATCCTTTTGCAGTCTCTTTATGTTCTTCCCACGGCTTACCTTGTCACCTTGCTTTGTATCGTCAGCAAACTTTGTGATATATTGCACTATGAGTCCTTGATATTGATTGTAAAAAGCCAAGGCCTTAAGCACTGATTTTCGCAGTGCTCCACAAGTTACAGCCTAGCGTAAAAATGACCCGCTTACTTGAGTTTTCCAAGTGTCCTTCCCATGTTACAAAGTCCTTAATAATAGAGTCTAACATTTTCTTTACTTCTGATGTCTGGCTGGCTAGCCCATAGTGCTCTGTTTTTCTCTCTTCCTCCTTCCTTGAACAGCATGATTGCTTTCTTCGAATTCACAAGGTCTGTCTAAGGAATTCTGGAAAATCAATAACATGGAACGGAGTTAACACATAAGAGCATATGGGATGGGTCAGTCAGAGAAATAGACTCAGTCAGGACGTTGGAGGCCAAGACTCTAAAATTAAATAATTTACACCTAAGTGGAGACAATTTGAGGTTCCTTGTAGATGGATGAACTATGCTGAAAATGGGCTAAAAGATATTCTTTGTCTTTAAACTAATAGCGCTGAATTTCATCCATGGGAATGACCCATAGAAGGAATGGAGGCACAGAGTTAGACGGAGGAGCATTTGTGCCAAAGGTTGTGATTTTCATATCTTCATACTCTTCCCTCAGAGAATGTGAAATGGTGGAAAGAACACAGAACAGGCCCTTCGGCCCACAATGTTGTGCCGAACTTTTGTCCTAGGTTAATCATTGATCATAGAATTTTGGACACTAAGGGCAATTTATCATGGCCAATCCACCCAACCTGCACATCTTTGGACTGTGGGAGGAAACCGGAGCACCCGGAGGAAACCCACGCAGACACGGGAAGGATGTGAAGACTCCGCACAGACAGTGACCCAAGCCGCAATCAAACCTGGGACCCTGGAGCTGTGAAACAATTGTGCTACCCACAATGCTACCGTGTTGCCCTTAAGAACAAATTAATCTACACTCCATTATTCTACCATAATCCATGTACCTATCCAATAGCCGCTCGAAGGTCCCTAACGTTTCCGACTCAACTACTTCCACAGGCAGTGCATTCCATGCCCCCACTACTCTGGGTAAAGAACCTACCTCTGACATCCCCCCTATATCTTCCACCATTTACCTTAAATTTATGTCCCCTTGTAATGGTTTGTTCCACCCGGGGAAAAAATCTCTGACTGTCTACTCTATCTATTCCCCTGATCATCTTATAAAGCTCTATCAAGTCGCCCCTCATCCTTCTCCGTTCTAATGAGAAAAGGCCTAGCACCCTCAACCTTTCCTTGTAAGACCTATTCTCCATTCCAGGCAACATCCTGGTAAATCTCCTTTGCAACTTTTCCAAAGCTTCCACATCCTTCCTAAAATGAGGTGACCAGAACTGCACACAGTACTCCAAATGTGGCCTTACCAAGGTTTTGTACAGCTGTATCATCACCTCACGGCTCTTAAATTCAATCCATCTGCTAATGAACGCTAGCACACCATAGGCCTTCTTCACAGCTCTATCCACTTGAGTGGCAACTTTCAAAGATCTATGAACATAGATCCCAAGATCTCTCTGCTCCTCTACATTGCCAAGAACCCTACCATTAACCCTGTATTCCGCATTCATATTTGTCCTTCCAAAATGGACAACCTCACACTTGTCAGGGTTAAACTCCATCTGCCACTTCTCAGCCCAGCTCTGCATCCTATCTATGTCTCTTTGCAGCCGACAACAGCCCTCCTCACTATCCACAACTCCACCAATCTTCGTATCATCTGCAAATTTAATGACCCACCCTTCAACTCCCTCATCCAAGTCATTAATGAAAATCACAAACAGCAGAGGACCTAGAACTGATCCCTGCGGTACGCCATTGGTAACTGGGCTCCAGGCTGAATATTTGCCACCTACCACCACTCTCTGTCTTCTATCGGTTAGCCAGTTCGTTATCCAACTGGCCAAATTTCCCACTATCCCATGCCTCCTTACTTTCTGCATAAGCCTACCATGGGGAACCTTATCAAATGCCTTACTAAAATCCATGTACACTACATCCACTGCTTTACCTTCATCCACATGCTTGGTCACCTCTTCAAAGAAGTCAATAAGGCTTGTAAGGCAAGACCTACTCCTCACAAATCCGTGCTGACTATCCCTAATCAAGCAGTGTCTTTCCAGATGCTCAGCAATCCTATCCTTCAGTACCCTTTCCATTACTTTGCCTACCACCGAAGTAAGACTAACTGGCCTGTAATTCCCAGGGTTATCCCTATTCCCTTTTTTGAACAGGGGCACAACATTCGCTACTCTCCAATCCCCTGGTACCACCCCTGTTGACAGTGAGGACGAAAATATCATTGCCAACGGCTCTGCAATTTCATTTCTTGCTTCCCATAGAATCCTTGGATATATCCCGTCAGGCCCGGGAGACTTGTCTATCCTCAAGTTTTTCAAAACGGCCAACACATCTTCCTTCCTAACAAGTATCTCCTCGAGCTTACCAGTCTGTTTCACACTGTCCTCTCCAACAATATGGCCCCTCTCGTTTGTAAATACTGAAGAAAAGTACTCGTTCAAGACCTCTCCTATCTCTTCAGACACAATACACAATCTCCCGGTACTGTCCTTGATCGGACCCACCCTCGCTCTCGTCATTCTCATATTTCTCACATATGTGTAAAAGGCCTTGGGGTTTTCCTTGATCCTACCCGCCAAAAAATTTTCATGCCCTCTCTTAGCTCTCCTAATCCCTTTCTTCAGTTCCCTCCTGGCTATCTTGTATCCCTCCAGCGCCCTGTCTGAACCTTGTTTCCTCAGCCTTACATAAGTTTTCCTCAGCCTTACATAAGTTCACAGGTTAATCAACAGTCTGGCAGGTCATGCTATGAACAGTCCTTATCCTAGCTAACAGCAAGGCTTGTCTCATGTTAGAAGGGGTGTAAGGAGTTGCCAAAATGATTACAGTGAAGGGGATAATGCCCGCACCCACCAGGTGCCCAAATCCCACTAGCTGCCAATGCATAATTCAGAGCTGGTCACCTCAGACTGGAAATGTTTGACGAAGAGGTTGGCAAGTTAATACTTAGCCAAAGGATTACTTCTAGTCACTGGTGAAGAAGCTGCTGGAAGCGTGCTGGAATTGCACACTTCACTTGTAATGAATAACAATTAAATGAACCAATACTTTTTAAATAGGTGAGATTTGGGGAAAATGAACGAGGAGAATACTTTTTGAGAATTAGTATATACAGAACTTGGTGGTTTAAGAAAAAAGAGCGGTCTGCGTTTATATGGCGTCTTTCACACTCTCAGGATGTCCCAAAGCACTTTAGGGCCAATTAATGTGTTTGAAATATGGCCAACCACGTACAGTGTGGTATTGAACCACACCGATTAGGAAGTCCCAAAGTTGATCTCCAGGATTATGCCAGGTTGAGTTAGTTGATCTCGGCTAGGTGGTCGAGCACTATATTTGCTCTTAGTGCCTGGGGCTGGAGAGGTGAGAAACAACCACGAGAATTCACCCTCCCAGTTGCTAGACAGTGATATTTCTGGAAAGTATGTAAAGTAATAAGTGCAGAGCAGGATCATACCTGCCTTTACTCTGTCTGAACTCACAAATTAATGTGAGGTAGCGAAAGCCTAGTGGGAGTTGTAGAACTGCGGGCCCGCATAAAGCTGGGCCTACAGGAGAGGGAACTTGAACAAAGAAACTGAAAAACGATAAATGCAGGGGCAGGTATAATCAGGGTCACAGAGCAGGTGGGATGAGATGAAGGCAGGAGAAGGTTCATATGGAGCATAAACACCAGCATATAGGCCGGTTGGGTTGATTGGCCTCAATGCTGTATTGTACTAATACTGCGTGAATCATTGCCCTCCCCTTTGTGATAACATCTTTGTAAAAACAGGGTGGCAGAATCTGTAAGTCAGAAGTTTCTAACCTGTGTCTGCACGCTTCAGGGGCAAGGCACACGATTTTCTCATTTCTGTTCATCTGTTTGGTATAATGCACATTGCATTAGGGTCATGAGAATTTTGTATCCAAAACGTTTCTGTATTTATTGACTAACTGGCACCTTATTTCTAATACTGAATATATATTTTATTTGAATTCTGCAATATAGCTCTGTCTTGTTTTGGGTGACTGACAATATATTCTTTCAGAATGTGGAACTGTTATGGTATTCAAAGGAAATTTCCCATGCAGAAGTATTGCCATCACTACTGTGTTCGAAATGTAAAGCTGGCCTTAACTCCAGATGCTCTTCACAGAAATTTATCAGCTGCTAATATATTACGCAGCATGCAATGGTTATTTGCTAAGGGCAAATGTATTACATTGTCAGCATTATTTTTTCCCCCAAAAGAGCTGTACATCATTTGAAGTTGAGTCTTGGGGCCCTTCTACACCCAGTAGATGGAACCGGCTTGTGTCTGCTGCTGGGAATTCCTTGACCAAGACACCAATCTGAGGCAGAACGGATCAATTTGTCAGCCCTTGTGTCGTTAGCAGGTCTGAACCTGCCCTATAATAAATAGGCTTTAGCATTGTTATCTGTCTCTGCATAATGACCTGCCAACTATGTGCTGAGTTGGCCAGTTTACTATCCCATGATGTTTGCTCTTTTGAAAAATTATATTTGATGCAACTTCTATTGATTCTTGAGCTTGGCTTGAAATTTGTATTAAATTTAATGGAGAATGTGCTTCACCTGAATTGCACAATGCATTTTTCATAACGTGATGATACAAAATAGTTCAGCTTCCTACAGAAACTGAATTATCTGCATAATTGCGAGCTTGTTTGAGGCTGCTTACCAAGTTCCAACCCATATCACTGTGTATAGAATCACAGAATCATAGAATTTACAGTGCAGAGGGAGGCCATTCAGCCCATCGAGTCTGCACTGGCCCTTGGAAAGGGCACCCTATAACCCAATAACCCCACCTAACCCTTTTTGGACACGAAGGGTAATTTAGCAAGTCCAATCCACCTAACCTGCACATCTTTTGGACTGCGGGAGGAAACCGGAGCAGCTGGAGGAAACCCATGCACATACGGGGAGAATGTGCAGACTCCGCACAGACAGTGACCTAAGCAGGGAATCGAACCTAGGACCTTAGAACTGTGAAGCAACTATGCTAACCACTATGCTATCGTGCTGCGCCAGCTGTAGGGCTGGTCACCATCCCTCGGCTTTAATATCACCACATTCATGTACTTACTTGTATAAATAATAACAGGAAAACAGGTAATGCTGGAAAGAACACAGCAGGTCCAATGCTTCCAATACTTTATTTCAGATTTCCAGCATTTGAAGGTTTTATTATTAGCATTAATGACGACATCTCCTATGAAGCTGGGACATAAATTCTGAAAATATGCAGCACACTAAATGAGGCGAATGGAAGCGTTCTCAGCACAGTGTTAAGTAATGTTTCTTTGCCAATTTTCTCCTTAGCGCTCACTCAAGCTGAGATACAGTTCTACAGGGATCAGCAGCCACAGTGCCCTTCAAGAGAATTGTTCCTGAAGCATGTGTCCAGTTACTGAGTATCGACTGGCTATTTGACCATAGAGTCAAACCTTTTGGCTGATATCAGTGGTACACTCGCCATTATTACCAATTTGTTAAGATGTCCTATAGGTCAGGTAAATCTCCGGCATTGCTAGAAAATAGGAACACAGGACGTGGAGCAGGAGTAGGCCATTCGGCCCTTCAAGTCTGCTCCGCCATTCAATAAGATCATTGCTGATCCGGTTACGGTCTCAATTCTAGAAGCGCAAATATGTAGGGAATCATTTTCTCTTCAAACGGTTTATAACTAGCTGCAAGGTGCAGCAATCGGTAGTTGAAAATGAAATGAAATGAAAATCGCTTATTGTCACGAGTAGGCTTCAATGAAGTTACTGTGAAAAGCCCCTAGTCGCCACATTCCGGCGCCTGTCCGGGGAGGCTGGAACGGGAATTGAACCGTGCTGCTGGCCTGCTTTAAAAGCCAGCGATTTAGCCCAGTGAGCTAAACCAGTTGAGAAAATAGATATGTTGTTGTACACCAACGCACGCCCATGTGTACAGAAATCGTGACTGCGCCCTCACAGAGCACTAGTCTGCGAATTGAACGTATTTGGAAGTTTTAGAAATTTGAGATAAAATGGGGATTAAAATCGGTCTCTGTACACGGGGAGATCATTCACGGTGACCCACTCAAAATTGCTCCAACCTTTGGAAAAGCTTATATGGAGTTATGTACTTCTGAAGTTCACCCAGCAGAGAGGGAATTTTGTCTGTCTCCTTTGAATAAATCAAACTTCAATTTGCAAATATGAATGGAGGTTTGATAGAAGAAACAATGGCACTTGAAGGGGTGATTTGAGTTATTAGCATTCTTTCACTGCTCATATTCTTAACCTGTAATGGTTTCAGCAGGATTTTATAAGTGTAGACTGAATACCCGAATGATTCCAGTGCTGTTGCATGCGCTTGTTAAAGTGAGATTACAGGCTCGCCTACTCCCAATGAATTAATTTTAAAATCCTTACCTTGACCTTTACATTTCTCCAAGCCCTATTCCCAATCCTATCCCTGTAATTTCCACCAACTTCACACAAATTGCTTTGCCCCCTTATTGGCAGATCGAGCCTTCAGCCATTTTGTGCTCCTCTCTGGAATTGACTTCCTAAGCCTTAGCTGTGTTTTCTTTTAAACACCTCTCCCATCTCCTTTCAAAAATTCTCAAACCCCACACCTCTTCAACGAAAGGCCTCGCTCAGGAGTTATGGAGCTTGGGGTGTCGAGGGGTTAAATCAGGAGGGGGCCAGGTAGAAAGGGTTTAGCTGGGGAGTGGTGATGGTGGGAGCAGTGAGTGTGACTGGGTCCTGAAAGGTGGTAACGGGAGTTCACATTCGGGTTCACTTTGTGTATGTCATATCCAAGAAGAGATGTTGCGAAAACAAGCGAAAGGAGGAAGTGCTATTTCCTGTCTTTGGTAAAATGAAACTTTGATGCAAATGATTACATTGTGCATAAATCAGAAAAAATATATCTTAATTTAGCAATTTAATAATACACTGGAAACTATAAAAAAAACTGAGGAAAGTCAGTGGCATGAATAAAAACACGGGTACAAATCTTTCTTGCATTTTTTCTGTGTAACATTGCCATCCACAGGAAATATAGTCAAACTGCAGCAGCAATGCAAATAATTTAGGCTTAAACAAGGGTGATTAAGAGGTGATCCAATAGGAAAGGAAAATAGTTGCGTTTTTATAACATCTTTCATGAATTCGGAGCATCCCAAATCCCAGCCATTGGAATGTAGACATATATGGCAGTCAAGGATATTTGAGGAAGGAAATCTGGAACACTACCTCAAACTAACTGATAACATTTTAAGGCAAGGGACGCAAGTTAAAGTTGACAAAAAAATAATTTAGGACTGATGGAAACTCTTCACACAGAGTGATTAGCACAACTGGTATGGTTGTGAAAGTGAAAACTCTAAAATCATTTTCTAAACAGTTGGATGGTGCCTGGGTACAGCATGCAAGGTACTTTGTACGGATGAATTAGAACGGAACATCCAGGTTTCCTTACCCATATCCACCTTCATCAATTTTAATTCACTGAGCAGCACGGTGGCGCAATGGGTTAGCACTGCTGCCTCACGGCGCCGAGGTCCCAGGTTCGATCCCAGCTCTGGGTCACTGTCCGTGTGGAATAGAATAGAATAGAATAGAACAGTACAGCACAGAACAGGCCCTTCGGCCCTCGATGTTGTGCCGAGCAATGATCACCCTATTTAAACCCACGTAACCCGTATACCTGTAACCCAACAATCCCCCCATTAACCTTACACTACGGGCAATTTAGCATGGCCAATCCACCTAACCCGCACATCTTTGGACTGTGGGAGGAAACCGAAGCACCCGGAGGAAAGCCACGCACACACAGGGAGGACGTGCAGACTCCACACAGACAGTGACCCAGCCGGGAATCGAACCTGGGACCCTGGAGCTGTGAAGTATTGATGCTAACCACCATGCTACCGTGAGGAGTTTGCACATTCTTCCGTGTTTGCGTGGGTTTCGCCCTCACAACCCAAAGGTGTGCAGGTGGATTGGCCACGCTAAATTGCCCCTTAATTGGAAAAAATGAATCGGGTACTCTAAATTAAGAAAAAAAAATAATTTTGTTCACTGTTGTCTGTGAATCAGAAAATTCAACCCCCATCTCAGACCTTCAATGTATAATCTAGGCATTACAGTACGAAGGAGTTCTACATTGCCAGAGAAGAAAACCTTCAAGCGAGATGTTTAACGAAGGCCTCATTTCTATGTTTCTGGTACCAGTGAATGTTAAATATCTTAGCACAATTTGAAGAAGAGTACAGTGCTTTTCCAAAGTCCAGACCAATGATTATCTATCAAGCAACACTATCTAAATTAGATTCAGCTTCCATTCATCTTATTGTGGCATCTCACAGCATCCAAGATGGCTGCGGCATTTGTCCATTTGACACCAGTTAATGGACTTGAAAATAATTCAATAGATATGAAATCTCTGGAAAGTTCTGAGAGAATGGCCGGAATTCTCCGACTGATCACTGGCAATAGGATTCTCTTTTCTCGACGACAGTGCACCGCCGCCCATGGGTTTCCCTGCAGTGTGGAGTGGCTTCAATGGGAAATCCCATTAACAAGCGGCAGGAGTATAGAATCCTGCCGCCAGTGAACAGCGTGCCATTGATATACATGCGGCTGGAGGAACGGAGAATCCCACATGATTATAAGGTGCTGTTTAAAAATACAAGAGGGTGAATTCTCCGCCTCCTCAGCCGCATGTACCTCGGCAGCCAGCTGTCGCCGGCGGCGGGACTTTCTGCCCCCGCCGCCGGCCAATGGGATTTCCTATTGTGGCCACCCGTGAGCAGGGATGTGCTGTTGGCAGAACGGAGAATCTCACCGGCGGAGAATTCCCCTCAAGTTCTTTCTTGTGATCTGACAAGTTATAAAAATAGTTGTTTGTTTGTTTGTTTGGTATTTATAGCACAGAAGGAGGCCATTCGGCACATCATGTCTGCACTGGCTCCCAAAAGAGCAACCCAGCTCGTCCCATTTCCCAGCCGTATCTCCGTAGTCCTCTAAATTCATCACTTCAAACATATATCCAGCTCTCTTTTGAAGTCTCCTATGGAATCCACCTCCACCACTCTTCCAGGCAGCGCATTCCAAACCCCAACAACTCTCTGAGTAAAGAGGTTTTTCCCCATCTCACTCCTAACTCTCTTGCTGACCATCTTGAAATTGTGACCCATAGTCACTGACATACCAACTAGTGGAAATAGAATATCCTTCTTTACTTTGTCAAAATTGTTCAGAATATTAAACACCTCAATAAGGTTGCCTCTTAATCTTCTCTGCTCCAAGGAGAACAAGCCCAGTTTCTCCAATCTTTCCTTGTATCTAAAATTTCTCATTCCTGATATCATTCTCATAATCTCCTCTGCACTCTCTCCAGGGCTTTAACATCCTCCCTTAAATAAGGTGCCCTGAACTGACCACAATACTCCAAATGTGGTCTGACCAATGATCTGTAGAGATGTAGCATCACTTCCTTGATTTTATACACTATGCCTCTATTGATAAACCCAAGGATGCTATAAGCTTTCTTAACAACTGTTTAAACTTGCCTGGCAACCTTCAGAGAATTATGCACTTGAACCCCTAGGTCCCTCTGCTCCTGTACTCCCCTTAAAGTTGTACCATTGAGCTTATATTGTCTCTCCATGTTTTTTCCACCAAAATGCATTACCTCACATTTTGCTGCATTGAAGTTCATGTATCTGCCCATTTGGCCAACTTGTCAACTTCTCTCTGAAGTCACTCTGTGTCATCCTCACAATTCATTATTCCCCCTAGCTTAGTATCATCTGCAAATTTAGAGATTTTGTCCTCAACGCCCACTTCTAAATCATTTATATAAATCAGAAAAAGCAAGTGTCCCAACACTGAACCCTGGGGTACACCACTTTCAACTCATCTCCAGTCTGAGAAATGCCCATCTATACCCACCCTATGTTTCCTATCTCTTAGCCAACTTCTAATCTATGCTGCCAAGGATCCATCAATCCCAAACATTTTTAATTTGCTAACCAACCTGCCACTGTTGCTCGTTCTGGGTGAGTGTGCTTTACACTCAATTGGCTCTGTTTTATTCCTTAGCTCTAGAGTCGCCAGGTATCTTTATGATACCGCCACGAAGTTCAAGTTCAAGTTCAGATCAATGACTCAATACACCAGTTAGTAAGTTCAAAACAAGACACGTTTATTATTACACAGTTATTTACTACTCATGCATATAATACTAAGACTAAACTATTCCTACCACTACTAGGCCAATACTTATCTGGAATAAGGGAACTGCCGGATCAGGGAACAATGGCCTCTTGCTCTGTCCTGGATCCGCAGGCTTCCAGTTGGTGCGGACTAAAGGGGTCAGGAGTGTCTATTCTCGTAGCGTGCATTGTATGACACTTACTTGTCGGTGTAGCAATTGGCCAGGCCTCTCCTTCTCACGTTCAAGTTCTTAGAGAGCTGCTGCAAAGGTGTTCTGCTGGGAGGGTCAGCTAAGAGAGAGAGCGAACTTGGGATCTGACCTTTATAGGTCACAGGGGCTTCGCGCCCATCTGGGCGGTCCCTATACCTGCTTTCAATCGATTGGACCTCATACCAATCGATTGGTTTGAATTCCACAATACTGGGGCTGTTTCCCGATCGCTGGGCGGTTCTTGGGGCTGTTTGTAACTTATTGTCCGGGACTCCTGCTGGCGCCTAAGAGTCTGGCCTGACCTTTGTTATTCTTGATTGTGTCCATTGTGCCCGGGAATCACCGGAAATCGCTCAATTAGTATGCAAACTTGTTAGTTTCAATGCTGTCTGGTTTCTTCGCAGGCAGAATACACAGAGAGATTCTGCAGCCCGCTTGTCTTTCTGACATAGTCCAATTTTCCCTGCATGCATTTCAATTCTCCATTTTATTTCGGGAAGTGGCCAGCTTCGGTGGCTACACTACGTAGCACTGTATCAACTGCTTTCTGAAAGTCCAAATATACATCATCCACAGCACTACCTTCATCCAGTGCCTGTGTCACCTCGTCAAAGAACTCAATTAAATTTGTCAGACATGACCACGACTATGTTTAGCAAACTTTTCTTACTTGTTATTAAACACAAAAGTAGTCATGTAAATCATGTTGAGACATTTTGTGTCACTTGCTGGTGGTGTTATGTAAATGGTGAGTGATAATTCAGGCTCCAAGGCCTCCACAAATAATGAAATGTTTATTGATGAAACAAGAACAGAGGAAACTGGAAAAACTCAGCAGGCCTGCCAGCATCCAACAGGAGAGAAAGAGAGTTAATGTCGAACAAAATATAGCAAATGGCACGAGAGGGGGAAGGAATGTTTTGCGTGAAGCAATACATGGAAGGAATATTAAGAAAATAGAAGAAAAAGGGGTTTAAGATGGAGGGGAAAGGTCAAAATTAAAAGTTGCTGAACTGAACACTGAGTGCTGAGGGCTGTAACATGCCCAACTGGAAGATGAAATGCTGCTCCTCCAGCTTGCGCTGGGTTTCACTAGAGCATTGCAGCAGGCCAAGGACAGGACATGTGGGCATTTTTAACATCCTATTTTATTCATTTACGGGATGTGGGCATCGCAGGTTAAGCCTGAGTTTATTGTCCATCCCTAGTGTCCCTTCAGAAGTTAGTGGTGAGTTGCCTTCTAGAACCGCATGAGAGTAAGGTGCTGAATTAAAATGGCATGCAACCGGAAGATTGTGGTCATGCTTGCTATTGTAATCAATGAGGAGTCCCGAAATGGTAAGTTAAAGTAGTTTATTTCCTATTCACAAAGGCAAATAGCACCTCGAGCCCCAGCCAGGACCACTTGAAGATATCAGATGCCTTCTGGACCAGCTTTTATCTCAGAAATTTAAAGGGCCCTGCTACTGAGCCTGCACTCCTCAGCGGGGGAGCTTGTAGTCCATGTGCCCCATGGGGAGATCGATCGGGCCGTCCCCATGGGTCTCGTAGGGGTTATACCATCCCTCCCCCGTCAATGTCCGCAAGGCCCTCTGCCATAGAGGGTGGAGGACGCTGCCTTCTCTACTTGGCCCGTGGTTGTGCCTCTGGCTGTTACAGGCTGGGTGGGAGGCCATGTAGCATGTTGGGGAACGTTTTTTCCGTGCCGATTGTCTGGGGGACACCACCGCGACCATTCCCTGGTGAAGCTGTCATCCGAAACTATGGATGTCGGAACCTCCATGTCAGACCCAGAGTCCTGCACCTCACGCATCTCAGTGTCAGGGCCCCTAGGAGGTGTTGCCTCCTGGCCCCTTGTGCCAAGCAGGCAGGACCAAAAGACAGCTTACTCAGTGGGGTCAGTCCTGACATTGGCTCCCTGCTCCTGAGGTGGTTCACATGCTTTTGCACCGTTCGCTCCCATGTTTTTATCGTGTAAGATACCAGTGCCATTCATTTCGCCATGGTCCCTGGTATCCACTTGGCATTGTATCCAAAGTTCTGGACATATACCGTGTCCCCCCCGAAGAGATTGGCTGCCATTTTTAAATGCAGCCCTCTTCTCCCACCTTCCCCCCCACGTTTCTCAACCCCCTACTCCGTCCAAACGAGAGGCCTTGTTCACTGTTAGCTAGTAATTCCCATACAAGCGGACGGTTTCAACCGCTTTCAGCACAGGGACTACAGGAGCTGCCCACTCCGCAAATTGTACAGTGCCGAATGATTCCCAGGCTTTCCAGCTGGGTGAGCTCATCCACCCACATTGTCGGCAGAACGTTGGGCCCTAAACTACCTCGGTTGGGCCTCGGGGTCTCCATGAGTCTTGGCCACAGCACCTTTTACCTTACCCAGATCAGCCTGGAAGACTTCCGGGTACTTCCCAGGACCTTGTATAATTCCCCAGTGCTCATCCTGAAAATCCGCTGCCATCCAAAATGGAACCTCTGCCGCCAATCATGGTCCAGCAGACTAGGGCCAGATCCCCGTCCTACTACTGTATCAGGGGCAACCGGACGGTCTGCTGTCTCTCGGCAACTGGGATCATAGCCTTGCCCTCGATTGCTAAAGGTTCTCCCCTGTACATTGCCAAATGTGCCTCAGTGTCCCTCAGGTCCAAATGCTGGAATTCCATCCTGACCTTCCGGAATGTCTGCCATCCTATCACCGAGACCGCAGCCCCCATGTCCAGTTCCATTACAACCCGTGGTGTGGCAATGCAGTTCATCTGCGGGCACTCATCTTCATCAGGCCCTAGCTCTAGGCAGGTACATCCCTCGAACGGGCATTCCTGGTACTTGCGATTCCTCCAACAACAGGTGCAGCACCTCTGTGAGTCCTCCTCCAGTGATTCAAGCGAGACATCTCGCCTGGCTGCAGTGGGCCTCAGCCAATGGGCCTGGCCCCGATGTAGCTCAGAAGGGCTAGGTCCTAGAGGCTTTGTTTCTAAAAAAATACCTCAACAGTTCCTTCAGTTTTACATTTGATTCCCAGTAAATGAACCCGATGCCAGGTTGTCAAAGCTTGAGCACATGGACCTAAATCTTCTGGTCCCGTCCGCCGCGGGAATCATCACGGACAGGACGGTAAATTTGACGGACAAGCCAAAGGTTCGATGATCTCAGATGGGAATTTCTGGTCCTGGGGTGGGGGGACTGGAAAATCCTGTTTGTGGAACATGGGAGGCCAGTGTGTGCTAACGATTTGGCCCGTGTGGCCTGCCAGCTTAGTTTTGGTTTCCACTTTTCATTCGCTGGCTTGTCCTGTTTGAGTTTTGTGGGCAAACAGGTTTGAAAGGTACTTGTTTCAGTGCCGTTGCCTCATTTGTGGTTGAAACCTAAATCAGAACACCAGGACCTATTACCATCAGCAACGTGAGATCTGTGCCAATTAATGTGTACAGGGACTTGTCATATGTGACTCTCTGGTGAAAACCAAGATGACCGCCAGACATAAATAGTTAAGGCAGTTCCTGCTTTGCCCCAGAGGACAAGCTGGAGTTCCAGCTGCTCTGAACCTCGGGACAAAGGAATCTGGGCCCTAGTCTTTAATCACATTCACTACTGTTTGCTTCTATTCCAAATAATGCCAAACACCACACCCAGCAACTTCCAGTGAATAAATCAAAAGCCTCAGTGCTGGTCACATCTACCATATCCCATCAGTTTGAGATGATTGTCTAAATTTGGCAGTGTAGGAAGGGTGGATGGGTTGATGGAGATCATGTAAGAATGCTTACATGAGGGGATTTTATACTGTTTAGGAGGAAGTAGAGTCGCTCCACCGACTCTACTCTCTCCTAAATAATATAAAATCCATCACATTTTCTCCATCTTGTTAGCTCCGAAGAAAAGTCACACAAACTTGAAAACGTAAACTCTGTTTCCTTTTCACAGGTGCTGCCGGGCCTGCTGGGTTTTCCAAGCATTTCCTGTTTTTATTTCAGACTACCAGCATATGGAGTATTTTGCTTTTATTACAAAACGTTAACAGATAGTTACAACAAATAGTTAGGAAGGCAAAGGGAATGTTCATCTTTATTGCGAGAGGGATTAAGTATAAAGTAGGGAAGTCTTTCTGCAACTCTGTAGGGTATTAGTAAGGCTATAATGAGGATACTGTGTGTAGTTTTGCTCTTCCTTCTGGGAATATTCTGGGATGACGGTGTTGTTTTATGAGAAAAGATTGAGCAAGTTTGGCCTTATGCGAGTCTTAAGTTTGGACCTACCCTTGAACAGAACAAAACAGCTACGTGAAACGCATAAACCAGATCAAAATGTTCAAATCTCAGTAAAGTTTTGTAGTGATCTGTATATCTGCTGGCATGTAAGGGGTTAACATCTGTATTATAGTGCTAGACAACCACTAGATGGCAGCACCAGATCTGTGTATATAAGCTTCACTCAGAGGAGATTCCTGCCTCTTCATATCAGGACTGACTAGTGAGCAGAGTGTTAGAGATATAGCTTAGTTGGCAAGTGTAGTTAAACATTATGTATACTTATTCTTATTTATCTAATATTCAGTTATAGTTGTGGAAGAGTGAACAAACTCATAGATATTTACAATCGTTATTCAATAAACAGTATTTGCTTAATTTGAAGACTGATAGTTTTACTGAACACCAACCATCAGACCATTCTGGAAGTAAGCAAAAGAGTAACGAGATATTACTATAAGGCAATATAACACATTTTTCTGGAAAAATATTTTTATTGGGATTTTTAACATTTAGTAACAAGATTTGTACACATGAGAAGAAACCAAGCAACAACAACTTCATAAATTTTAAGGTATATAAGACCAGTTTGGACAAGTTTTACTGGTGCCCTTAATTTCCTAGTTTTACTGGCTTTTCCCTTTTGGATCAATATAATGATTCAATGATTACCAATTTGAAATTCTAAGTTGTAGAAAGCGTTAGAAGCTGGAGGGGTTCCCTATCATTGTAAATACTGTTCACTGCTTTGTTTTTGAAGTATACTTGAGAACACAGACTGCATTTGTTTTTTCAAACCAGTTTGCAAACTGAACGTGCTAAGATTTCCAACAGTTCTTGTGATTCAATCATGTAGTTTCATTGTTCTGGATATAATAATAATAATCTTTATTGTCTCAGGTAGTCTTACGTTGTAATGAAGCTACTGTGGAAAGCCCCTAATCACCACATTCTGGTGCCTGTTCGGGTACACAGAGGAAGAATTCAGAATGTCCAAATTACCTAATGGCACATCTTTCAGGTCTCATGGGAGGAAACCGGAGCACCCGGAGGAAACCCACGCAGCCACGGGGAAAACGTGCAGACTCTGCACAGACAGTGACCCAGCCGGGAATCGAACCTGGGACCCTGGCGCTGTGAAGTCACAGTGCTAACCACTGTGATACCGTGCTGCCCTGAAATAAAAACAGGAAATGCTCGGAAAACCCAGCAGGCCCGGCAGCACCTGTGGAAAAGGAAACAGAGTTTACGTTTTCGAGTCCGTGTGACTTTTCTTCAGAGCTAACAAGATGGAGAACAATATGGCTTTCATACCGTTTAGGAGTGAGTAGAGTTGGTGGAGCAAAGTAGAAGGTCAGGGATAGGTGAGAGCTCGGAGGGATTAGACAAAAATGTTTTGGGCAGTTTACAACTCAACATTGGGTTTGACAACTCCTCCATCTTGAGTCCTTTTTTAATCCAATTTTTTTGTGCCAATGTACCCATCCCTTCCCCCCAGGGCCATCTGTCACTTTGCTTTCACAGAGAGCTGCATTTTGTCCTACACATTCTTTTTCTTCATAAATTTAGAGTACCCAATTCATTTTTTCCAATTATGGGGCAATTTAGCGTGGCCAATTCCCTTACCTTGCACATATTTTTGGGTTGCGGGGGTGAGACCGCAGATGTGGGCAGAATGTGCAAACTCCACACTGGCAGTAACCAGGGACCGGATTCGAACCCAGGTGCTCGGCGCCGTGAGACAGCAGTGTTAACCACTGTGCCATCATGCTGCCCCTGACCTACACATTCTGCTACCTTACTTTTATGCTGCTATCAGCTTCTTCTGTAGGCCGTAAAACTACCATGAAAACTTCCTTTACCTTGTGTCCAAAAAATGATTGTCCTTAACCTTCCACTTTGCTCCACTTGCATTACTCCCTCTTATGCAGCATACTGTCCATCACATTTATCTCTCTCTTTAACTCTGAAGAAGAGTCATACAGACTCAAAACATTAACTCTGTTTCTGTCTCCACAGATGCAGCCAGACCGGCTGAGTTCTTTTCCAGCGCCTTTTGTATTGTTGACCTTTTGTGATTACAGGTACAAGGAAATCCAGGTCCCTCTGTGCCACATCATTCTGCAGTCTCTCTCTATTCAAATAATAATCTGTTTTTCAATTCTTTCTTCAAAAGTGAACAACCTCACACATTATACTCCATCTGCCAAATGTTCGCACACTCACTTAACCACTTCGCGGATTCTTTAACCTCCTCACAACTTGTTTTCCATCTTTATATTGTCAGCTGCACGTTCGGCCCCTGTGGTGAATGTAATTCACACTGTATTGTATTGTATAGTATTATGTCCTTGTGGGCTCTATCTGTGAGCCGTTGCGCGGCTCTGCCCATAGGGGGAGATGAGGAGCTTGTACAGGGCTCCACCCTTGGCTCTGCCCATGGCTCTGCCCATGGCCCCTCCCACTACTGGAAGTATAAAGTGCTGCAGCCGTGTGAGCCTGCCCTCAGTTCTTCTGGTCGCAAGCGGGCTCAGTTGTAAGACTACTAAAACCACAGTTTACTTCCGATCGTGTTCCAAGTGAATTAATGGTCACATCAATTCAATAGTCTCAGAAAATGTAGAAAACTACTATGGAATCAGCCCTCAAACCTGATCGACTAGAACTCGACCCGCAGGCTGCAGAGGCGAAGGAAATGTTCCTACTCTGGCTTCGGTGTTTCAAGGCCTACCTGGCTGCATCGACCACCTCCGAGACTACAGAGGAACAGAAACTCAGTCTACTGCACGCACGGGTGAGCCATCGCATCTCTACGCCACTCAATTGTACCAACTCCTATACTGAGGCCCTTGCTATGCTCGATCGATTGTACGTACGGCCGATAAACGAGGTTTACTCGCGGCACATTTTCACTACCCGCCGCCAGCACCCCGCAGAGCCGCTAGAGGACTTCCTGCGCGATTTAAAAGCCCTTGCTCGGGTCTGCAACTTCCAGGCTGTAACGGCCTCCCAGCATATGGAACTCGCTGTCCGTGATGTATATGTTGCGGGGCTCCGGTCTAACTATGTGTGCCAGCGACTACTTGAGAAAGCGGCCCAGAACTTGGAGGACACGGTAAAACTAGCAACTACTATGGAGGTCGTGTTCCGAAGTTTAAACTCATTCCCCGCGGACCAAGCGACCCCATTGTGGGTCCCCGACCAGCGACTGCCCCAGGCCTGCGCCGCGCGGCCGGCCACTCACTATGGAGCGCCAGTGTGCCATTTTTGTGGCCAGCCCCAACACCCACGGCAGCACTGCCCGGCCCGCAACGCGACCTGCAGCAGCTGCGGTCGCAAAGGACATTATGCCAGAGTATGCCTCGTGAAATTGAAACCCTCTAACTCCCCCGCAGTCCAGAACAATTGCTCCCCCAACTCGCAGGTCCGCAGACCCCGTAATGCTGCAGCGTGTCTGCCGACTCCGCCTCCGCCCGACATGTGCGACTCATGGGTGCCGCCATCTTGGCAATCCTCCCCCACATGGCCGGCCACGTGTGAGTCATGGGGGCCGCCATCTTGGACACCATCTTCCTCGCCGCCCACCACGTGCGATCCATGGGGCGGCCATCTTGGATGCCATCTTCTTCATCACCCGCCACGTGCGATCAACGGGGGCCGCCATCTTGGCCATCAACCGATGTTCACCTCGACGACTACGACCTCAGCGGACAGTCATCACGGGACCACTCCAGCACTGCTGATCGAGCCGCCGACTACCCGCAACTCAACGCAGTCACATTGGACCAGTCGCGTCCGAAGCACCTCCAGAGCGCGATGATGTTGTTAAAATCAATAGGTACAGGACACCGTGCCTCTTCGACTCCGAGAGCACCGAGAGCTTCGTATATCCTGACCTGGTAAGATGCTGTTCGCTCCCTATCTTCCCTGCTCGCCTCGGGCTTGCACTCGGTCCACATACAAGGGCGCACCGTCGTAGCCCTAACGATTCAGGGCGCCAGCTACTCTAATTTCCAGCTGTACGTACTCCCCGACCTCTGCGCCCCACTCTTACTCGGGCTCGATTTCCAATGCAACCTCAAGAGCCTCACACTCAGCTTCGGCAGACCCCTACCTCCACTCACTATATGCAGCTTAGCGACTCTAAAAATCGACCCCCCTCCACTCTTCGCTAATCTAACGGCTAACTGTAAACCAGTAGCCACTCGCAGCAGGCGGTACAGCCTGCAGGACAGAGTATTCATCAGAGCCGATGTCCAGCGGCTCCTATGTGAGGGAGTCATAGAGGCCAGTAACAGCCCCTGGAGAGCTCAGGTGGTGGTCATCAAGACCGGGGGAAAGTTCCGGATGGTGGTTGATTATAGTCAAACCATTAACCGGTTCACGCACCTCGATGCGTACCCCCTCCCCAGAATTGCAGACATGGTCAATCAGATCGCCCAGTACCGCATATTCTCCACGGTGGATTTGAAGTCTGCTTACCACCAGCTCCCAATCCGCCCGGAGGACCGCCACTACACGGCGTTCGAGGCAGATGGCCGCCTCTTCCATTTCCTCCGGGTCCCCTTTGGCGTCACGAATGGGGTCTCGGTGTTCCAACGATCAATGGACCGAATGGTGGACCAGTACGGGCTGCGGGCCACGTTTCCGTACATGGACAATGTCACCACCTGTGGCCATGATCAGCAGGACCACGACGCCAACCTCCACCGATTTCTCCAAACCACCCAGAAACTCAATCTCACGTACAACAAGGAGAAATGCGTTTTCCGCACTACCAGATGAGCAATCCTCGGGTACGTCGTGGAAAACGGAGTCCTGGGCCCCGACCCGGACCATATGTGCCCCCACTTACAACTCCCTCTCCCTCATTGTCCCAGGCCCCTCAAGAGGTGCCTGGGATACTTCTCTTATTACGCCCAGTGGGTCCCCCAGTATGCGGACAAAGCCCGCCCACTATTTAAGACCACACTCTTCCCACTGTCAGCTGAGGCGCGCCAGGCCTTCAACTGCATCAAGCAGGACATCGCCAAAGCCGCCATGCGGGCGGTGGATGAATCCGTCCCCTTCCAGGTGGAGAGCAACGCCTCAGCGGTCGCTCTCGCCGCCACTCTGAATCAGGCAGGGAAACCAGTCGCCTTCTTCTCCCGAACCCTCTCCGCTTCGGAACTTCGACACTCCTCAGTCGAAAAGGAAGCTCAAGCCATTGTGGAAGCCGTATGGCACTGGAGGCACTACCTCGCAGGTAGGAGGTTTACCCTCATCACCGACCAAAGATCGGTTGCCTTCATGTTCGACAACTCGCAAAGGGGCTAAATTAAAAACGATAAAATCTTGAGGTGGAGGATCGAATTCTCCACCTAGAATTATGACATCATATATCGACCGGGGATGCTCAACGAGCCCCCAGATGCCCTGTCCCGCGGCACATGCGCCAGCGCGCAAGACGACCGCCTGAAGGCTATCCACAACGACCTCTGCCACCCGGGGGTCACCCAGCTCGCCCACTACGTCAAAGCCCGAAATTTGCCTTTCTCTACCGAGGAGGTAAAAGCCATCACCAGGGATTGCCCGACCTCCGCGGAGTGCAAACCGCACTTCTATAGACCAGACAAGGCCCACCTGGAAAGGCATCCCGGCCCTTTGAACGCCTGAGCATGGATTTCAAAGGGCCACTCCCCTCGACCAATCGAAATGTGTACTTTCTTAATGTAATCGACAAATTCTTCCGCTTCCCCTTTGCCATCCCGTGCCCCGATATGACCTCCCACACAGTCATCAGAGCCCTGTACAGTGTCTTCACCCTGTTCGGTTTCCCCAGCTACGTACACAGCGACAGGGGTTCGTCCTTCATGAACGACGAGCTGCGTCAGTACCTGTTCGACAAGGGCATCGCCTCGAGCAGGACTACCAACTATAACCCCAGAGGGAACGGGCAGGTGGAGAGGGAGAGCGCAACGGTCTGGAAGACCGTCCTACTGACCCTACGGTCCAGGAATCTCCCGACCTCCCACTGGCAGGAGGTCCTCCCCGACGTGCTCCATGCAATTAGGTCCCTCCTGTGCACCGCCACCAACCAGACCCCTCACGAATGATTATTTGTTTTCCCTAGGGGCACTACCAAGGGGGCTTCGCTCCCTTCCTGGTTGAGGACACCGGGCCCGGTTCTCCTCCGGAAGCATGTCCGGACACACAAAACGGACCCGCTAGTAGAGAGGGCCTCACGGTAGCATGGTGGTAACCAATTTCACTATCTGGCCAAAGGCCTTTGAGTTCGGTGCTTCCAGAGACATGAGCGTTCTAATGAAATTACACGTTTGTGGCCTGCAAACTGTTAGATGTATCACCTTCTGCTTGTCCTCGCCTGTGATCTTATTCGCAGTAATGAAGAACCA
The DNA here is from genome assembly GCF_902713615.1 of Scyliorhinus canicula. Lineage (NCBI taxonomy): Eukaryota > Metazoa > Chordata > Chondrichthyes > Carcharhiniformes > Scyliorhinidae > Scyliorhinus > Scyliorhinus canicula. Next base: position 106,639,774 of record NC_052161.1, on the reverse strand, counting down.
GAGTGGTTCGATGTACTGATTCCATGACTCAACCAATTGGTCAAATGGGTCTAGTTTCTCAATGATAGGCATTTCCACTAGGAACTGTCTATCAGAATCAACTAAGATTCTGACTGTTTCTGGAGGTTCTCTACTTTATCAACTGCTCCTTCTATCCCTCCCCTTCGATTACCATGATTGTTGGCTGCGATTGAAATCTTTTACCTCCTCACCAGTTTGGTGGCTTGAGACATACACCAGTATAAAACAAAAGGCTTTATTGATGAAAGATGAAGGTAATTAAATAACAGGCACAGAACACTGCACAACAGATCTTAACACTTCTGCTCGCTGATCCACACCATTTAGGGCCCACCCAAACTCACTATTGATTGGGGCTCGCATGCTCCTGTGTGATTGGCCCCAAGCTGGTCATGTGGTCTGTGGAACCTGTCCACCCTTAAAGGGGCCACACTTCCACAGTGGGGAACAGAAAATGGCCTGTCACAAAGGCTGTGGCCCTCAAAAATGTGGGGTGAGATAGAAAATATAAACACCAGCAAATATAGACATGGAAAGGGATTGCATCAATCGCTTAGGACCATAGGAATTAGGCGCAGAAGGAGACAATTCAACCCTTTGAGCCTTCTCCGCCATTCAATCAGATCACGGCTGATTTCTTCCTGGTATCAAATCCACCTTCCTACCTGTTCCCCATATCCCTTTAAATTGTTTTTTTATCAGAAATATAGCTCAAATTGACAACCAAGAATCCGCATTCCAGTTCGTGTCACAATTCAGACTCCTTTTGTTAAATATTCCTGAGGCGCACAGATGTTGCTATCAGCTCCAGTCAGTACTTCATTCATCTCTAAACAAATGTTTGCATGTTAACAAATGTCTTTGAATTGGGCTAAATATTTACGATCCTGGAAAACTGATGAAGCCTGTAACCATTGAAATGATTGAACATGTTCTGTCACGGTGCAATCTCTCTCTTTTATTCATTCTTGTTCTCTCTTTTTTTGTGTGTGTGTGTGTGTATGTCAAAGTAATTGTCAATGCAGGAAGGATGTCGAAAGCAGATGTTGGGCCAAGATTCAGTCAGGCTGGTTCTGAACTCTGTTCTTGGAGATGAGAATTCCTAATAAGCTTCCACTGGGTTGTCAGGCAAATTACTCGTCTGTGAGGTAATCAATCTTGCACAAAAGCTTAATGGAAAGCAGAGTTGATAGCAGTTAATATAGAGCATTAGATATTCATCACATAAGCATCGATGTGAACAGGCTACTGATGATGGTACGAGTAACCTGGGGGATCTCTGTGCTTACACAAAGGCTTTGCAAATTGAAAGAAACATTAAAATGGATGATGCAAAATTCGAGAACCTGTCAGTAAATGAGTTTGATTAGAATTTGATTTCCCCATTTATCTTGGTAGAAAAAAATGCAGCAGCAGACAGGCGACAGGGAAGAAAGAGTAAGCATTTCTGTGGTGTAATTCTTCTTCACCTGTTTGCATGAGAGTGAGTCTTAAATCATTTTTCAAGTCAAGACATCAGGTTGCAGAAAAATAATTTGTGCCAATTAAACGACAGGTCATGACTGGACCAGAATTACAAGTGGCGCGTAGAGAGATAGAAAATGGATAGCTGATTTTGGCATGTTCCATTGGCTATAGATGGGCAAGACCCCCTGCCATGGTGACTCAAATAGAAGAAGGTGGCCAAAGGGCAAATGTCTGGGTGCGATCCTTGCAAAACGGAACAAAGTCACCAAGTGAGCACATTTACTCACATGTTTCTCGGCACTCTATTCATGACCTTGAATAAGGGGCCTGAATGGTGAACGCATGGTGGAGGTCGAACGTAGTCCCGTTTTTACAATGGGAGCTCTGCTCAACGAATCTCCCCATTTTAGCGAGAGATCGGGACACCATTTAAAAATGGCATCCCGATCTCCAAAAGCGCAAAATAATCCCCAACCTCCTCCCTCCCCCTGGCCCGAATTCAATATGGGAAAGTGCCTGGCCTCCCCAGCAATCCCCCCCCCAACATCGGGCAACCTCAGCCTAATCGCGCACGCGCACAAAATGCCAGCTTGGCACATTGGCAGTGCCAACTTGGCACCCTGGGCTCATGCCATCTGGAATTGCCACCTTAGCACCGCCAGGCGGGCACCCAGGTAGCATTGCTAAGGTGCCAGGCTGGCACTGCCAAGATGGCACTCCGTTCCTGTAAGTGAGACATCTTCAGCACCACACACCAAGAGGGGAGTAATGCAACACCCGTGCTGCCCGAGAGCAGGTCCGGACCCTCAAGATCCCGGCCTCTCAGGGGATGTCCACCAAGATCAATTTAGACAACAGGATGTGGAAGTCAGCAGGTTGCTTCATCCTCAGTTTTGGATCCTGGAGACACACTTAGACGTGCTGAGAGGGTGAGGAAGGTTAAGACAAAATTGGCACCTCGCGGGCACAGATGGACCTAGGCACGAGTAGAAATACGTCAACTTTGTTATTACAAGCTTGTGTTAAAAATCACATTGATTCCCCCATAAAGTGCCTCCATGCTCTGTCATGGCGCCATGCTCTGCCAACCCTCGTGCAAACTCAACACTTCCTCCTTCTGCAGTGAGAGAACATCAGCGCCAAGGATCTCCCACCTCTCACACTGGTGATGCAGTAATGCTATGCTGCTCTTTGCTCTGGCCCCACCGACCCGCTCCTCTTCCCAACCAACCCCCCACCCAGGGTGTGTCCACCCCCAAAGCAATGGTCAAACCTCATGTCTGCCAGTATTCTTTTGTATTGAGGATAGCATCAGTTGAAAACATGTGAAAGTCTGTCCACCTCATTAGCTGGGGAGTAGCACGGAAGAGCAATGGCAGCAGGGAAATGTCATTCAGCTTCCACTGGCCTAGAGATCACCCTATTCAGTGGCAGGTTACATTCAGCTCCCTGTCAGACAGGAGTCAGATATTTCACAGAGGATAAGAGGAGCATTTCTCTGTCCTCACTGCAAATCATCATCATTCTCCTGCAGCGTTTGGGCAATTGCTTTAGCTCCCTCCCCAGGAATGGCGTGATCATCACAATGACTTCCCGTAGGCATCACAGTAGCACAAAGATGCAAGATCCCATGGTGTTAAGAGTCTTAACATTCTAGACCTGGCCATCCCCAAAGAGGAAAGTTATAAAGGTGTCTCTAGCCTTGCGCCCCATGTGGGCCCTGGCAATGGCCTGTAGTTCTTCCTCTGTTTCCTCAACCTCCTCATTTGTGATGCGGAACTCCTCCATATCCTCTTCGCCCAGCTGCTTTCCCCGCTGCAGGACCAGGTTGTGCAGAGTGCATGTGGTAGTCACCACTGTTGTATTATGCAACAGGAGGGGGGGGGGGGGGGGGGGGGGGGGGTGCAGGGACCAAGCTGGTGCCAGGTCCCGAAGGGAGACTGTGTCTTGGCGGCCGTTGGGGTACGCTACGTAGGCGTACTGCGGGTTCGCGTGGAGTAGCTGTACCCTCTCAACTAACAGGTCTGCCTTGTGTAGCCGAACATGCTTACGGAGGAGAATGGGTCCTGGAGCTGCCGGCCATGTCGGGAGCGAAACCCCGGAGGTGGACTTCCGAGGGAAGGCAAAGAGACGTTCATGGGGAGTTTTGTTAGTTGCGGTCCACAGGAGCGACTGAATGGAGTGAAGGGCGTCAGGGAGGCCGGGGGATTTCTGGACCGTAGGGCCAGCTTGTCGGCCTTCCAGACCGTCCCATTTTCCCGCTCCACCTGCCCATTTCCCCGTGGATTGTAGCTGGTCATCCTGCTCGAGGCAATGCCCCTTTGAGCAGGTACTGGCGCAGCTCATCGCTCATAAGTGAGGATCCCGGTCGCTGTGGACGTAGGCGGGGAAACCGAACAGAGCAAAGATGGTGTTGAGGGCTTTGATGACGGTGGCAGACGTTATGTTGGGGCATAGGATGGCGAAGGGGAATCTCGAGTACTCGTCGACCACATTGAGGAAGTACGTGTTGTGGTCGGTGGAGGGGAGGGACCCTTTGAAGTCCACGCTGAGGCGTTCAAAGGGGCGGGAGGCCTTCACCAGGCGCGCACAGTCTGGCCGGTAGAAGTGCGGTTTACACTCCGCACAGACCTGGCAGTCTCTGGTGATAGCCCTGACTTCTTCGATGGAGTAGGGCAGATTGCGGGCCTTTATGAAGTGATAAAAGCAGGTGACCTCTGGGTGACAGAGATAGTCGTGCAGGGTGCAGAGCCGGTCCACTTGTGCACTGGTGCATGTACCTCGGGATAGGGCATCAGGGGGCTCGTTGAGCTTACCGGGGCAATACAAAATCTCGTAATTGCAGGTGGAGAGCTCGATCCTCCACCTCAAGATTTTATCATTTTTGATCTTACCCGGCTGTGTGTTGTTAAACATGAAGGCAACCGACCGTTGGTCAGTGAGTAGAGTGAATCTCCTGCCGGCTAGGCAATGCCTCCAATGTCGCACAGTTTCTATGATGGTTTGGGCCTCCTTTTTGACAGAGGAGTGCCGAATTTCGGAGGCATGGAGGGTGCGGGAAAAGAATGCCATGGGCCTGCCTGCCTGGTTGAGGGTGGCGGCCAGAGCGACTGATGCATCGCTCTCAACTTGGAATGGTAACGTCTCGTCGATCGTGTGCATCATGGCCTTGGCGATGTTGGCCTTGATACGGTTGAAGCTGGTGAGCCTCGGCTGTCAGTGGGAAAGTGGTGGATTGAATGAGTGGGCGGGCCTTGTCCGCATAGTTTGGGACCCACTGGGCGTAGTACGAAAAGAACCCCAGGCATCGTTTGAGGGCCTTGGGGCAGTGGGAGAGGGGGAGTTCCATGAGGAACTCCGTTCTGGACCACATAGCCGAGGATGGCTAATTGGTCCGTGCTGAACACACACTTCTCCTTGTTGTAGATTAGGTTAAGGAGTTTGGCGGTGTGGAGGAATTTGGAAAGGTTAGTGTCGTGGTTCTGCTGGTCGTGACCTCAGATGGTGACGTTGTCCAGGTACAGGAAAGTGGCCCGCAGTCTGTACCGGTCAACCATTCGGTCCATCTCCCATTGGAAGACCGAGACCTCGTTAGTGGCGCCGAAGGGAACGCTAAGGAAATGGTAAAGGCGGCCGTCTGCTTCAAAGGCGGTGTACTGGCGGTCCGCCTTGCGAATGGGGAGCTGCTGGTAGGCAGATTTCAGGTCCACTGTCGAGAAGACCCAGTACTGTGCAATCTGATTGACCATATCAGATATGCGAGGGAGGGGGTACGCGTCGAGCTGCGTGTAACGATTGATGGTCTGACTGAAGTCAACGACCATCCTGTTTTTCTCCCCAGTTTTTACCACTACCACTTGGGCTCTCCAGGGACTGTTGCTGGCCTCGATAATACCGTCCCATAGCAGCCGCTGGACCTCAGACCTGATGAAGGTCCTGTCCTGGGCACTGTACCGTCTGCTCCTGGTGGTGACGGGTGGCAGTGCAGTACCACCAGATCGCCACAAAGTGTGATCCGGAGGTCAGGGAGATTCTCTGGTTGGTGGGGTGGACCGTCAGGGAGCAGCGCCTTACCGTATTGGGGTGGATGAAGCTCTCAGTGCTCCAGAAATCCAGAAGGCAAGAAACCTTGTGCCCGTCGATCTTCACCGTCATCGACGTAGTGACGATGTTGTGCGGTCGTGTTTGGTCGATCGTAACGGAGGCCAGGCGTGGCTGGTCAGTGGCGGTTGCAGGCGATGGGCGGCCCGATGAGGTGTCTGACGAGCAGGGATTCTGAGGCAGGGATGATGGCGCCACCCACGGGCCGCACGTGTTGTGAGGGGAGCAAGATGGCAGCGCCCACGGGCCGCATGTGGTCTGAGGCAAGGAATATGGCGGCGCCCAGGGGTCGCACATGGGGGGCGCCGGGGCAACGGCGGCGACCGAGCGGGCCTGACACACAGGTCTGCACCCTCAAGCAGACAACGCCAAGTCAGCCTTCGCATATTGGCTCGCCTGCTTCGAGGCATGCATAGGATCTGCGACTGACCCACCCTCAGAGGCACAGAAGCTCCAGATCCTCTACACGTGCCTGAGCTCGGACATCTTCCCCCTCATCTGGGACACGCCGACATACACTGAGGCCATGGCGCAACTGAAGGAGAACTACACGCAGCAGACAACAGGATCTACACCAGGCACCTCCTCGCCACGTGGCATCAGTAGATCAGCAGGGCCAGCCACCCCCTCCTCTGAAGAGAATTAATCCTGAGATGCTTTACAACTATCAGAAGACTTGTCAGCTCCACTGGCTCCATGATTCTCTTGAATCAAAAACTGAAAAGAAGAGAACATAAAAGTGAGCGATGAGGTGTCCGGACAATGTCCTGACCCACAGCCCTCTCAGGATCTGGGACATCCACCCATGCATGTCCCCAGCTGTGAGCCCCTTTGCAATGGGCCTCTCTACCTCGCCTATCACACAATGGCCATATCCCCACAGTTGCCTCTCTCAACTCCAGCTGACAGAAGCGTCTTGACCCTTGAGAGCCTCAGTGGACCACATCATTCCCCCCTTGCTGCAAGGGTGAGGACTGAGGGCAGTTGATTGCCCTCGACTTGCCTTCCAACCTCATGGGGGAACCAGACGCAGCTACCCTCATGTCCTGAACAGGGCGGCTGATACGTGCTGATTCCCTTCCACCTTGCATAGGGGCAACATTCATGATTCCTCTCTTTTATGGAGAGATGAATGCAAGCAATGCTCAGGGGCTCAACTCCCAAAGGGTTAACAACTGGGTGCCAATCAGTGGCACATTCATGCATTGCAAGACTGACTAAATTAGCAAAATTGACTCATCAAGGAAGGATCAGGGAGCTGATTAACAACTGGCTTCCCCTGGTGGCAGGTGAGGCGCCCCCCCCCCCCCCCCCCCCCCCCCCCCACCCCCCCAAGCTGTTATGCACCTTCACGTTTGAACAGCAAGCCAGCCATACTTTATTCTTTATTCCCTTATAGCCTGGCCTCCATTACCAATGACTTTGTCCATCCAGATAACTCATGCCCTGAGAATGCACTTTGCAGCCCGAGGGTCGGGGTTCATTCTGACTGCACTCGTCCTCCCTCTTGTGTGAGTGTCTTCTGCCCTCCGGTCGCTGGTCAACTTTCCTTGTTAGAGTCTCCCATTCTGCCCATGCAGCCTGGCAATTCCCAAGACCCCAGCCAGGGACCTCACAGTCTTGGTCATTGCTTTCAAAAATCTTCCTTAACAGTTACCTAATCGTCTCTGTTTTCTCCCTGCAAAACCAGCAGCTCTTTCATACCTCATCTATGTTATGCTGTCACCTCCTCAAAGTCTGAGAAACAATATTTGTCAAGGCTGTGGGGCTCATCTCTCAGTCTTGTGTTAGACATGGAAATGGGTGGACCAGGGACTGATTCATGAGGCAGATTTCTAATGTGAAACTGTTGCTTTGAGGAGAGAATTAAAATTCTGGAACTATTTCCAATTGAGCAGAAAATGCAGGGGAATTTAATAGAGGTGTTTAAAATCATTGATAGTTTTGAGAGTGAATAAGGAAAACCTACTTCTTCTTGTGGGTCTTCAGGGGTGAGTGGTCCTCAGTTTAAACTTTCATTAAAGAATGGGGAAGGAAATTAAGATAAATGCTGTTGCATAGGTTTGAAATATGGAATGTTTTACCACAAGCAATGGCTGAGGCTCAATTTAAGTGAAAATTGAATGCATATTAAAAGCAGAGGATAAGATTAATAGGAGCGGATTAATGAGATTAATTTTAGATTGTCCTAGAAAAGAGCCAGCAGAGGCAGAATGTACATAATATCCTCTTCTTATGTTATAATATTCTGTGATTATTTTCAAATGCAATTTTATAATGTGCAGCAATTTTATAATGTGCAACAGCATTTCTTGCAAACCCATTCTCCTTAAGACCACAGAGATGTGAATTATTCAGGAAATATTAATACTATTCTTGCACCTCATTTAAGCAGACAAGACCTATGCTCGAACTGCTCTGATGAATTCTTCACAGTGTTACAAATAGATCATTAAATTGGAGTTGCTGCTGTGGTCAATGGAATCTTACGTACAGGTTAGAACAGAATTGTGCTTTGTAACCCAATTTCTAAACAGCAGGTGGTTCACTTCAAAAGGAAAGCTGGCAACATTTAGCTGCCAAATTTATACATTTTAACCTTAATTATTCTGAACATCTTGAAATGGTTAGGCAGCACGCTCCGTCTGTATTTGTACGTGAATTTGTTTCCCTGACATTAAGTTTTACATCTGTGCTCACCATCCGACTAAAAAGATAACGTTTAGATATAATGCCCTGATTTTATGATGTTAATTGGCACCTTGTTAGAATTATCATGTTATAGAGTTTGAGACTCATTGGACGGAATTTAATACTCCCACGAAGTGGTGGTGGTGGCCGGGGGGGAGGGGGAGGGGGGGGGGGGGGGGGCATGCTGCATCCCCACTGCCACCTAATTCATTCCAGGGTGGGAAGGCTCGTGGACAGCCAACGCACCCAGTGATATGATGAGGCCCTTAAGTGTGCAATTAATACCCACTTCAGGGTCTCATCCTGATGCCAATAGTATTCACCCAGCAACAAGCGGGGGACTCACCATATGGAAAGGCTGACAAGTCTCTTGCTTGCGGCCCCCTGGATGGGTGTCCTTTGTTCAAAGGTACTCAGTGCCCAATCAAGTAACCTGGTGTCGGGAGGGGAGGGGAGGCCTGGCCTGCTGAACCCTTTTCCCTTTCTTCTGGCCCCATCCCCTCTGCCAGTTACTCCTCCCCACAATCCCCATCCCACCCTCACTCACCTGTGGCCTGGGTCCCTTGGCGATCCTAGGCCTCACTTGGGGTTCTTAACTGACAGCGGCCACCTCTCCCAGTGTCGCTGCCAATCTCTAATTGGGGTCCTAAATACCAAGGAAGACCCGATACTGGCCAGTTAAAATCCCTGATGGGAACTTAATTTTGTGGGATCTTCCCCAACAGAGGTGACACAGGACTCCTGCTGATTCAACAACCAGTCAGTAGTTTGCTGTTTTCTCTCTCTCTCCTCTCTGGAACAGCGGTGTCATATTCGCTAACTTCCAAACTGCCAGGGCCACTCCAGAATTTTGGGAATTTCGGAAAATTATAGCCAGAGCATCCACTCTCTCTGCAATTATAATCCAGGGATGCAGGTCATCAGGTTTTGAGGATTTGCCATTTTTTTAGGATTGATGTAAACCTTCTCCAGGAGCTTTCTTATGGCAATCTCACTCTTTATGTGAGGGGTAAGGATCAGGACCGGGAGCTAGGGGAGTTGAGCTGTTCAAAAGCAATGATATGCATTGTTGTGTTGAACTGGGTATCTAGAAGACTGGTATGGGATGAATTGTGAGTTGTACCATACTGTTGCACAGTACTCTGCAGTCCAATCGACAATGGCAAGAGCTGAGACCCTTAAGGTTTGAGCATCTGCACCCCAGGAAGAGCTAGCATGTTTGCTGAGGAGGTTGTTCCGTGTTTTTTTATCTTTGCTGCTATCTTGCTCAGATCATTTTTGTCTGTCAATATTCAGGTAACACCAAGATAAACAGGATGTTGTTCATGATTCACACTCTTGCCATTTGAGGAGATGTTGAGTTCCCAATTTGTGCTGGCATTTTGGAGGTGGAATATGCTTGATGCTGTTTTGTTGCTGCTGGGTTGAAGGCACCGTGTCTTACAGTAATTAGCCAGCTTTGCACCATCGTTGTGTAATCTGCCTTTCCTTGGATTACCACCTTGTAGTGGTGAAGAGGCTTGAATGTTTTGTTGATGTCGATAGCAATGTCATCAGAGGTTTTAAGCTCCTGGAAGAGTCACCCATGACGGTAAGGTTGGAATGGAAGAACTAGACCAAGCACAATCCAAAACAAGTCCTCAAAGGCCGATCAGGTGGAGATACTCATATAGTACAAACAGCTGTGATGGTGGATGAAGGCTGCAGCAGTAGGGCGATCCTCAGTCATCAAGGTTCCCTTGCCACTGGAACTGGACCTACTCTCTGTCAAGGACCATGTGTCTGCTGATGTGAAATGGCATACTCACGTAAAAAGATGTCCAGGCGTCGACCTAGAGGAATCCAGCACACCCCTCACATAGACAAGTGATCAGCGAGAGGTAATGGGGACAGGACCATGAGATCTGGAAGTCCCGAGCATCGGACTGGCACATAGTTGGTGGAGTTTGATTCAGTCATTTTGTTCTTGGAATAGGAACAGGAGGGCATTTCAGCAGCTTTCTTCAAGACTGAGCAGCCCTCTGCTCCCCCTGCATGAGGAAAGGGCTTGAAAAGGTGCCCTAAAAACTGTCTGTTCCATTCCCAACCTGGCTAAAAAACTGCATCCAGCAGGCTTATCTGCCTGCGGTCAGAAAATCAAAAATTAAACTGAATTTCGGAATCTGGAATGTACAAACCCTCATGGATAATGATCACAACAATCGACCAGAAAGGGGAACTGCCCTTGTTTCCTGTAAACTCAGGCACTTCAACATTGACGTCTCTGCCCTGCAAGAGACCCGAAGAGCAGGTGAAGGGCAACTGAGGGAAAATGGCAGCGAAGACAGCCATCATCTCAAGTTGCGAAGAAACCATTGGCTACAAGACCAGGAAACCCCAAGACTAGTTCGATGAGAACGGCCACACCATCCTCATCGACAAGAAGAGGAAAGCGCTCTGCGCCTGGCAATACAGCATAACCAGCAAAGCAAAGAGAGCTCATCAATTAGTCAAGGTGGAGTTACAAAGAAGAACTAGGGAAATCAAGACCCAATGGTGGACTGAGAAAGCTAAGGAGCTGCAACTCCTTGCTGGCAAGCATGACATCCGGGGCTTTGTCTAAGGAAATATATAGGCCGAATACCATGGGCTTTAAACCGGTGCAGAGTAAGGACAGAACCCTCTTGAGAGACAAAGAAAATAACTGCCTAAAACCTCAAACATGTCCTCATCTATGGTTGTATCATGGTTTAGGAGTTTTTTGAGGAAATTCCCTAACTCCCCATCAAAGATGAACTTGAACGTATCCAAGCTGGACAAAGTGAAAGCTTCCATTAAACATATGAAGAATGGGAAAGCCGCAGGACTGGATGGGTTCCTGGTGGAGATTTTCAAACTTGGAGAAGACATCATCTGTCATCTCCATCAGCTGTTGCTGAAAATCTGGGACAGAGAAGAAATTCCTGCTGCCTTCAGAGATGCCATAATCACCACCAACTTTAAGAAAAGAGACAAAGCAGACTGAAGGAACTACAAAGGAATCTCCATATTCTCCATTGCCGGGAAGACCATCGGCAGAATCTTTGCTAGCCACCTTCTCTCATTCTCTGAGGAAATCCTTCCACAAAGCCAGTATATCTTCCAACCAAACCATGGATCAGCAGACATGATTTTCACTGATTGGCAACTTCAAGAGAAGTGCCAGGAGCAACATCAATCACTCTACATAGCCTTCATTGATCTGATCAAAGCTTTTGACTCAATCAGCAAGTTCTATGGCTGTCCTATAAAATTCATCAATATCCTTCGACTCCTCCATGATAAGATGTCGGCGCCAATCTTCACCAAAGGAAATAAGAGAGAAACCTTCGAGGTCAAGACTGGAGTCATGCAGGGTTGTGTCATCGCCCCACCCTTTTCTCCATCTTCATCGCCACCATAATAATAATAATCGCTTATTGTCACAAGTAGGTTTCAATGAAGTTACTGTGAAAAGCCCCCAGTCGCCACATTCTGGCTCCTGTTCGGGGAGGCTGGAAGGGGAATTGAACACGCGCTGCTGGTCTTGTTCTGCATTACAAGCCAGCTATCTTAGCCCACTGTGCTAAACCAGTTCAACTTGTGAAGAGCAAGCTTCCCATTGAAGTGGACATTGTCTACAAGATGGATGGGAAACCTTTAAACCGGTTGAAATCCAAGAAAAAAATGACACTGATATCACTCGTGGAACTGATTCAGTATGCAGATGACATTGACAACTTGACTCTCAGAAGAGAACCTCCAAACCATGCCTAACACCTTTGTGGAAGCATACCAAAGAATTGGCCGCAGCCTCAACGTTAAGAAGCTTTGAATCCTTTATCAACACACCCCAGGGCAAGATCTGTTCTCTCCCTCCATCAAGACAATGGAAAAACCCTCCGAAATGTGGAACGTTTCTCATACCTCGAGAGCCATGTCTCCTCTAAGGCTGACATGGATGCAGAGATCCAACATTATATCCAACCTACAAGATCCTCCTTTGGACAATTTCTAGATGGGTTGGAGTACCCAAGGTTAGGGGAGGGGGACAGGGCTACATTAGAGGGGGCGATAGTGGAGCAGGAGATAAAAGATGCGTTCGGGAGGATGCAGTCGGGGAAGGTGGCAGGGCCGGATGGGTTTCCAGTGGAATACTATAAAAAATTAAAAAATAAGCTGGCACCGCTGATGGTGGGGATGTTTGAGGAGGCGATAGGGAAAGGGGTGTAACCACAAACTTAGGGGCAGACATCGATTTCCCTGTTACTTAAGAAAGATAAGGATCCGGCGGAGTGTGGGTCGTATAGGCCCATATCACTTTTAAAAATGGATGCAAAGATGTTGGCGAAGGTACTGGCAGGTAGGCTAGAGGAGTGCCTCCCGAAGATGATAGGTGAAGATCAGATGGGGTTTGTGAGAGGGAGTCAGCTCTTTCCGAACATTAGGAGGGTATTGAACGTGGTTATGGTACCGCTGGAGGGGAAGGAAACAGAGGTGGTTGTGGCATTGGACGCCGAGAAAGCATTTGACCGGGTAGAATGGGGGTACTTGATGGCAGTTCTAGAGCGGTTTAGAATTGGACCCAGAATTGTGGACTGGGTAAAGCTATTATATAAGGAGCCATGGGCCAGTGTGTGCACAAATAACATCAGCTCAGAATACTTTCCTCTCCACCGTGGGACTAGGCAGGGATGTCCTATGTCCCCTCCTGCTATTTGCACTCGCGATTGGAAATCGCATTAAGAAGTTCAAAGTATGGAAAGTGATAGTGCGGGGTGGGGGGATAGAGCATAGGGTGTCCTTTTATGCTGCTGATGTGTTATTACATGTGTTGGAACCGAGTATGTCAATAGGGGGAATACTGAATCTGCTTCGGGTGTTTGGGTCTTTTTCGGGGTATACATTAAATCTAGACAAGAGTGAATATTTTGTGGTGTCTCGGTCAGGGGTTGGGGGGGGGGGGTCTGCCATTCCATAAGGCAGGGACTCACTTTAGATACCTGGGGGTACAGATTGCTCGAGATTGGGGGGGGGGGGGGGGGGGGCTCCATAGATACAACATTTCTAGTTTGGTGGGGAGAGTGAATGCTGATCTGACAAGGTGGGATGGTCTACCTGTCATTGGCGGGTCGGGTGCAGGAGGTTAAAATGAATGTGCTGCTGCGATTTCTGTTTATTTTTCAATGCCTGACAATTTTCCTGTCAAAGGCATTTTTTACAGCGATTGAAGGGATGATTACCTCGTTCATATGGGGAGGGAAGGTGGCCAGAATTAAAAAGGTGCTACTACATGAGGAAGGCAGGCAGGGGGTTTGGGTCTTCCGAAGCTGATGTATTATTATTGGACTGCGAATGTGGAGAAGGTATGGAGTTGGGTCAGAGGGGTTGATTCCCAATGGGTCAGAATGGAGGAGAGTTTGGGTAGGGGGGTCGGGATTGAAGCCGCTAGCGACAGCGTGGCTCCCGACGGCCCCGGGGAGATACTCAGGGAGTCCAGTAGTAATAGCCATGTTGAGAATTTGGAGGCAGTTTCGACAACACTTCGGGTTGGAGGCAGGGTCAAGGGAAATGCCGATTCGGGGAACCATTGATTTGAGCCAGGGAAGTGGGATGGAAATTTTCAGAGATGGGAGGAGAAAGGAATTAGGACACTAAAAGATTTGTTTCTTGGGGCACGTTTTGTGGGATTGAAGGAATTGGGACGAAGTATGGGCTGGAGCAGGGGGAAATATTTAGATACATGCAGGTTCAAGACTTTGCCACAAAGGAGATACAGAGCTTCCCAGTAGTGTCGGCTTCCACATTGCTGGAGGAGGTACTGACGACAGGGGGACTGGAGAAGAGGGTAGTATCGGCGGTTTACAGGGCTATTTTGGAGGAGGAGAAAGCGCCGCTAGAAGGGATCAAGGCAAAGTGGGAGGAAGAGTTGAGAGAGGGTATGGAGGAGGGGTTCTGGTGTGAGGTGCTCCGGTGGGTGAACACCTCCACCTCATGTGCGAGGTTGGGGCTGATACAGCTGAAGGTGGTGTATAGAGCGCACCTTACAAGGGCGAGGATGAGCCGGCTCTTTGAGGGGGTAGAAGATGTGTGTGAACGTTGCAGGGCGGGCCCCGCAAACCACGTTCATACATTTTGGTCCTGTCCAAAGTTGGAGGATTACTGGAAGGAGGTGTTCAGTGTAATCTCTAAAGTGAAACTGGTCCCTGGCTCTCGGGAGGCTATATTTGGGGTGTCGGATCAGCTGGGGTTGGAAACGGGCGCGGAGGCAGATGTTGTAGCTTTGCCTCGTTGATCGCCCAAAGGCAGATCCTGTTAGGGTGGAGATCAGCCTCTCCACCCTGTGCTCTGGTGTGGCGAGGGGACCTGCTGAATTCTTGATGCATGAAAAGGTCAAATTTGAACTGAGGGGAAGGATGGATTACAATTCATGGGCATTATTCATTATTCACTTGCGAGAATTGGATTACATCGAACATTAGGGAGGGGGCTGGGCAGGTTGGGGGGAGATGGACTGCATGTGTTAATGGTGACTATGGGTGATTCCTAATTCCTTTTTGTCATTTGTTTATGTTAACATGCGGGCTAATGTCTGGGGTTTGGTGGGAGGATGGGGTCTTGTTATTGATATGGGGATTGACGTTACATTCGTTACTGATTATTGTTTATTGTTGAGTGTAAATTTGGGAGAAAATGTGAAAAAGGAAAATAAAAAATATTTTTTAAAAAAGATCCTCCTTTGGACACCGAAGGATGAGAGTCTTTGACAACTGTAAGATCCGTGCTGACATCAAGATCCTCGTGTATAAGGTGGCCATTCTCCAAACTTTTCTATACGGCTCAGAAACTGAGACTTCATACAGACGCCACCTCAAGGCCTGGAGAGGTACCATCAACGCTGTCCGAGATGGATTCTCCGCATCAGCTGGGAAGAAAGGCATACTCAAATCAGTGTCCTTGAAGGAGCCAGGAGCACCAGCATTGAGGCCATGATCATCCTAAACCAACTCCATTGGTTTGACCATATGCTTAGGATGTCAGAGTCCCGACAGCCAAAGCAAATCTTTGTTGCCCAGTTCAAGGAAGGTTTACGGAGGAAGACAATAAAAGTGCTTAGAAGACACCCTGAAGGCTTACCTCCAAGAAATACATCATTGTAGCACCGTAGCACAAGCACGGCAGCACCAGTGGATAGCACTGTGGCTTCACAGCGCCAGAGTCCGAGGTTCGAATCCCCTCTGGGTCACTGTCTGTGCGGAGTCTGCACGTTCTCCCCGTATCTGCGTGGGTTTTCCTCCGGGTGCTCCTGTATCCTCCCACAGTCTAAAGACGTGCAGGTTAAGTGGATTGGCCATGCTAAATTGCCCTTAGTGCCAAAAAGGTTAGGAGGGGTTATTGGGTTACAGGGTTAGGGTGGAAGTGAGGGCTTAAGTGGGTCGGTGGAAACTTGATGGGCTGAATGGTCTCCTTCTGCACGGTGTTCTATCAGCGTCATTGCCTGAGAGACTCTTGCTCAGAAGAGACCTATTCCGAGGGCCCTTCTAATTGAAGGGACCTCAAGGACTCTACTCAAGAGGTGGCCTGGAAAAGGAGGTTGAGAATGTAATACCAACGATCTAGAGTCCAAGATCGATCCCTCACCTCCCGGACATACCTAACAAGCGTGTGATTAAAGTTGTGGCTCTATGAATGAGACACGCAATTCATAGCCACGCAAGGACCAACAGAACCCGTGACCACTAACACGGAGTGCTAGGTGGACAAACATACACGTTAGCGGGTGATCGCTGAAGAAGAAGGAATTTAGTCTAACTCTGGCTATGATTAGATAGATATGAATGGAATCATATGGGGGCAGTTTAGTGGGGAGGGAGTAACAGGTGGGTCCCATGAAAATGAAGAGCTTGGAAAGAACATTAGGGGAACAATAAAAACTAGAGAAAGAAGCAAGTTTGGGGCTAGGCAGCGGAAAACGTTACGTGTTGTTTGGCACAGGCACTAGTGGAAGGGAGGGACAAGACAGAGGCAGGTGATCAGATGAAATGAAATGAAATGAAAGTCGCTTATTGTCTCGAGTAGGCTTCAAATGAAGTTACTGTGAAAAGCCCCTAGTCGCCACATTCCGGCGCCTATTTGGGGAGGCTGTTACGGGAAGCTTAGTGACAAAGGAATCCATGAGGTCCTCACTTATTTTTGGTGATCTGGGTAGAAGAGACAGGAGAAAGGGTTTAAGTAGATAGATTTTTAAAAATTCATTTTTCGGGATGTGGGCTTTGCTCATTAGGCCAGCATTGGTTGTCCATTCCTGATTGCCCTTGACAAGGTGGTGTTGAGCTGTTTTCTTGAATCACTGCAGTTTATGTGGTGTAGGTAGACCCAAAGTGCTATTACAGAGGGGAATTTCAGGATTTTGATCCAGCAACAGTGAAGGATCGGCAATATATTTCCAAGTCAGGTTGGTGAATGATTTGGAGGGGAATTTCCAGGTGGTGGTGTTCCCATGTATCTGTTGTCCCTCTAGATGATAGTGATCGTGTGTTTGGAAGGTGCTACCTAAGGTGCTTAGGTGAGTTCTTGCAGTGTACCTTGTAGACGGTACACACTGCTGCTACTGTGTGTTGGTAGTGGAGGGAGAGAATGTTTCTAGGAGGGGTGTCAATCAGGCAAGCTTCTTCGCCCTGGATGGTGTCGAGCTTCTTGAGTTTTGTTGGAGCTGCATTTATCCAGGCAGGTGGGGAGTACTCTATCATACTCCCGACTTGGGCCTTATAGGTGGTGGACAGGTTTTGGGAAGTCAGTAGGTGAATGACTTGCTGCAGGATTCCTAGCCTCTGTCCTGTTCTTGTATTTATTTATATGGCTAGTCCAGTTCAGTTTCTGGTCAATGGTCACCCCCCAAGATGTTGATAGTGGGGGATTTAATGATGGTAATACCATTGAATGTCAAGGAGCAATGGTTTAATTCTCTCTTATTGGACATGATCATTGCCTGGCACTTGTGTGGCACGAATGTTACTTGCCACTTGACAGCCCAAGCCTGGATATTGTCAGAATATTGTTAGGGCCCATAGCCTTTGCAGTATCCAGTGCCTTTAGCCATTTCTTGATATCATGATTTTATGGCAGCACGGTAGCATGGTGGTTAGCATAAATGCTGCACAGCTCCAGGGTCCCAGGTTCGATTCCCGGCTGGGTCACTGTCTGTGCGGAGTCTGCACGTCCTCCCCATGTGTGCGTGGGTTTCCTCCGGGTGCTCCGGTTTCCTCCCACAGTCCAAAGATGTGCGGGTTAGGTGGATTGGTCATGCTAAATTGCCCGTAGTGTCCTTAAAAACTAAGGAGGGGGGGGTTGTTGGGTTACGGGTATAGGGTGGATACGTGGGTTTGAGTAGGGTGATCATTGCTCGGCACAACATCGAGGGCCGAAGGGCCTGTTCTGTGCTGTACTGTTCTATGTGGGGTGAATCGAATTGGCTGAATACTGGTATTTGTGATACTGGGGACATCAGGAAGAGACGGAGATGGACCATCCACTTGGCACTTCTGGTTGAAATATATTGTGAATGCGTCAACCTAGTCTTTTGCAGTACAGAAAAACGCTCTGGGGTTATCTTGATCCTGGAATAATGAGCATTTTAGCAGATTTGAGCAGGCACTGAATGGCTGAACCAGTTGTCCACCATATCTTTTCAAGTCTGCATTCACTGATATCGGCAGCATGCACCTGGTACCCAGCCCAGCTACTCAGTCTTCAGATGACACAGTGGTTGCAGTCATGATAGGAAGACAATTTGCATTTACATAGCATCTTTGACATATAAAAATAGTCCCACAGCACCCGAGTGACATGACCCTAAGACATGAAAGAAATCATAATACGTTATTATCTAAAAATGAACTCCACGTCTGCACTGAAATGGCCAAAGAAACATTGGGAAAGGTAGGATGGCATGGTAGCATTGGTTAGCAATGCTGCTTCACAGTGCCAGGGAGCCAGGTTCAATTCCAGCCTTGGGTGGCCATGTGTGTGTACAGTTTGCACGTTCTCCCTGGTGCTCTGGTTTCCTCCCTCAGCTGTGGGTGTTAGGTGGATTGGCTATGCTGAATTATCCGTTTGTGTGCAGATTAGGTTATGGGATAGGGCAGGGTGGACAGGGGGTGTACCTGGGTTGAGTCCTCTTTCAGAGGTTCGGTGCAGACTCGATGAGCCAAATGGTCTCCTGCAGTGTAGGGATTCTATGATAGATATAGGAAATAAGAGAAAGAAATGAAGCACTGGAAGCAATGTAGGAAGAGCCACAATACTAATCTCGAGTGTCCCAAAAGTGGAAGGGAGTTTGAGGAACAAATGTATGGACAGGTTCCTGAGTGTAAAAACAATAGGGCAGTAATCATTGGGGACTTCAACTAACCTAATATCACTTGGGATACGAACAGTGTGAAGGGCACAGTAGGTGCAAAATTCTTGAATTGCATTGAAGAGAACTTTTTTAGCCAGCATGTTAAACGTCCAAGTAGAGGGGGTGCAATTCTAGATTTAGTCTCAGGAAATGAAGCTAGGAATGTGGATAAAGTAGCAATGGGGGCCATTTTGGAAATAGTGACAATAATATAGTTAGATTTAGCATAATTATGGAAAAGGGCAAAGATAGAACAGGAGTAAATGTTCTAAAGTGGCACAAGATAAAATTTTACGAAACTTAAGAGGTGAGCTGGCGAGAATGAACTGGATACAGTTTTTAGAAGGAAAACCTGTGACAGATCAATGGGAAGCAGTCAAAGACAGTGTAGTCACTCCCTATCAAAGAGAAAGGGCAGGAATGCCAAATTTGGAGTCCCCCGGTTAGCCCGTTGCACACAGACCAAGATAAAGCAGAAAAAGAAAGCTTACAACACTTATAGAAGATTTAATACTGCAGAAAGAGTATAGAAACTTTTGGGGTGAAGTAAAAATGGAAATTAGAAATTAAAGAGAGGATATGAAAAAACATCATTAGGTAAAAAATGTTTTAAATCCCAAGATGTTTCACCAGTACATCAAGAGCAACAGAATAATAAAAAGGTAGGACCCATAAGAGATGTACATGGTAACATGTGCGTTGACTCAGATCGGCAGGGTCCTCAATGAGTACTTTGTCTTCACTGAGACATTCTAGTAAAATGAGTATGAAACGTTAGATAAGCATAGTGAGAGAGGAAGTACTGAGGAACCGGTATCCTTGAAGGTGGATAAATAACCAGGGCCAGATGCATCATATACCAGGCTTTTGAAGGAAGCCAGGTAGAAAATAGCAGGTGCTCGGATACGGTTCCAATCCTCACTAGATATGGGTGCCGTCCCAGAGGATTGGAGGTCTACAAAAGCTACTATTATTTTAAAATGGCGTGAAGAATAGGCCATAAAACTATAGGCCAGTCAGTCTGCTACAATGGCGGGCAAATAATTGGAAACAATTCTGAGTGGGTGAACTGTCATTTAGAAAGGCACGGATTGATCAGGGATAGTCAGCATGGTTTTGTTAGGGAAAGCTCATGTCTTACTAACAAAATAGAATTTGAGGAAGTAACAGAGAGGATTGATGAGGGTCATGCAGTCGATATGGTCTCCATGGAATTTAGTAAGGCATTTGGCAAGGTCCCACATGAAGGACTGGTCAAATGGTGAGATCTCATGGGATACAGGGGAAGGTGACAGGTTGGATCCAAAATTTGCTCAATGACAGAAAACAAAGGGGAATGGCTGACATGTTTTTACAAATAGAAAAGTTTCTAGTTGCATTCCACAGGACTCAGTGTTGGGGCCCTTGTTGTTTGATGTATATATTAATGATTTAGACTTCAATGTGGGGGGCATAGTTGGTAAATTTGCATTTGACACAGAAATTGGCCATGTTGTTGATAGTAAAGAGGATAGCTTTTGGTTCAATAGTGATATCAATATTTTGGTTGAGTGGGTGAGGAACTGGCAAATGGAAATCAGTCTGCAAAAGTATGAGGTAATGCAGTTGAGGAGGGCAAACAAAGCAAGGGAATACGGAATAATTGGGAAGATATTGAGAAAGGTTGAGGAAATGGCTTGGAGTGCATGTTCACACGTCTTTGAAGGAGGTAGGACAGGTGGAAAAGGTGATATAGAATGCTTTCCTTTATTGAAAAAGGTATTGAATTCAAAAGCAGGGATGTATTGAAACTGTGTAAAATGCTGGTTAGGCCACCTCTTGACTTTCATGTCCCATTCTGGTCACTACATCACAGGAAGGACATAATTGCTCTAGCGAGAGTGTAGAGAAGATTTACAAGAATGTTGTCAGACCTTAGAAATTGCAATTATGAGGATAGGCTAGGGTTGTTTTCCTTAAAACATAGGAGCGGGTTGAGCAGGGTGACCTAATTGAAGTGTACAAAATGTGGGCCTAGATATGGTAGATGGGAAATACATGTTTCACCTAGCTGAGGGGTCATTTACTGGGGGTATAGATTTAAGGTGATTGGTAGAAGGTAGGTGATTGGTAGAAGGATTAGAGGAGACAGGAGGAAAAGCTTTTTCCACCAAGGTGGTGGATGTCTGGAATTCACTGCCTAAGTTTGTGATTGAGGCTGAAATGCTCAACTCATTTAAAAAGATACCGGAATCTGCATCTGAAGTGCTTTTACCTGTAAATCTGCAGACGAGGTGCTGGAAATTGGGATTAAAATAAGCGACGGTGGCATAGTGGTTAGCACTGCAGCCTCACGGTGCCGAGGTCCCAGGTTCGATCCCAGCTCTAGGTCACTGGCCGTGTGGCGTTTGCACATTCTCCCCGTGTTTGCGTGGGTTTTGCTCCCACAACCCAAAAAGATGTGCAGGCTAGGTGGATTTGCCACACTAAATTGCCCCTTAATTGGAAAAAAATGAATTGGGTACTCTAAATTTATTTTAAAAAAATAAGCGACTAGTTTATTTTTTGTCTGGTTCAGACATGATGGGCTGAATGTCCTCTTTGTGCATTGCAATGTTTTTATGGTGAGGCACAGTGGCACTGCAGCCTAACAGTGCCAGTTCAGTTCTGACCTTGGGTGACTGCCTGTAAGGAGTTTGCACATTCTGTGCCTGTGTTTCCTCTGTGAGCTCCAGTTACCTCCCACAGTCCAAAAGTGTGCTGGCTAGGTGGATTGGCTGTGCTAATTTGCCCCTTAGTTCCCAGGGATACAAATCAGATTAAAGAGCATTGGGATAGGGCAGGTAAGTTGATTTAGGTGGAGTGCTCTTTCTGAGGTTGTTGTGGACACGATGGTCTGATTGGCCTCCTCCTGCACTGTAGGGATTCTATGATTCCAGGAGGCAGTTATCAGGAATGACCGAAGTGGGTCTTTCAACTTGGAAACAGTTTGGGGGGAATTACTTGAAAGGTGATCTTAGAGAGGTATACTTAGCAAATTATATGAAAAGTAGTTAATACTACTGTGAAATAAACATAGTGGGAGTAACAAGCAAAGGTTTTGATATCAGGAGGTATATGACACAGATTGGTCAACACTTAAAATGAACAGAGTGGCAAAGTCAAAAACCACAGTATCAACTATAAAGACATTAAATGCAGTAATTATGGAGAGGCAAGAGGAGCAGCGATGGCCCAAATGGTCACCTCATCGGTAAGTATATTTTGATATCATGGCCATTGTTCGCAGAAGAAATTGCTATATATATCACAGAATTGATATAAGTAATAATAAAGATGTCTCAAGTTCATAGCAGAACAGGTCAAGGGAAAAACCAGTAGACAAGGTTTGCCCTTGTCCAGCCCAGAGCAGGGAATAAAAACGCATTAACACCCCATCAAGGAGTTCAGGTGAAGGGAAATATGTTGAACAGAATCCGGGAGATTGTAAAGAAGCATTGTATTAGTTGATTGCTTTCCCATTAAGGGGCCCAGAAAATATGCATACTGATCACCTTGTATTGTTCCGAACGAATCGATGACGTCGTCGCCTACGTGTAAATCTGAAAGAACTTTAAATATACATGCATGTAGCCCCGAATATGATCAGAGCTGACTTTTGCGAGCTAAGGGTAGCAGCAGAATTTGCTTCTCCTGTGTGCACACAGCAATTTCAAATAAACGCAACTTTTACAACTCCACGTGGTTGAGAAAAGACTCTTGAGCATTTCTTTCCTCCAACTTGATCTTTTGCACATTTCTGTATATAATGAAGAGATCAAGGAAAATTCATTCATAAACACATGGCAAAATTGTAGTGCTACATTCACTTAAAGGAGATCAGATAAATCCATTGGATGACAGAGAGATTGAATTTAGGTTCTTCCTGGTATGTGTTGCTCAATAAAAGCAGTGATTGAACAAAGTATCAACAGCCAAAGTTTGAGAGGGAAAAGTTCCAGGAATACATACATGGAAGTATGATTTACATAAATTGGAATATGTCTCAATGTGACCTTAAAGGGCGGCACGGTAACACCATGGTTAGCACTGTTGCTTCACTGCACCAGGTCCCAGGTTTGATTCCCGGCTTGGATCACTGGCTGTGCGGAGTCTGCACGTTCTCCCCATGTCTGCGTGGGTTTCCTTCGGGTGCTTTGGTTTCCTCCAAATCCCGAAAGTTGTGCTGTTAGGTAATTTGGACATTCTGATTTTTCCCTCTGTGTGTCTGAAGAGGCACTGGAATGTGGCGACGAGGGGCTTTTCACGGTAATTTAATTGCAGTGTTGATGTAAGCCTACTGTGACAATAAAGATTATCAATAGAGACTTGATCCTGCTTCTTACGACCTTGACAAGATCATTTGATCACTGGCCTGAGTGTGCTGTATTTCAGGTGGAATTTGAGAATGCCAAGAGGCGGAACATCTACTTTGCACCAAAAGCTGGATCAAGTGCAGCCCGGACAACTTGCACTTAGAATACTGCAAAAAAATAAAATAAAGTACAACATGCTTATACTAATCTTACCGGACTCTGCAGGATTTGTATCCATAGTCAAACGAATGTGAACATATAGAAGGAACAGAAATGTCATATTTACACAATAGAGGCTAATTCAGCACAGTGGGCTAAACAGCTGGCTTGTAATGCAGAACAAGGCCAGCAGTGCGGGTTCAATTCCCATACCGGCCTCCCCAAACAGGCGCCAGAATGTGGCGACTAGGGGCTTTTCACAGTAACTTCATTGAAGCCTACTTGTGACAACAAGTCATTATTATTATTATTAGAAATGGATGCATGTTGTCCTATTTTTCTGAGGTGGAATACAGCAACAACCATTAGGGAAACAATTAATTCTGACAACTGCCACTGGATTTAAACTTTGCTCATCATTACCATAGAGAAGAAAAGCACAAAAACTAGAAAGCAGTAAATCAAAGTCAATTTATTAAAATCAACAACCAAAGATCATTACAATTGAACTGTGACTATGAACACAATATATTACCTATATTTGAAGCATTTTCTCCCAAAGCTGACATTAATAAACAGAACTATAAACAAAGTCGGTATATTGTTTTATCGTATAAAATTAGGTCTGCCAAGTACACTTGACAGGCTCCGTCGAATATAAAGCAAGCATTGTATATAACAGTAAAAAGACAATTGATTCCTAGTTAATGGATATTGGCTGTTAAATTCAATCACACTTGTGTGGCCTGACATATGTAGGAATATTTCTACATTAATAACACTCAACCTGCTAATTTTAGGTCGAGAGAAAATATTAAGCAAAATCCAATTTTTATTTATTAATTTAAACAACTATGCCAGTTCTACATGTTATCCAATGTAGGTTTCACAATGGTAGTTGAAATTTGTAGCATAGGGACAGTTGTATTTACAACAATGCCAATTTATACCATGCATATTAGTCAGTGTATCTGAGCCAAAATTTCATTTAAAATGTTACATATAAATAAAGCTTCTGCAAATTTTCATAAGCTAGTGGTTGGGTCATGATGAACTAAAGAATCCAAAAATATCATTCTCTTAATTAAGTACTTGTTTTTGTTATAAGCTTTGAACTCTCACAGCAGAACTCATACTCCCTTTTTTCACAAATGTTTTATTATGTAGTTGTGGAGGTGAAATTACTAATAGCAATAGAAACATAGAAAATAGGGCATTCGGCCTCTTGAGCCCTGCCATTGTGGTTAGTGCAGCTGCCACACAGTGCCAGGGTTCGATACCGACCTTGGGTGATTGTGTGGAGTTTCCTCCAGGTGCTCCGGTTTTATAATAATAATCTTTATTGTTACAAGTAGGCTTACATTAACACTGTAATTAAGTTACTGTGAAAAGCCCCTAGTTGCCACATTCCAGCACCTGTTTCGGGTACACGGAGGGAGAATTCAGAATGTCCAATTCACCTAACAGCATGTCTTACAGGACTTGTGGGAGAAAACCCACGCTGACACAGAGAAATGTGCAGACTCCACACAGAATGACCCAAGCCAGGAATCTAACCTAGGACCCTGGAGCTGTGAAGCAACAGTGCGAACTATTGTGCTACCATGCCACCACCAGTCAAAAGATGCAAAGGTTAGGTGGTTTGGCTATGCTACATTGCCCCTAGTTGGGGTTACAGGGATAGGGTGGGGGATTGGGCCTGAGTAGGGTGCTCTTTCAGAGGGTCGGTGCAGACTCGATGTTCCAAATGGCCTCCTTCTGCACTGTAGGGATTCTCTGATGATTCTATGATCATTGCTGATCATTTAACTAAGTAACCTGTTCCCACTTTCTCCCCATATCCTTTGATCCCTTTCAGCTGAAGCAATAAAAAGTTATTAAAGCCAGCATTTGGCTTTTACTCGATCCACTCTTTACAGTTGTTTCACTGGACCAAAATATGATTGCAGATGTTGATGACAACAAGGCCAAAGAAAAACATTACAGTAAGCTCTTCCATAATAAATGGAAGGGTGGTAGATACAGAAAACCTTGTTGTATTTTTAAAAAATTCGAGGTACCATAATGTACAGGACTACCGGCCTAGAGTTGGAAAATGGAATTAGACCAAATCGCTACTTTTCTGCCAACAGTTATAATGGCCTCCTATTGTGCCATGTGTGTTTTTAAGATGGCAATACCACATAAAACACCTACCTTACCTCAGCATGGAATTAATGCATCTGATAAAAAATGTGAAAAGTTCCCCTCTGATGAAGCTTAAATTATTTAGCAGTCTGCGAGATTAGCTAATCTAAACTAGGTCAGCCAATGAATTGTGACAACGGGCCTCAGTGTCTTCCTGGGATTATGGGAGCATATAAAGGTAACCACTTCAAACTGCTATCCAATGATCCCTGCATGAAGTGCATGTGAATATTGGAGGAGAAAAGGATCAAAATCAGTTTTATAAGTCTTCAATCAAAAAGACTTCTGGTACACGAGGAATAGCATCTAGGGATGCATGATTGACTTCGGAGAAATGAGAGTGGCAGGAAGTAAAGAAGAGTTTTTTCCCCCCCACAGTATGGGTTATGCTTTAAATGCAGAATCTACAGGGATAGCCCGAGTCCGAAGCATGACCTAACAGTTATGGTATATAATTTTTTAGAGCAAAAGCGAAACAGAAACTATTCTTAATTTTCTGATTGAACTCTATGTCACCTACTCACAAAAAATAATCTAGCTTTCTCAAGGCACACAACTAGCTAAATCAAACAACTAAGTATTAAAATTGCCTTCAGAATTAAAGAAATGGGATGTCTCCAAATTGTGTTGCATTATCATGGACTAAGAACCTAGGCTGAAAAGAAATTATTAGGTAATTTTATGTAGATTAAACTCACTTTATGGAATATCTGCTGATTTTTAAAAATCTATCATCAACACTGGACCTGTGCAGACTACTCAAATGATATGATCTTGAGGATCATTTTGAGCTGGGAAGAAGTACTAGTTTATAGGTTTGTGACTTATTGAGTGTAACTGTAGGTGATAAATGACCTTACAATATCGTGTATTAAAATCTGATGGATTAATTTGAGATTTTGATAGGAAATATTACTCAGACTTGGGGAAATACATTTTTGGTACAAAACAGAGGACAATCTCAAAAACTCTGAATAAGCACCAATACCAGAAAACATTAGCTTTTTTATGGGTTGCAGGGAATGGAGGGTTCCCAAGAAGAATCAATTCCAAAACAAAGATTTCAATTTACTTAGAACAAGGCAGCCTTCAGTCCTATAACCCAGCACAAATTAGAAATTAAATTCCCATCTTTTGTTGGTGAATTACAATTTAGAAATATTTGTTTAGATCAAACTGGCCATTAACTCTCCTATTGTGAACCTGCAAATCTATATTTGTGTGATGTTGGTATTGCTGAAATAAAAGATGGCCCTGGCAGTGTGATTTGAAAACCAGTCCAAATTTGACTTCAGCTATACAGCTACAGTAACAGAAAACATATATTTCTTGGTACAGATCCACCACTTTGGTGTACCTCAACAAGGAAGGGGATAGAAAAGACAGACACCAAAATTTATGAGGATTTCCCCATCTTTCCATTCTTCTCCCTCCTTTTTTAATGTTTGTTTTGATCAATACGTTTCTTTCCATAAAAAGCATCCATAGATAAAGAAGCCTCTTTCCTAAAATCCACGTTCATTTCTTATTTGCCTTTAATAAATTTAGCCTAATCATAATTAACTGTACTTCACTGCAGTCCAGCAATATTAGTTAGATGAAAATTGATTTCCACCTATCACAGGAAAATAATTCCAAGAATACATTTTTTTTAATGTACTAAGCAGCAACAGAAATAATAAAAATAAAATATGTAAACAAAATGCAGAGGAAACCTCAATTATGTGAAGCTGAGCTTTGAATAGGAACCCTGTTCATAGGTCCAGGGGATGCTGCGTCTTTTAATTCCTGTAATCTAGTCACAGCACTTTTAATCAACCAAATAATCTTAACATGCATATTTTTAGCATTTCACATGTTTATCCACATGAATAAATCTAATATAATACTTGAAGGCATAACAAAGGAAAAAATACACAAGAGTGGGTTCAATATTTAATTTCTGTTTTTTAAATAAAGTCGAATTACTAATCAACTTCCTGACAATGGGAAATAGATAACTCAAATTTTAAACTATTTCTTCACTAAACAAAACTGCCATTTAACAGGAAATGCACTGGTGGGGGGGGGGGGGGGGGGGGGGGGGGGGGGTGTAAACAGGGCACTCTTTACTTAATAATAATATTATTTCTAGTCTCTCCATCAAAATGTGCCACCTTGAGCACGAAACAGTACCCGGGGATAGAAAGGATGCTTATTTCCACAGGCTCTCATGGAGCCACTCGCTGATGCTCCAACAATGTAAGAGAAGATCCTGAAGTTGCATGTCTCCAATTTAGCCAAAGCCACATAAACAGAACAAAGTTCTGAATGAGATCTGCAGAATACAAGTTAACGCCCAGATTTTCAGTGGCCCCAAATATGTTCATTTCCTGCAGAGTATGAGGTTTTTCAACTTTGCTGCATTGTTTGCGTTTAAAAGGAGTTCTGAGGGGAGAAAGTACCATCATTATTGTTACTTTTTTCCTCCACATTTAATATTAAGCCAGCATCATAATTCAGTACTTTGATTGTAAAAGCCAATATGTTTCATTGACAAATAGAACCCCTCCCTACCATAAAACATGTGCAGCACTGCAAAGGTTTCCCATTTGCCTATTGCACTGCTGTCAAAGAGGTCACTATTTAAATTAACAGCTAATTGAATAAAAGACAAACAAGAATCCATTTAGAAAAAATAGTGCAGTTGTTTGAAATCTTTTATAAAAGGAAAATTACAATACTAAATACTCCATCCCTCCAAGTTTTCCTTTCCAACTATTGCAAAGTAACTGCTCTGCAATCTGCTCTTTAGCGCCAATTTAGCGACAGCATTAAAATTAAATTAAACATTTCAAATGCAACTTCCAAATGAATATCCATCTTCGTGAATACTTACAATAGAAAACAGAACTGAAATGCAATTACATTTAAGAAGTTCAAACAACCTAAAAAGCAAAAAAAAAAAAGCAACACTGAAGTTCTCTCGAATCAGAGTGAAATTACTTCTTAGGACCAATTTTTTGAGCACATTACTCAATGTGCGACAAACCCACATTTATGTGCTGCCAGACACCAATTGTGCAATCCATTTAATTTATTCATGATGAGTGTAGCCTGTAAAGAGAAATTACATCGCAAATACATGTTTCAAATTATGACTGTCCTTCTTTGCTAACCTTTTAATGAAAGCTACGAGATGTAAAAACTGCATGTCCAATTCAAATTTCTATTGCTCATGATTAAACACATATGTATATATATATTTTAAATCTAGTTTTAAAAAAGTAATACAAAAGATGAGGTACAATGACTACAATTCCAGTGTAGTCTCGATGCACTTGTAACATATATTTCCACCATCTGGCAACACTTAAAATATGGGTTATTGCTTCATTTTGCAAGTTATATCAGATTGATTTCCTGGTGCTATAGGTCAGATGCACTTGTTTAAAAAGCACACTGTGCACCACCCAATTTTGACGAGTGTCTTTGCTAAGCAATGGAAGGAGGAGTAGTACAAAAAACAAAACAGAAGTTTGCCACCTTTGACAGGAAAAGTGGTTTCAGCAACTTCAACTTGAAAAACAGTATGTGCTGTGCTGTTTTAATTTGGCAAGCTTCCTGGTGGTGCTAACAAAATAGCAAATACATAGAACAATCCCAGCAAAAGATTAAGCTTTGCAGTCATCTGGGGAATTCTGGCATAATTCTGGCTTCGAAATTGTCGCTCAAGTGAAAAGGCCAAAGGTACAGTCAAAAGTGGTAATCCGAGGCTGATTGTATATCGTGTTGCTAATATACAAAATATCACGTAGGGTATGAATATTAACATGTTATACACTATATAAGATAAAGTTGGCCCAATAATGATGGCAAAGGTAACTATCCCAGCCTGCTTATCAGATTCCATGTCTCTGGTATTGTTACTGTGCAAGATGGCTTCTGTATTGAGTGCTAAAGGAATTGCATAAAGTAGTGGTGAAACAGCCAAGTAACCAACTTGAACAGAGTAGGCAAACATCACAGCTAGTGGTCCAAAGGTGATCAGAATGATGATATCACCAAGAGCAAAGTATTTAAATCCAATACCTGTGGGATCAAAAGGAAAGAAGGCTTAGAATACATTTTATTTACATTCACTTACATGCATGAATCAAAATCTCTGGTATAATTACCAGATAGTATTCAAAAATAAACTGGCCTCAAACTACTTTGCTACCTCTTATTTAGTCATAGTAAGAAGTCTTACAACACCAGGTTAAAGTCCAATAGGTTTGTTTCGAATCACTAGCTTTCGGAGCGCTGCTCCAGTGTACAGGAAACCTGTTGGACTTTAACCTGGTGTTTTAAGACTTCTTACTGTGCCCACCCCAGTCCAACGCCATGGTTATTCAGTCATGTGAGTGAGTAATTTGTTTTAATGTTATCAGTGCACACTAACACAGCCAGCAAGTATCTCCACTAAATAAAGACACATAGATGATTTATCCTTAAAAATCCTTAAATATTGCAAAAACTTAGAAATTATTCAATTTTGAGCAAATAATCATTAGGTAGTATAGAATTTGAATATTGCTGAAAGAAATGATGTCAAAGCTTTCCATCTTACACTCATCAGGACACTTTGCAAGAATACTGATAGAAGGAAAAACCAACAATTTATATTGTAAGAGAGGAAGTGCTAATTGTATTCAAATGAAGTATTTGGCAGGCTGGGACATAACGTAACTCCTTGTTTGAAATTTAGTAAGATTAATGAATTGTTTCATGGCCTTGAATTTATCTTTTAGTTATAAGCACAAATACTGAAGAACATGTGAATTTGCTATCTACTAACCGTAAAAATATTTCAACCACAAACTCACTTTCATCCATGGTCATAGGTAACAAAAAAGAAGTGATATTAGGGAAGTTTAAAGTGAAAACAAAGTAGAGGAAGTAACTGAGTGTTAGGTGTACACATCCTCTTTTGAAATAGAGGATTCAACGCTAATGAAAATTGTTTTTCCCTTCATGATACTGACTTGCCGACTGGGCCGTTCCAATTTCCAGCATTCGAATTTCTTAAAATCTCGAGTTAATAAATGTAACTTTTAGCTTTTTTTCTTAGAACCCTTGCCATTAATAAGTCAGTAAGAAGTCTTACAACACCAGGTTAAAGTCCAACAGGTTTTTTTCAAACACGAGCTTTCGGAGCACGGCTCCTTCTTCACGGCTCCGAAAGCTCGTGTTTGAAACAAACCTGTTGGACTTTAACCTGGTGTTGTAAGACTTCTTACTGTGCTCACCCCAGTCCAACGCCGGCATCTCCACATCATTAATAAGTCAGTCATCCCATTCTCAAAAATATTATTTAAGAGCCATCAGCAAAACAGTACATAGAACATAGTACAGCACAGAACAGGCCCTTCGGCCCTCAATGTTGTGCCGAGCAATGATCACCCTACTCAAACCCATGTAACCACCCTATACCCATAACCCAACCCCCCCCCGCCACCGTAACCTTACTTTTTAGGACACTACGGGCAATTTAGCATGGCCAATCCACCTAACCCGCACATCTTTGGACTGTGGGAGGAAACCGGAGCACCCGGAGGAAACCCACGCACACACGGGGAGGACGTGCAAACTCCACACAGACAGTGACCCAGCCGGGAATCGAACCTGGGACCCTGGAGCTGTGAAGCATTTATGCTAACCACCATGCTACCGTGCTGCCCAGTAGAAGTGAGTAATTTTTAAAAAATGCGAACTAGTGAATCTGAAAAATAAGTCTTCAGACTGAAATAAAAGACAACCTGCATGTTCCCTTCTCACTCACCTCCAGTGTACAGGAAGGAACTGGACAGGCCCCCGAAGAAGATGAGAGCTAGGTGTTCGAGTTTGAGCTTGCACAAGAAGTAAAGTGAAGTGGCGCAGAGGCAGCCCAAGGTGTAGAGACAGGCTCCGAACCGCACCACGTCCTGTGGCTCCAGGATCCGGTCCACCAGGGTCCGGTCGTCGCTCTTCTTGTGATCGATGCCCCGGCTGAAGTCGCAGTACGTGTTGACCAGGTTACCAGCGGCGTGCACGGCTAGCACGGCCAGGGCGGCCAGCAGCGATATGGCCAGGTCCAGCTCGCCCAGGTTCTTGTAAGCCAGCGCCGTGCCCAGGGCCACGGGGGTGAGCGAGGCGCTGAAGCTCCAGGGCCGCAGCGCCAGCACATAAGCGGCGCACTTGTGCTTCAGACTCCTGCCGAGACCCAGCGCTGCCTCCCTGTCAACAACAGGGCCGTGCACCCTCGACTCGGCGTCCACGTCCATCTGCTTAGCTCCCCCATTCTGACTCATCCTCTACACCGCCTCGCCAACCATTCAATAACAACCCGGGGGGGGGGGGGGGTGACACAGCAGCCGAAGCTTCCACCAGCCAGCGTGCCACCATCGCCCGAAGGTCACAACCTCAAATCCAGCGTCGCGCACGCGCACTAACTTGACAGTCTTTCGAAAACAAACGGGGCGCCGCCGTACGCATGCGCACAAATAACGCCCCCGCAGGGACCGGTCGGGAGGTCACCTCAGTGCCCGCGCGACCGTAACGGATTTCATTCGCGCCACCGAGCCGCATGCGCAGTCCTCACTGAGACCCACCTTCACGGAGTGATTCTCTCTTCTCGGTGTTGCATTGGCCCGCCCCCTGGATATCGATGCGCCCCTCGATTGGCTCCTGCCGCTGTCAATCACCTGCCGCAGCGCATGTAGGTCATTTTGCTTCCTTTTCAATATGGCAGCTTATATGTAGTAGAATAGTCAATTTGCTTTGAAGTGACGAATTTATGATTTATTTACAGCGAAACGGCAAGACCGTAAGTATCCACGGATGGTAATGGATTGTGATTATTTAAGTGAAAAATTCATGCCGACACAGGTCATAAAGCAATCTTTGAATCCTAATTATTAGCTGTGTGGTGTATGTTATTTCCCAGGTTTGATAACAGTTGGGATTTGTTGTTATGTAAAATTCACTGCGAGGCAGAATCTCTACCTCATTATTAGCTAAGGAAACATTCTAGGATAATCCCAGCATAGAGAGAGCATGGAAGCATAACAAAAAGTCTGATATTAAGAGTAGTTCCCCGGTGTTCTCATAGTAGATCATGTGTTTCACAGCAGTGGAGAAAATATGCTGCAAATCACTAAAGACCTTGAGTATTCAATTTACACACCAGAAGCCCAGAATGCTTTTTATACCAATTCACCTCATCAAGTTTGCTATTCTAAATCTTTTATATTTTTCCAACATGTATATTCAAGATGATTTTAAACTTTTATATTAAGAACATAACCATATGACATAGGAGCAGAATTAGGCCGATCAAGTCTGCTCCGCCATTCAATCTTTTTCATCCCCATTCTCCTGCCTTCTCCCATAACCGCCAATCCCATTATTAATCAAGAACCTACCTATTTCTGTCTCAATGACACTCAGTGATTTGGCCCCCACAGTCATTGGAGGCAGTGAGTTCCACAGATTTACAACCCTCTGCCTGAAGAAATTGCTCCTCATCTCAGTTTTAAAGGATTGTCCCTTCAGTCTGAGGTTGTGGCTTCGGGTTCTAGTTTTTCCTACTCGTGGAAACATCCTCTCCACGTCCACTCTAGGCATCAGTATCCTGTAAGTTTCAGTAAGATTCTTTCCTCTCTCCCTCCCCCCCCCCCCTTCCTTCTAAACTCCCAACGAGTACAGACCCAGAGTCCTCAAGAGCTCCTCATATGACAAGCTGTTCATTCCAGGGATCATTCTTGTGAACCTCCTCTGGACCCTTTCCAAGGTCAGAATGTCATTCCTTAGATATGGGGCCCAACACTGCTCACAATACTCCAAATGGGGTCTGACCAAAGCCTTTATACAGCCGCAGAAGTACATCCCAGCTCTTGTATTCTAGCCCTCTCAGCATGAATGCTAACATTGCATTTGCCTTCCTAACTGCCAATATAACCTGCATGTTAACCTTAAAAGAATCTTGAACTATGTTCCAAGTCTCTGCCCTGTGGTGATCTTTAAATAAAGACAGCATCCATTAAATCTACACTCATGCAAATAAGTATACCCCTTGCAAGAAGAGCTCTCTTCTCTTTGTTAACCTCACAAATTCACACTGTGGACAATATGGAAAACAGAATTAAATTGCAGGCATACTGGCGACATGAATATTTGGAAAAATTATCTGTATTAAAGCATTGCTTTAAGATACTCCTTAAAATGTTCTGCCTTCACTTTCCTAATATCTCCGTATATTAATGTAAAATGTTATTTGATAATGTTACTGTGAAGTGCTTTTGAGGCATTTTACTGTATTATAAACATTGTATAAATGCATATTGTTTCTTTTTCTGGTCATTTTGATTGGTGCACTTGGTCAGTGGGTCTCATGAGTGTCTGATCGGTCTGCAGATGTTATTGCTTGTTTTAGCAGCTTCTTGGGTCTGTTGGAGTTGTGTGATTTGTATACCAATGATTTTCCACCAAATTGATTGGTCTGTGGAACCAGGTGATTCTGTTACCAGATTGCTTTACATTTCTAGCGATGGTGACTCTCTTTGCCTTAACTGGTCCTGGCATTTCTTTAGGTAACTACACACTTTCTTGCCTTCAGATTTCTCTTTTCTGTCTGGCTGTGAGTGTATTGAATAAACCAGTTTAGGTTAAAGTCATATTTTTACTTTGTAAATTCAATCAAGTCTATCTTTAAATGAATCGAGTAAGCTATCCTAATTAGAGATGCTAGAGTAATGCAGGTATTGCTCAGACTCCGATTTGTTCTGATGCTGTGTCATACGGAGGGGGATGCATGCAATGCAACAAGGAAAGCATATCTTCTACATGAAATGAAATGAAATGAAAATCGCTCAACTCTTATAAACCAGAAAGATTTCCATGTAGCTATGAGAAAACTGAGAATTGTTAAACCCTGGGGAGGGATATCATCTTTGACTATGTAATCATTGCCAGATATCCATTCTCTCAAGTATTTTACCTGCGGTATTATAAATCAACTCTAGAGTGTTTCATAAGCATCTTCAAAATGTTAATAGGTTTAGTTATTGCTTGATATCCATTCATATCAATGCAATCATATTTCTTTAAATATTTTTCTAAAGTTATCAATTTCTGGCAAGCTTATATTACATTTTTTCTTTTACTACTTTAAATGAACGAGTAAATTAACCTTCACGCACACCATGATACTGAGAGGTGGACTGGCATGTTTATTCATAGTGTTGATCAAAGGGCTGTTACTAGTTTTAAGACAATGTATGTTTTTGAAAACTTGCTCTTTCATAACATACTTCACATCCGTAAAGAAAGACATTGATTTATATAGCACCTTTCACAACCAAAGGATATAAAAACGTCCTTGACAGATAACGATGTATTATTAAAGTGGAGCCACTGTTGCAATATGTTTAGCTAAAAAGCTGACTAATGTGATGTAAATGCCTTGACTTTTGGAAACTATTTGTTTGGTTGAGAAAAACTGAGTAGATAAAAATAATAATCGCTTATTGTCACAAGTAGGCGTCAATGAAGTTACTGTGAAAAGCCCCTAGTCGCCTGTTCAGAGAGGCCGGTCTGGGAGGAACCCTCGCGGTTATCCTTGTTCAGCATCACAAGCCAGCTATTTAGCCAGCTGTGCTAAACCAGCCCCTAACTTATTGGAGAGCCAACTTACTGAATAAATATAGTATATATCTGGATTTTAATAAGGCAAACCCACCATAATTGTTGATGGTTAACTGTTCCCTTGATTGTACCAAGATTGAGGCAATGGAAGTGCTATTGGAAGAAGATTTTCAGCAACGTTTTATGTATTTTTACATCTCAAACTCGCTTATAAAAAAACAACAAATGTTTTCAGTTAGAACTCAAAAACAACTTACGAAAACTTGTTTTGGTGAAATGAAGTATAAAATAATTATTCCAAATTAATGGAAACTTTCTTAGTTTACCCATATTATCAGAAATTCCTTTTTAAACCTTTAGAGTGGCTAAATTAATAGCACTGTTAAATTAGAATGTTGTAGGTTCAAATTGCTGAAACTAGGCTAACATGTAGTGTAGTACTGAGAGGCTACTGCATTGTTGGAGGTGCTTTCCTTCTGATGAGTTGTTGGAGCAAGGCCTTATCTGCACGTAAAGGAGGAACACCTCCAGAAAGCTGTGAACTAATTATTATTCTAATTGCAATTTATCTTTTTTTTTTAAATAATTTTTTATTGAGAAATTTTGATTTTATACAACATTGACGCACCTTAGTAAAATACCGAAAATAACAATAATATTAACAGTCATATACATTCGCCCCATCCCCATGAACAACCCAGCATTTTAACAACAACGCAAATTAGCAATTTATCTTTATGCAATTGACTGTTCCATATTAATTTAGAAGCATCTTGGGAAGTCCTTAAGAGACTTGCAGTTTTCTTTCTGCCTGCCTCTCACTTTTTCCCCTTGCTGTTTTTTTCTATCATCTTTACGCTTACTCTTTCTCTCCCTCTTTTTCTTTGTCTTTGTTTTCCCTTCCATCTCCCTATTGCCCTCTTAGTATTTGTCCATCTGTCTTATCTACCCCCTGTTTTGTGTCTGTGCATCTTTCTGTTTTGGAAATCACACATGACCCATAATAAGACTGTTTGGCTGAATAGGCTTTTATTCTTTTATATATAATTTATATCTGTTCATACTTATTGTGGTGAGGCAAATGATTCAAATAAAGAAAATCAGCAACTACATGTTATTTAAGAAATAACTGGTTCTATGGAATGGTTAGGAATCTAGTACTGTCAACATAGACTTTGTGACTGCATCCATAAGATAAACCAACAGATTCCTGATTCAATAAGAAATAGAGAACAATAGACTGGAAAACAATACAAGGAGTGAAAATGGGACAACTATTACCATGATATATACATTTTAATGATTCAGCAAGTTTAGATTTAATAATTTCTTAAAATTGTGACTTGCCACTAACTTGAGACAGAATATCCGTTGGCTTCCTTGCTAACTAGATGGTGCAGAGAGTTATACAGGGCCTCATCATATTCTTGTTTCATGTTCTCGTCCTTCCCTAACTCTGTAACATTCATTAGCCTGACAACTCTCAAAAAATATCTGCATTCCTCCAACTCGAGTATGTTGTGTATTTCAGAATCCCTTCCCCCAGTATTGTTGGCCATATCTTCAACATCCTGGGCTCTAAGCTCTGGGATTCCCATCCCACTACTCTCTCCCCTCTTTTCTCTCTTCCTTTAAGTTCGAGCTCATTGGCCCAATGTCTTCCTTTACAGCACAATGATTTTAATCTATTTATTAAGCTGTGAATTATCATGCAATGCATTTCTATGGCATACATAAGTTTTATGTATGAATGAAAGTAGTTGTTTGTACCTAAATATGTATATCACTCCTGCAGAAGTGGCTAATGGTAAAATAAGAAGCTGTCACTTGGATTTCAATCAAGTGTAATTAAATGAAATGTTTGGGAACTTTTCTGTTGTTGGTCTTTATATCTTTAGAATTTTAGTAGTAAAATGAGTTCAAAACAATATTAAAATGTTGATTGAGTACTGTTGGAGGGGATTTAAAACTTATTGATGGGAGGAAGACCAGAAAATAGCAGATAGGGAAGAAATAAGATCATCAGGCAAAGGACTGTAAACAACTGTAAAATTAAAAATATTTAAAAATTACAGAAACCACATTAAAGAAAATAACAAAAATGACAAAGGAGGCATTTAGTTGTATGTACGTCAATGTCCTTAGTGTAACTAACAAGGCTGGTGAACTGCAGGCACAAATTACTGCATGGGGTTATGACATTGTTGCATTAACAGAGACATGGTGCAAACAAGGTTGGGAATGGGTTCTTAATATTCCTACTTTCCAAGTATTCAGGAATGATCGAGAAGGAAAAGAGGAGGCGGCATACCAGTACTGTATTGATTAAGGTTGATGTTACTGTTCTAAATGTTGCCACAGTCCCAGAGGACCATATGCTGCTCTCCCCTTTTGAGAGAGAGCTGACTGATCATGATTTAACCTGAGGGTCACCACCCTTCAGGCGAGGGGCAAGGTTGAGAAGGCGGGACCTTCATGAATAGCCTCATCAGGTATGGGATGGTCAGCTCAGTTGGTTGGTTTGTGATGCGGAGCGACGCCAACAGCATAGAACATAGAACAGCACAGAACAGGCCCTTCGGCCCTCGATGTTGTGTCTAGCATTGTCCGAAACCAAGATCAAGCTATCCCACTCCCTGTCATTCTGATGTGCTCCATGTGCCTATCCAATAACCGCTTGAAATGGGTTCAATTCCCGCATGGGCTGAGATTATTCATGAAGATCCGCCTTCTGAACCTTGCCCATCACTTGAGGTGTGATGACTCCCAGGTTAAATCACCATCAGTCAGCTCTCAAAGGGGAGAGCAGCCTATAGTCCTCTGGGACTGTGGTGACAGTTGCTGTTCTAAATAGAAAATATTTACTACATGGTTCTAGAAGTGAATCTATTTGACTTGATCTGAGAAACAAAGCTGTAAGTATTATATGCAGAGAGATTTTTTATAGAACTATAAACAATGAGGAGGAGATAGGTGAGCAAGTCTGTCAGTAAATTTCAAAATAACACAAATATATAAAAAATTATGAAATATTAAGAAAAAATAGTGGGGGAGGGTGTGAAGTTCAGGTGAGGGGAAATTTAGAAAGTTTAAGAGAAAGAACAAGGTAATAGTGTAGGGTGGTGATATGGGTAACGGAAACCAGGGTGTGACAGAAAGGGATAGAGTGTACAGACAACAGAATGCACCAGCAAATATGGTCAAAGTAGGGAAAAATAGTTGTAAAAAAGGTTGTTTATCTGAATGCATACATTGATGTGTAAATAGAAATAAATAGGTATGCTGTGATATGGTTCTAAGGTGACCAGGGCTGGGATATGAATATTCGGGGATACTTGACATGTTGAAGGAACAGGCAAAAATGAAAATGAGGCGAGGTTAATAAAGGATGAGATCAATACAGTAATGGGAAATTTTCTTCGTTTGGAAGGTCAAAATTTGGAACTAGTTTCGGTGGAAATAAGATATGGTAAGAGAAATAAGTAATTGGTGGGAGAAGTTTATAGGCCCCCAATTATAGGTTAGAGCATAATCAGAAATAATGGGGGTGTGTAAGAGCCAGGGAACCGGGTTCGATTCCCAGTTTGGGTTACTGTCTGTGCGGAGTCTGCACGTTCTCCCCGTGTCTGCATGTGTTTCCTCCGGGTGCTCCGGTTTCCTCCCACTAGTCTGAAAGATGTCATTGTTAGATGAATTGGACGTCTCCCTCTGTGTACCCAAACAGGCACCAGAATGTGGCAGCTAGGGGATTTTCACAGTAACTTCATTGCAGTGTTAATGTAAGCCTACTTGTGACGCTTGATACCATCCAGCAACCCACTTGATTAGCACCCCATTCATCATCTTAAACATTGACTCCCTCCACCATTGGCAGCAGTGTGTACCATCTACAAGATGCACTGCAGCAACTCACCCAAGGATCTTTTGACAGCATCTTCCAAACCCACGGCCTCTACTGTCTTGAAGGACAAGGGCATAAGAGGCAATTTGTTAGTTTCCCTCCAAGCCTCACATTATCCTGATTTGGAACTATTGTCATTTCTAATGTCTTTGCATGTTTTTAAAGCTGTGGTACCCAGAACTGGATTCATTACTCTCCAGTTGAGGCTGAACCAGTGTTTCATTCATGTCTAACATAACCTTCTTGCTCTTGTACTTTATTAATAAATGATAATGTATGTTTTCTTAATTTCTCTTCCTACTTGTCTATATAAGCTGATGTGTGTATATATACACACATTCTCAAAGGCAGTAGAGCAAGTTGATAAGGGCTTAGAATAGAGGAATAGAATGTAAAAGCAAAGAGAGCATGTTCCCTTTTTATAAATCATTGGTTTGGCCTCTGTAGAAGTATTGTGGACAATTCTGGGCAGCAGAGCTCAGGAAAGATGAAAAAGACTTCGAAAGGATACAGAGGAGGTTTAACAGAATGTTATGAGGCATGAGGGAATTGAGTTCTAAGGAGAGGATGGAAAAGTTGGGCTTTGAAACGAAAGTGGCCTAATAGAGGTTTTCAAGATGCTAGGAAATTTCGGAATATTTGGTGAATGGCCCTGTAACTCAAGGTCGTGGATTCAAAGTCATTGGAAGCAGACCTGAGGGGAGGTGGAGAAACTTTACACTGAGTTGTGGGAAGTTGTAGCTGAAATGATGATGGAAGTTGATTTCAGAAATAATAAGTGTTGAACAGTTGCTTGAGGAATTTGCACAATTCTAAATAGCTGTGGGACTAAACTGGACTGCTCTATTAAGAGCCAATGCAGGCATGATGTTCTGAACGGTCGCCTCCTATTCTGTTAAGTTCCCATGATTCCAAATATCCACTTAAAATATAATTTGTCGACTGCCCTTTGGTGGCAATGTACTTAACATGGCATCAAATCGGTATTAGACTGCATGTCTTATGGATCCATGTGGTTTGTCAAGTATGACATATGGGGCGGAATGGTGGCACCGTGGTTAACACTGCTGCCTCACAGCGTCAGGGATCCGGGTTCAATTCCGGCCTCGGCTGACTGTCTATCAGGGCTTTGCATGTTCTCCCTGCGTCTGCGTGGATTTCCTCCAGGTGCTCCGATTTCCTCCCACAGTTCAAAGATGTGTGGGTTAGGTGGATTAGTTATGCTAAATTGCCCGTAGTGTCCAAAGATTAGATGGAGAATGGGCCTAGTTAGGGTTCTCTTTCAGAGGGTCGGTGTAGACTCGATGGGCTGAATGCCTTCCTACGCTGTAGTTATTCCATTCTATGATTACATGTCATATGATATGACCATATCTCATGGCTTTTTTTCCAAAAATACATCTCTTTATTCATTGTCTCAGTAGCCTGCTTCAGAATAAAACTTTAACAACATAAGCTTTGTATCAATAACTACGTTTGTCCAGGATATGTAGTTTGCCCAGACTTCTTTTGACTTGATAGCATAATCTTTAATAGGGGAGGAGTTGCAAAGAAAGGCTTTTATTTTAACAGACAGAATGTCAGCAGGGTTAGGTGGGCACCTATCTTTCTCAACATAAACAGCTGGACATGAGGCATTGGAGAATACAAAGAACTTCCTAAATTTGTTCCCTTGCCGGCTCCTAACTCAATAAGAAATTGGAAGATGACAGCTGGCAGGATGGGTAACTTGCATTTACATTTTGGGTAAGAACACGTGTGCAATCTTGTTTATTTTTGTGCAGGTAGATCAGTCAGTTTTAAACTGGTGCATGAACTCTCCTGTATCACACCACCTAATATAGTATAAAAACAGAAAATGCTGGAAATATTCAGCAGGTCAGGCAGTATCAGTGGAGAAAGATATAGAATTTAGTTTCAGGTTATGACCGTTTGTCAGAATTGGAACGGAAAGCGATGGGACAGGATTTCATTAAGAGCAGAGGAATGGAAAGGGAGTGAGGATAATCTGCAAGGCCGGAGTGATTTAAAATGGTTGTGATAATGAGAAAAGAAAACAAAATTGTCCAGAGAAGTCATAGAATGACAACAGCAGAGTTATTACCAGCAGCTGACATCTGAACAAATTGGGGCAGTGGTCATGATCTAAAATTGTTGAACATAATGTTGAATCTGGAAGGCTGTTAAATATCATTTCTCTTGTGTGTAAGCTTAGATTGTGAGCACTGCCATACTATTCTCTTAAAGGGTAAATTGTAACTGAACAGTTATTGAAACCAAGTATGAAACGTAAATTAAAAGCAGATTGGAGTTGTGGAGTCATTCTGATTTGAAGTGCATCATGGAACAGCAACACTAGAGACTGGAAAGGATTAATGAAATCATTGTGCCCTAAATGAATTAAAGAAACAAGCAAACATGTTGAAATATTTGCGAGATGCAAAACACTTTTACGAATACAATTTTTAAAAATATATTTTTAATGAGGTTTTCCCCAATTTTTAAACAATAAATGTAACATTTAAAAAAAATTTAAATAAATTTAAAGTACCCAATTAATTTTTTCAATTAAGTCCCAATTTAGTGTGGCCAATCCACCAACCCTGCACATCTTACTAGGTTGTGGCAGTGAGATCCACGCAGACACGGAGATAATGTGCAAACTCCATACGGACAGTGATCTGGGGCTAGGATTGAACCCTGGTCGTCGGTGCTGTGAGGCAGCAGTGCTAACCACTGAGCCATTGTATTGCCCTCAATAAATGCAACAATAACAGAAAAAATGGTGCAAAATAGGTAGAGACAGAACAAGAGTTATTACCAGCCTAAATACAAGCAAAACAGTGTAGAATAGATTTGGAACAGGACATTTGAGGGCCCAGAGCCTCTATCTTAAATGCTGGATCAATCCAATGACAAGTTAACATGGTGAGTGGGGGGTAGAGGGCAAGATCATATTAATACAGACCAGAAGGTTAACAATACAGAAGAGATATTGGCCTTTCGGAGGCACACTCCTCTGGGTCTTGCTTTGCCTATCTTCAGAAACAAAGAAATATTAACCACGCATTGACTTGGAGGCAACATCCCCAATTCAAAAGAGTGACGTCTAATAGAGTCTAGTTTTATTCACATATCCCAAAGTATTATGATTCCGACAATCAACTTGAGATGAATTAAATTGAATTGAAATTAAATGAATTTGCTCATGGAAAGCCCAACAGGAGCAAGACAGCCAAAGTGGAGCCTATGAATTTAAGATAGGGGCCCCATACTTTACGAAATGCATTGGACTTAGAGCGGAGAACAGATGTCAACAATTCAATCGTTCATAATCCACCTATGTCAGTTTAGGATAGAAAGATATTTGTCACTAATCCAGAAGCACAGAATATTTTTTGCAAGGAGCAACGGTCAGAATATTATAAAGCCTCTTTTCATTAGAATCTGTGATTCTCCCATCTAGGGAATCCAGAATCAGAAATTCAGGATTAGACCCTAAGGCTCTATCAAAAATCCTCTCTAGTTCGCTGACCACACCTGACCAATAGGATTGAATCTTGACACAGACCCACAGACAATGTATATAGTTGCCCTCAACTACCTCGCACTTTAGGCACATTGGGGAGAAAGCAGGAACAAACCTGTGCCTAAGACTAGATGCAATATGAATCTGGTGCAGTATCTTGAACATATTGCAAACTGAAATTTTACCGGCATAGTCCTAAATGCTACCCATTTCTCCTCATCCATCTTGATAGCTAAGTATTTTTTCCATGCTCTGGAGTTGAAAACATCATAGAACTTGATAATCAATTGTTTAGGCTCCACAGCATTCCGGATTCTTTCCAGCAGGGAAATAGAGGAAACAGCACAGGGAAGTCTTGTTAAGGATAAAATGTCTAAGCGGTAAGTACTTAAAAAAAGGATTGTTTTGGGGTGCCACATTGCTGACATAGCTGCTCAAAGGGTGATAGGAAAGCATATCTGAACATGTCTCCCAGCCTACAAAAGCCTTTATTTCTCCAGATATTGAATCCATGTTGATTAGACCGGGTGCAAAGTCTGGACTGCCCTAGATAAGAGAGAGAGCGGAAGTCAATTTAGATCTCTCTTCT
Organism: Scyliorhinus canicula; assembly: GCF_902713615.1. Taxonomy (NCBI): domain Eukaryota; kingdom Metazoa; phylum Chordata; class Chondrichthyes; order Carcharhiniformes; family Scyliorhinidae; genus Scyliorhinus; species Scyliorhinus canicula. The sequence continues at coordinate 106,596,754 of NC_052161.1, read as the reverse complement.
AGTGGTGGACCGACCTTCATGGTCTAAGAGTATTAATAATAATAGGATTAGCACACTTGGGAGAATCTGCCTTAATGTCACCCCAAAACAACACGACCTGTAGAGGGAAAACTGACTGCTCTGCTTCAATACTGAGCCATATGGATGCCAGGCCCATCCTAACCCCAGTCCCTGATGAATGTTCAATGAGAAGCCAGCTGATATAGCCTAATGTTCAGAAGACCCAACCCCCTTCTACAGCTCTTGGTAGATGTAGATTTAGTTTGAGATAAGGTTTCTTTTTGTTCCAAATAAATGTACCAATCATTTCATTAATTAGCTTAACAACTCTAGCCAATAACAATATGGGCAGCATTTGCAGGCGATACAGCAATCGAGGCAACACATTAATTTTAATTAGGGTAATTCTTCCAAACCATGAAATCGGGAACGCTGATCACTGAGCAAGAACCCATTTAATAGCCACAATCTACTGTGGGAAGTTGGGGCCCATATAATTGTCTAAAGGAGGGGGTGATTGAAACCCCAAGATATTTAAATCTGGCGGGGTGAACCTAAACGGAAAGTTAGCAGGGGAGCAAAGGGTGGTGGTTTGCCCCTCAAATTCAACAGCCTTTTAATATTGTTACTTGAAAATCTGCCCTTCTATAAGCCCAGTCTGGTCCTCCTGCACACTTGTCAGAAGGCTACCCTCCGACCTTCTGGCCAGAACCTTGGATAACAATTTCAAGTCAGCATTCCGAAGAGATATTGGCCTTTCGGAGGCACACTCCTCTGGGTTTTGCTTTGCCTATCTTCAGAAACAAAGAAATATTAACCACGCACTGAGTTGGAGGCAACATCCCCGACTCAAAAGAATGATGTCTAATAGAGTCCAGTTTTATTCATATAGGGGCTAGTTGAATGCATATAACCAATAAGCAAAATATTGAGAAATAGTCCTGAATGTGGGAACTCAGTCATTTTTCAAATAATGAATTAACCATTGTATTCCTTTGTATTCAATACTGGAAACAGAGTGTTCCCTGTGTATTCAACTATCAATTTTTAGTTAGATCTCTACCAAGCTATGAAATATGGCAAAGCGTGAGAAATACATTAATAGTAAGTCACTATTTTTCCTAAGACTGTGCACTTTGATAGGCACCAATCAATATCAAGTAATGTCCAATGTTTGATTAACAAGTTATTCTCTAAGTAACAGACATTCATTTGAACAAACCGAGAGGTCCCAGCTGAAAAATAGAGGCTAATAAACGGGGGGCGGGGGGGGGGTTGTTAAACCAGAGATAAGTATTTCCTTAAAAATCGGACCTCGTGGTTCAGGTTTTTGTCCCAGAATTCTTGAATCATTCATCTATTTGTTTGTGTTTAGTGATTTCTTTTGTGCTTGGGCTTGTGCCACGTGCTTGATCTTTTAATGTATTGTTTTATGTTTCTTTCTAAGTTTTTTTCAGTTTGTACTTGCTGACGGGCCAAGTTTTATTTAGTTCTGCAGTTTTAATTCAAGTGTATACCAGTGAAGTGCCTGACAAAGTCATATTTTTGAGCTTCACCAACCGGACTACCGCTTCTTATTAGAGGAGAAAAATACAAGTCCCATCAACGTCTCCCACAAAATGAAAGAGGAAATACCTAGGATCGAGGTGACTGTAATGAAGAACTCAAACTCTTTTTTTTAAAGTGCTTAATAAGAATAGTATCTCTTAATGGGCCGAGCAGCAAATCCTTAAACTCCTTACAAAATTTGCGCCCAAAGCTATCCAGTCCTGGCATTTTACCTGGCTGAACCTCCTTACTGGGACTCCTTTGATGCTTCCTTGTTAGAAAGAGGAGTGTTAAGAGCCTCACATTGGCTTTTTGAGTTCTCCAGGAGCTTCAAGGAAGAAAATAAATGCTTCCTCCCTGTCAATACATTACCAGATTGCTCAGACTTGTATAATCCTGCATGCAATATCCCTAAAAGCTCCATTTATTTCCTCTGGCCTCATAGTCCTTTCCCCTCCCACAAGCTACATGGAGGGAATAGCCCTAGAGTCAGTTTTTTCTTTGTCAAGTAGGCCTAGTATTTGCTTGGTTTATTTGCAAACTCTTACAACTTCGGCCTTGCAAACTTTAAGCTTTTTACGGCCTGCTGGGTCGGTAAGGAGTCCGGAGCTGCCCTTTGTGCGCTTTGTAAGCGATAATTTCCCCCTCTTGCCACTGCCCATTCTGATTGTTGGTAACATATCCATCTATGGCCTGTGAATTCCGTTTGCAAAATGCCCCGTTGGCAAGGAGGGCCGTGTTCAGCCTCCAATGGTGGGAGCCCGGCCTGTCTCCAGCCTCACATCCATGTGGTGTGGAGCATGATCGGAGATTACAATTGAGGAGTATTCTGCTCCTACTACCACTGGAAGCACTGTTTTGCCCACTACAAAGAGATTAATCCCGGTGTAGACCCTGTGTACCTGAGAGAAGAGGAGAACTCCTTCTCTCATGGGTGCGTGAAACTCCATGCGTCCGCAGGGCCATCTGTTCCTTGAACATGCCCGGTTTCTTTCCCGTGTTTGATTTTTTTCCCCCCTGATTAGGGATTCGATCTGTCTGTCCGTGAGTCCTTTAAGCAGTTAAAGTCTCTTGCCCCGTACACATCACCAGGTACGTTGGTGTGTGTCAATGTCAGGACTTTCTGCAGTGGTCTTTTTCACGAATTCCACGTCGTACCAGTTGGGAGTGTACACTTTTACGAGGACCACTGGTGTTCAGGACACCACTAACCATAATAACCCCCTTGGATCGTAACCATCCTTGTCGCTGTAAATGCTGTCCTCTTATTGAGCATTGTGGCCACTGCCCCCCGAGTGCTTGTCCCGTAGCTCGACTGGTACGTCTGCCTCACCCAGCTCTTTCTTAACCCGCAGTCAGTCCTTCTCCCTCAGGTGGGTGCATGAGGAAGACTATGTCGGCTTTCATACTTTTCAGGTAGGCGAAAACTCTGGATCTTTTCAATGGGCAGTTAAGTCCCCTGATGTTCCAGGAGACTATTCTGAGGGGGGGGGGAGGGGTGTGGTTTCTGTTCCCCCTCCCGCTTCCCTTCTGTGGGACCAACTATACTTATGCACCCCTGCACTCCGGGTTTTCCTTTGTTAGGCGACCATGCAAAATGGTTGTGGTCATTGTACTCGCCATGAAGCCGGGCCCCTGCATTCCGGGGTTTCCCTTTGTCCATGGGCCAGCCAAGGTGGCCACCATCTATGTGTATGCCATGTGGGTGTGCCCCTGCACTCTGGGGTTTCCCTTTGAGGGGCCTCCAAAGTTTGCCTTGCGGCCATGTGCGATCTGTCGCAGCCAGCCTAGCGACCCCCCCCCCCCCCCCCCCCCCCCCAACCCCCCAATCTGTGGCGTGTTCTCCTCCTGTCGCCAAGCAAACTGGGAGCTCACCCGCTAGTGTGGTGGAGCTCACCCGCTAGTGTGGTGGCCCTCCCCCTGGGGTCAATCTATATCTATATACCGATGCGTGTCTATTTCCTCTTCCTCCTTGCCTCTCTTGCGACTTGCTGTTCTCGCCTCCTCCTTTCTGAGACTCCACTTTGGAATTTAAAGTGAGATGATTTGTCCTGTGCAGATAGCTTCTCCATGCTTTGTAGTTCGATACGTTATGGTGCCTGGTTCGTTGCTGGTTACGTTGGCTTCCCAGCCCATGCTTGTGGACAAATTCCAAGCATTCGCTGGTGTGGTGAAACAGTATACCCTGCCCGGCAAAGTCACACAGAGCTTGGCAGGGTACAGCATTCTGAACCACACCTTGTCTTTATAAAGGCCGCCTTGTCTTTGCTAAATTTGCCTGGTACTTTGGCAGGTCTGCCCCAATGTCCTGATACACCAGGATCGAGTGACCCTTTCAATTGCAGGACCTTGTATGTCTAACCCAGTTTAAGATCCTTTCCGGTCTTGGTACCGATGCAGCTTCGCACTGGTGGCTGTTCCCTGGCCTTGGGCTTTGGCTGGAGTGACCTGTGGACTCTGCCTACTTCTGGCGGCTTGGCGAAGCTTTCCCTTTCCACCAGTTTGCCTAGCAGGGTTCCTGCCAACGCAAACAGATCCAATTATTCCTACTTTATTTTTGTTTTCTGTCCACTAACCAATCTTCAATCCAAGCTAATGTATCATCCTTAATTCTGTTAACTTTCATTTTATGTAATCTCTGTGTGGAACCATATCATCGATGGCACAGTGGTTAGCACTGCTGCCTCACAGCACCAGGGACCTGGGTTCAATTCCGGCTTGGGTCACTGTATGTGTGGAGTTTGTACTTTCTCCCCGTGTCTGTTTGGATTTCCCCCAGGTGCTCCAGTTTCCTTCCACAGTTCAAAGATGTATGGGTTAGGTGGATTGACCCTAATAAAATTATCCCCTTAGTGTCCAGGGATGTGTATGTTAGGTTAGCGGGTTACAGAGGTAGGGAGGGTTGGTTTGCTGAATGGATATGGGTAGAGTGCTCGTTCGAAGGATAGGTGCAGACTTGATGGGCTGAATGGCCTCCTTTTGCAGCGTAGGAATTCTATGATTTATTCTATGAAATGCGTTTTGAAAACTTAGACTACATTCACTGTTTTTCCCTTGTCAACCTTCCTAGTTACAATCCAAAAAACCATGAGGAGATTTGTGATTTTTCTGAAGAAGTTGAATGGAATTTTCTGTTCTAGAGAGCTGTGGATACTCAGTCATTGCGCATGTGTAAAACAATAAATTTTTGGATACTAACGAAATTGTGAGATAAGAGCACAATGTGGGAACGTGTATATGGGTAGATCAGCCATGATCTTACTCCCCATGGCAGCAGGCTGAAAAGGCCATTCACTCAACAATAGTAAATGGGCAGTAGAAAATGTCATATTGCTGTTTTAAAAAGCTTTGTTTCTCCAACTGGTCAAACCGTCTGCTCCCATTTGAATCCCAGCTTCTTCTATTCCATTCCCACACAATAACATCTCTTCCAGCTGATTTAAGCAGTATATAATATGTTACCCTGAATCTGTGAAAAAGGGAACCAACGCATTTTCACTGTGCCCAGACACATCCCGGGGTTCCTACGAGACACGGACATCTTTTGTTTTATTGCACAGAGTGGAGGAGGGGGCTGTGTGCAGTCCAGGTAAAGAGTAACGGGGAATTCTGGATTTACAAAAACAAAATTCTTATCTGAAATCTGATGCCAGTACTGAGACAGGGATCAATTGATCAGGGGATCACCTCTTTCCTGAAAGACGTGGGTGGCTCTGAGAAGAGAACTTTCTTCGCCTTTTCTACTTTCACATTGGATTTGGCCTTTGATTGATCCCCTTTTTTTTTATGCCTGCAGCATTTTGGTAGGCTGGGTGCAGCGAAATAACATCATTAGATTTCTGTGCATGTGAGGAAATGAACAGAAAGGCATAATGGGTAGTTAGGCCAAGTTGGGAGTAAAATTTTACTGCGGTAGAATAAGGAGTTAGGTTAGTGGACGTTTAAACATCAACTGGGATTTAAGGCAGGAAGAGGGGGACGGGCAGCCACTAAGACCATTTCTTTGTTGCCAGTGATATTGGGAAAAGGGGCTTCAGGCCAGGTTAAGGAATGTGGGGAAAGCCCATGGGAGCTTTAAATTTGCACCTTTGCCTTATTTGGTCGAATGTATGTGAAACTTGATGCAACTTGAATGTATATGAAATGAGATGTTTTGTTCCTTTGTCTGCACTCTGGCTGTTGAAGAGGCAGGAGACTGGTTGTGTCCTACTCTCCCAATAGAGTGAGTCACCCAGCTAGCTGGTTAAAATAAACAATAATTGATACCTGAAAATCCGTCTCAAATATTATTGAGCCCAGACTGGCAGCAAAAGAATCAGGATTGTCACATGCACGGACCAGTATTCTGCGCAGACCGGTACCGGTGGCCATCCTGGGAGGCCATATTGCGTTGGCAGGAGCCACAGGTTTTAGAAATCTGGTCAATATTGTAGATGCTACTGTCGTATACTATAAGTCCTCATTTACCGTTGCACCGTTTAACATTGTTTTGCTTTAATGTCGGTAAATTTAAAAAAACGTATTTTATTGAAGACATTTTCAAATATATACGTGCCAAACATGACAGCAGGAAAACAAACCCCCCAACAAACGTACCCAAACATAAACCCCCCCCCCTCGCTGATGACTCAATACTCCTGAAGGAAGTCCATGAACAGCTTCCGCCTCGAGGTGAACCTCTCCTCAGCACCTCAAATGGCCAAATTGATCTTCTCCAAATGGAAAACTCTGCAAATCGCTCATCCTACCACTACCCTCGCTGGCCCCGAGTCCCGCAAGTACAAATCCATCTCCAGACTATCAGGGAGGCAAAGGCCAACTCCCTACCTGTAAACTCCCGGATCCTTCCACATTCCAAATATCGGCACCTCAGACTCGGGGCTACCTCTATCCCCAAAATCTTGACGTCACGTCTGCTAATCCTGTCCAATACCTCCTCAACCTCCGACATGGACATGATTAGCTGGCACCCCCACACACCGCGCACACCTATTTACCCCCCCCCCCCCCCCCCCCCCCCCCCAAAAGAGCAGACCCAACCTGGGCACCATCAATGTGGGCCCTGTGCACCACTTTCAACTGGATGAGGCTTAGTCTCCCACACGGCGAGGGCGCATTAACCCTCTGCAAAGCTTCATTCCATACTCTAGATCCTGTGCCCCATTCAGCTCCTCCTCCCACTTATGCCTAACCTCCTCCACGGAAGCACTCTTTCTCTTCAAAGCTCCCCTTTTATATCCACCACCTTTCCCTCCCTTATTTCCTCCTAGGAGAGGGGTTTATCCTGCCGCACCGAAGTGGCAACATCGGAAATGATGGCACCTCCTTCCTCACAAAGTCCTTAACCATAGAACCATCGAATTCCTACAGTGCAGAAGGAGGCCATTCAGCCCATCGAATTTGCTCCGACCTTCTGAAAGAGCACCCGACCTATTCCTACTCCCTGGCCTTATTCCCATAACCTCACCTAATCTGGGCATCTTTGGGCACTAAAGGGCAATTCAGCATGGCCAATTCACCTATCCTGCACATTTTTGAACAGTGGGAGGAAACCGGAGCATCCGGAGGAAACCCACACAGACATGGGGAGGAAGTGCAAATCCAAATTCCATTCCTTCACCCAAGGCTAGAATTGAACCTGGGTCCTTGGCGCTATGCTAACCACTGTGCCGCCCCCATCTAACTGGTAGAGCCCATTCCCCTTGGCAACTGCATTAACATTGGTAACTTAATGGGGCCTGTAATCTCGTTGAGTGTCGATGAATTCATTTTAAGGTCATTCCCCGTATTACCTGATTAGCATTTTGGAGCGGCTTCTCCCACTCCCCGACCTCCAAATTGGTCCACTTTCCATCCACCCATCCTCTGTGAAGCTCCCACTCCCTGATTCACCCTCTTCTGCTTCTCTCTCTTGAACCCACATTCCTGTTGAAGATGCAGATCCGATGCCAGAGTTCTGATATTATGCAAGTGCGGGTCCTGATGGTGCAGAAATACTGAGTTGGGGCCTGTTTCAATCCATGATTTTTAAAATGCTCCCTAGACAGGAGGACATGTGAAAACAGGATTCATTGGGAGGAAAGAAGAGTGGTGATTACATCACTGTTGGATAATGTTTTTGTTCGCCCAATCTCCAAAATGTTTTGTTCCCTCTTTTGAATAATGAAATAGAATTTGTTATTTGGTGAATTAACTCAAACTGATATTTTACAAATAATTTCAAAATGTTGTTGGTAGAATAGCTAATAATTTGGTATGCTTTGGCTGTGCTTTCACTTTGCCAATGCATTGGTATGAAGTGGTTTTATTGAACCATTTGTATTGAAAGACACCATGCCATTCAAGTTTTGAATAATGTAGCTTTGTGATTAAGCAATTAACAAATTGCTACCTATTTATTCATAGTACATATGATGTACCTTGTCATTAAGTATTGCTGTCGATGTTTCCTGCTGGCCGCTCGCTGCGATTGACTGAGCCAAACCAGGGGTGTCTCTGAGTCAAACCTGGGGTGTGTGGTGAATGTAACTTAGTAATTCACACTGTATTTACCAATACCATTGTAAGCGCAGTAGCGTTATCTGACCACTAGGGGGAGTAGCTCTGGGAATGCTCAGGAGTTTATACAGGGCTCCACCCTTGGTTCCGCCCATGACTCCTCCCCCTGGACTGCTGTATAGAAATACCCTTGTCCAGAGCCAGCCTGCAGTTCATCGAGAGTTCAGCGGGTAACTGCTGGCTCTGTAGTAAGTAGATTAAAACCACTGTTCATATCTTAAAGCACGTGTCTAGTGAATTGATGGTTCCATCAATTTAATCTACTTAAGAACAGTCAGGATCGATCATGGAATCAGCCCTCAAGCCTGGACGCCTGGAACACGACCCACAGGATGCAGAGGCAAAAAAAATCTTCTCCCACTGGCTGCGGTGCTTTAAGGCCTACCTGGCAGAAGCAAGCACAGCCGAAACAACAGAGGAACAGAAGTTAAGTCTACTGCACGCGAGGGTGAGCCGCAGAATCTCTACGCAACTAAACTCGGCCGGTTCATGTACTGCAGCGCTAGCGATACTCGATAAGATGTATGTAAGGCCCATTAATGAAGTTTACGCACGCCATGTGTTCACGACTCGCAGCCAGCGGCCTACAGAATCACTCGCCGAATTTTTAAGAGAGCTCAATAATCTATCAAATGGCTGTAACTATCAAGCGGTTACCGCGGCTGAACATAGAGAACTTGCTGTACGCGATGTTTTTGTAGCGGGCCTCAGGTCTAATTATGTGCGCCAACGACTGCTGGAAAAGGGGGCCCAAAACAACTGCGGAAATTGCTACCACGATGGAGGTCTCCTTCCGCAGCCTCACCTCGTTCCCCGCGACCCAATCATGGGCCCCCGACCAGTGACTCCCCGAGGCCTGTGCCACGTGGCCGCCCAGCCACCATGCTGCCCCAGCCAGCCACCATGCTGCCCCAGCCAGCCACCATGCTGCCCCAGCCAGCCACCATGCTGCCCCAGCCAGCCACCATGCTGCCCCAGCCAGCCACCATGCTGCTCCAGCCAGCCACTATGCTGCTCCAGCCTGCCATTTCTGCGGGCCGAATCAGCACCTGCGGCAGCACTGCCCGGCCCGCAACGCGACCTGCAGCAGCTGCGGGCGGAAAGGCCACTACGTGAGAGTGTGCCTCGCAAAAAGGGTCCCAGCTTCCAACTCCCCAGCGGCATGAAGTAATCGCTTCCCACACCCGCAGGCCCAAAACGCTGTGGCCTATGCCCCGACCCCGCCCCGTCCCGCCTCGTGCGATCCATGGGGGCCGCCATCTTTGCAAACCTCCACCACGCGGCCGGCCACATGCGACTCATGGGGGCTGCCATCTTGGACGCTATCTTCCTCGCCACCCGCCACGTGCGATCCACGGGCCCGACTTGCATCTCCACGCTCGGACAACTCATCGGAAGAGTACGACCTCCCCGGGCGCTCGTCACGCGGCCCGCAACTCGGCGCAGTCACCCTGGATCAATCACGCCCGAAGCATCTGTGAAATTCGATGGCAGAGGCCCAAATCAACGGGTACAACACGCCATGCCTTTTTGACTCCGGGAGCACTGAGAGCTTCATACACCCAGACCTGGTAAGACGCTGTTTGCTCCCCGTTTTCCTCGTGCAGCAAACTATCCCGCTCGCTTCAGGCTCCCATTCTGTCCAGATTCCGGGGCGCACCGCCGCGACACTCGCAATCCGAGGCGCTAGTTACTTAAAATTTCAACTCTACGTTCTGCCCGACCTCTGCGCGCCACTCTTATTAGGCCTAGATTTTCAGTGTAACTTTAAGAGCCTCACCCTCGGCTTTGGCGGGCCCCTGCCCCCACTCACTACGCTGCGAATCTCCCCCCCTCCTCTCTTAGCCAATCTCACAAAGGACTGTAAACCTGTAGCCACTCGTAGCAGGCGATACAGCCTGCAGGATAGGGTATTTATCAGATCAGAGGTCCGAAGGCTTCTCAGTGAGGGGATTATAGAGGCCAGCAGTAGTCCCTGGAGAGCTCAGGTGGTGGTCGTTAAGACCGGGGAAAACTTCCACATGGTTGTCAACTATTATGAGAGGTATGGACAGGGTGGATAGCAACAAGCTTTTCCCAAGAGCGGGGGTGTCAGTTACAAGGGGTCACGATTTCAAGGTGAGAGGGGGAAAGTTTAAGGGAGATGTGCGTGGAAAGTTTTTTACGCAGAGGGTGGTGGGTGCCTGGAACGCTTTACCAGCGGAGGTGGTAGAGGCGGGCACGATAGCATAATTTAAGAAGCATCTAGACAGGTATATGAAGGGGCAGGAACAGAGGGAAGTAGACCTTGGAAAATAGGAGACAGGTTTAGATAAAGGATCTGGATCGGCGCAGGCTGGGAGGACCGAAGGGCCTGTTCCTGTGCTGTAATTTTCTTTGTTCTTTGTTCTATAGTCAGACCATAAATAGATTTACGCTCCTCGACGCGTATCCCCTCCCCAGGATTGCAGACATGGTAAATCAGATCGCCCAGTATCGGCTCTTTTCCACGGTGGATCTGAAGTCTGCATACCACCAACTCCCAATCCGCCCGGAGGACCGCCACTACACGGCATTCGAGGCTGATGGCCGCCTCTTCCATTTCCTCCGGATCCCCTTCGGCGTCACTAATGGGGTCTCTGTGTTCCTACGAGCAATGGACCGAATGGTGAACCAGTATGGGCTGCGGGCCACGTTTCTGTGCTTGGACAATGTCACCATCTGCGGCTATGACCAGCAGGACCACGACGCCAACCTCCACCGTTTTTTCCAGGCGGCACAGAAATTAAACATCACCTACAACAAAGAGTAATGTGTTTTCCGCACAAACAGACTGGCCATCCTCGGCTATGTCGTGGAAAACGGAGTCCTGGGCCCAGACCCGAACCGTATGCCATTGCCCCAAGGCCCTCAAACGGTGCTTGGGATTCTTCTCCTACTACGCCCAGTGGGTCCCTCATTATGCGGACAAAGCCCGCCCACTCTTTAAGGCCACACGATTTCCCCTGTCAGCTGAGGCACGCCAGGCCTTCAAATGCATCAAGGAGGACATCGCCAAAGCGGCCATGCGGGTGGTGGATGAATCCAATCCATTCCAGGTTGAGAGCGACGCCTCAGAGGTAGCTCTAGCAGCCACACTAAATCAGGCAGGGAGACCAGTCGCATTTTTCTCCCATACCCTCTCCACTTCAGAACTCCGACACTCCTCAGTCGAGAAAGAAGCACAAGCCATTGTGGCGGCTATTCGTTACTGGAGGCACTACCTCGTAGGTAGGAGGTTCACCCTCATCACCCACCAAAGATCGGTTGCCTTTATGTTTGATAACTCGAAAAGGGGCAAAATGAAAAAATTCTTTGGTGGAGGATCGAACTCTCCACCTATAGCTACGATATTAAGTATCGACCCGGGAAGCTCAACGAGCCTCCGGATGCCCTATCCCGCGGGACATGCGCCAGCGCGCAGATTGACCGTCTGAAAGTCATCCACAACGACCTCTGTCACCCGGCTCACCCACTACATCAGAACCCGAAACCTGCCTTTCTCCAACGAGGAGGTAAAAGCGGTTACCAGGGACTGCCCGATCTGTGCGGAGTGCAAACCGCACTTCTATAGACCAGACAGGCCCACCTGGTCAAGGCTTCTAGGCCCTTTGAACGCCTCGCGATTGATTTCAAAGGGCTACTCCCCTCAACTAACAAGAAAGTTTACTTTCTAAACGTCGTAGATGAGTTCTCCCGTTTCCCATTTGCTATCCCGTGCCTCGACATGACCTCCCACACAGTCATTAGGGCCCTGCATAGCATCTTCACCCTGTTTGGTTTCCCCAGCTACGTGCACAGCGACCGGGGTTCGTCCTTCATGAGCGACGAGCTGCGTCAGTACCTGCTCGACAAGGGCATTGCCTCGAGCAGGACTACCGACTATAACCCCAGGGGGAACGGGCAGGTGGAGAGGGAGAACGCGACGGTCTGGAAGATCGTCCTCCTGACCCTCTGGTCTAGAAAGCTCCAAGTCTCCCAGTGGCATGAAGTCCTCCCAGACGCGCTCCACGCTGTTAGGTCCCTCTTATGCACAGCGACCAATCAGACCCCTCACGAGAGGCTCTTCATTTTTTCCAGGGGCACTACCACGGGGGTCTCACTTGCGGCATGGCTGAGGACACCGGGCCCTGTACTCCTGAGGAAACACGTCAGGGCACACAAAACCGACCCCCTTGTTGAGAAGGTGCGCCTGCTCCACTCCAACCCCCAGTACGCCTTCGTCGAGTTCCCTGACGGCCGTCAGGACACAGTATCCCTCCGGGATCTGGCACCCGCTGGATCCAGCGCCCCCTCTACCCCCACAGAAGGACCCCTCACCCTACACCCCATGCTGCTGCCCCCTCGCGCTCCCGAGCCCACGAGCTCGCTCCACCAGTTCCGTGCACCCGCGCCGGCCAGCTCCCAGTCCCCGGTCGAACCAGAAGAGTATGAAGCTTGGACACAACCCTCCCTGGAGTCCGCCATCGCACCCCAGCACACAACACCCATCCAGCCACCGCAAGAGGCTGCAATCCCGGTGCTCCGCAGATCACAGCGGACAGTTCGACCACCGGACAGACTTGTTGTAGACCACCACCCCCGCTGGACTTGATTTTTTTGCAGGGGGTGAATGTGGTGAATGTAACTTAGTAATTCACACTGTATTTACCGATACCATTGTAAGTGCAGTAGCTTTATCCGACCACTAGGGGGAGTAGTGGGAATGCTCAGGAGTTTGTACAGGGCTCCACCCTTGGCTCCGCCCACAACTCCTCCCCCTGGACTGCTGTATATAAATACCCTTGCCCAGAGCCAGCCTGCAGTTCATCGAGAGTTCAATGGGTAACAGGCTGGCTCTGTAGTAAGTAGATTAAAACCACTGTTCATATCTTAAAGCACGTGTCTAGTGAATTGATGGTTCCATCAGGGTGTGCATGTTGTGGCTGACTTTCAATGACTTTGTTCTGGGACTTCCCATGTTACGTGGCAGTGGGGGTGCTGGTGGAGAAACGGCGCATGGTCACTCTCACATCTCTGGTTGGGAGAGTGGAGCCCCAGGAGATTGATCAGGAGCCTGGTGTCTCACACTCATTGCCATCATCACATTCTGGATTTCCTGGGGCTTGCTGAAACACTTCACGGCCTCAAACCCAAAGGTGAAGAAGAGAGCCAAGCTTAAAGCTGTCCCATATTGGGAAAAATGTCCACAACCAGGACGTGCTTTGCCACGTCACTAGAATATAAAAGATTTATTTACATTGGTTTTATATATTTTTGGCTTACAAATAAGTTGTATTTCATGTTTATGTTATGCATTTTGGCCAGAAATCTTTCAATACGAACACTGCTCCTGATATCACATCTAATTGATTGAGAAAAATTGCTCCAATATATGTAAATTTATTTAACGCGGTGGCTTCCAGGAATGTATTTACTGCATAGAATGGGTTTTTCCTGTAATGGAAAATAAGAACAATTGCAGGGGGTGGGATATTTGTCCCTGGGAAGTAAATTATTATTGTTGCTCTGTGGCCTGGGGAAAGGGGAAACATTAATTTAGCAGAGGGAATCAAAATTTCACAATCTGAAAATGCAATATCAATACCTCGGCATTCCTAACAAGCCCAGTATATGATGGTTATTCTGTCCTGTGGGACACTCGAACTCCCTCCCTAACAGAGCTTTGGGTGTACCTACACCACGTGGACTTCAGCGATTTAAGAAGCCAGCTCACCATCACCTTCTCAAGGGAAATTTGGAATGCCCAATAAATGCTCGACTAGCATGAATAAAAAGTGAAAGGATACATTAGTATTGGTAATGGCACTATGTTATTGTCATCACTCCACTCCATGATGGGGTAATGCACAAAGGTTGGAGAGGAATGTGATTTGTTTTCGACCACTATTTTACTATTAAATATAGAGCTGCAGAGTTGTGCAAGAACATGTAGAGAAAATATATTTTCAGGTTTCAAATTGTATGAAAATTATTTCCTAATGGTTTTTCAACCTGAATATTTTCTAAAGTTGGAGATTCTGTACTTGTGGAACCTGATTTTCAATCAATCACATTTTTAACTGCAATACAGTAGTGCTATCTTTAAAATCTTATCAATTGACTAATATGGTGATGTTTTCAACAAAGTCCTCAAAATACTTGATCCGTGTTTCTTTTTGAAGTATCTGCAGAATCTGCAGTTATTTAGATTACGCCATGTCAGGAGTAGGATCTGTCCTTCAGCAGTTTGTCAGCGGGTTGAAGAGTCGCAGCGAGGAGACCCGGGCTAAAGCAGCTAAGGACCTGCAGCACTATGTTACCACTGAACTTCGTGAGGTACAGTCAATTAGTAAAAATAAGTCTAGTCAAAGGGAACAAAGCCTTTTTTTTGGATAATTCGAATTACTGTGCATATTTGTAATTGCTCACTGAATATACTGATTGGGCATTCAAAACACTGAAATTATTTAATACAATAACATTTCAGTCTTGAATTGAAAAGTAGTGAGTATATTACTTTAGTTGGATGTAACTTTCTTATTTTTTAAGTTTAAAACTATTTCTCTTTTGTGGGTTTTGTATCACTGTATTCTCTTTGGCAATGGAAAGTAGTGAAAGAGCTAATGTCTTTTCTGTCCTCATGGTGTTTTGTGTTGTTCTGCCGATTCCAATCTGTTTTGCTCAATATCGTCTTCTATCTTATTCCATTTCTGTGCAAACCTAACTTAGCATTAGCTTACATTTAACCCAATTGTTACCAGCTAATCAGCCAACAACTGCATTCATCAGCCTTAAGACCACAAGACGTAGGGGCAGAAGTAGGCCATTCGGCCCATCGAGGCTGCTGTGCCATTTAATAAGATCATGACTGATTTGATATAATCCTCAACTCCACTTTTCCGCATTATTTCCATAAACCTTGATTCCTTTACTGATTAAAAATCTGCTATCTTGTGATGAATTACGCTGGAACATTTTAGCGTAGGCTAGCTCAGTGGCTAAAATAAAAGGATATTAGGACTAAACAGATAAATGGGAGGTCCACTGCACAAGTGGAGGGCAAGCATCTTCATAGACTGGGTCAAACAAACTTTCTAAGCACTGGGACCAGGCAGATAGATTGCAGTGTGGTTATCCACAATAAAATGTTTCTACAATACAGCTTTAAATTTGTACAGTGGCGTCCTGCTCCTGTAGACACACATTTGCCATGTGCTTCATCAATTTAAAAAAATATTTCCTTCAATATTTGTTTGCCCCATTGTTATTTTCTTTCTCGGAACCTTTACAACTCCATATTTTTAATAGAAGCTTATATCCCACTTATCTCATAGTCCAGTGACAAATCAAAAGTCAGTTGTAGCATAAGTAATATGGTAGCATTACTGTCAAAGGCACTAAAACCTCTAGTACCTAATAACAGAAGAAAAGTGTCTGGGTAAAAGTGCCCAAAGGTAAATGGAATCTCCTGTTGTCACTTAGTCTCGGGCACTACATTTTGATTCCTGCTTTAGACAGCCTAAGCTATCATTCGTTAGCTGTTTCTAGCCTTTATCAACCCTTCCTTGGCATTGAATGGTGATAGTTATATTTTGTATTTTCTTGTGTTGTCCATTCAAAATATATTGCACCATTTTATTCATGTTTCAAGTTTAAATATGTGCCCCTTAAGGTCAACCAAGAGGAAGTCACTTCATTCTATGACGAACTGAATCATCATATTTTTGAACTAGTTTCCAGTTCGGATGTGAATGAGAGGAAAGGAGGAATCCTGGCAATTGGTATGTGCAGCATTTAAAAAAAAAAAGAGGGATTAAGGCTGATTGTACAATAAAATATTTACCTGTGTTTACAATATATGTAAGAATGTACTATATCTCACATTTAACTGTTACAGACTTTAAATAATCATATTTCTGTTTTAGGATGGTACATGCACTCAGTAGTATATCATTTGGAAAGGTGCATAAAGTTACTCCCGTGGGAAAGCAGCAATTCATTGCCTCTCCATTTACTCGGCAAAGCACAAGTGGTTTATTTACCTAAAAAAAAAAAATCTTGAGCAGCGGTCTTATATTGAAATTTGCTGTGTATAGCTATAAATGGTGGTGAATTTCTTGACAGCTTTTTCTTGCCATAGTTAGAGTTACCGGAGAGTTATTGTAGCTTAGAAGGAAGTCATTTGGCCTATCGAGTCCATGCTGGCACTGTAGAATAATCCAGTCAGTCCTTATTCCTCTGCCCTATTCCCATAGCCCTGCAAGTTTGTTTCTCTCAAGTGCCTATCCAATTTACTGTTAATTGGTTTTCTAAAAAATCTGTCTTTTTTTTCTGTATTTGATGTGTAAACTTGTTCTTTGTTCCCAATGCAGTGAGTCTGATTGGAGTTGAAGGAGGAAATGCCACCCGAATTACACGCTTTGCCAATTACTTGCGGAACTTGCTCCCATCCAGTGACCCTGTTGTTATGGAAATGGCCTCAAAAGCCATGGGCCGCCTTTCCATGGCTGGTGATACCTTTACAGCTGAATATGTTGAGTTTGAAGTCAAACGTGCACTTGAGTGGTTAGGTGCGGACCGGAATGAAGGAAGACGACATGCTGCCGTAAGTCTTGCCTTGGACTGATTTTACAAGGTGCAAATATATGGATGTAAATCAAAGAACGAGTCTTATTTGTCAGACAGGGAAGGAGGGAGAATTTGTTCACATGCTCCCTCCTAAGTGACAACTCATTTTTCAAGTTATTTTGATTTTGCCTGTTTTAGGAATCTGAATATCTTGACTTAGGGGCAGGCGCTGTGTTTCCATGGATTTTTTTCAGTTAGCTATAAGAAGATATCAATGCAAACTTTTTTTGAAACCTTTACTTGCATGCAAGGGAGTCGATTCCCTCTATTTGGTGCATTTATAAATGTAATCCAGACAAAATTGGAATATTATCTGATAGGGAATCAGAGGGAATGGGGAGATGGTGGCATGATAATAATGTCACAGGATGAGTAATCCGGAGGCCCAGAGCAATATTTTGGGGAGATGGGTTCAAATCCTACCATGGCAGCTGATGGAATTTGAATTTAAATTAATACATCTGGAATATAAGACTAAATGAAAATGAATGAAATGAAAATCGCTTATTGTCACAAGTAGGCTTCAAATGAAGTTACTGTGAAAAGCCCCTAGTCGCCACATTTCAGCACCTGTTTGGGGAGGCTGTTACGGGATTTGAACCGTGCTGCTGGCCTGCCTTGGTCTGCTTTCAAAGCCAGCGATTTAGCCTAAACAGCTAATCGTAGTGATGGTGACCATGACGACAACTGATTGTTGTAAAAACTCATCTGGTTCATTAATGCCCTTTCGGGGAGGAAATCTGTCATTCTTACATGTGTCTGTTGGTAGGCTCCATGGAGTGAGTGGCTGCCAATTTCCAAATTATTAGATCAGAAAGATGAATGTTGTAAATAGCTGCTTCCGTAAAATGGGGAAGCTATGAACTGGATTTGGTGCAGTTTTTGCATATAACTCTCAAACAAGCCTACATGTGACTCTAAACCTACAGTAATATGGTGATCTGCCCTCCAAAATAGTTTAGCAAGCCTCTCGGTTCAAGGGCAATTGGGGATGGGTAACAAAGGCTGACTTTGCCAGGGGCAGCCACATTCTATAAAAGAATAAAGAGCAAAAAATATTTATTTTAACTTTTGAAGCAATTGTACTCAAAAGTTTATATTTGAGATGCCTATGCTCGTGTCAGTTGCCTAGTTTAAAAAAAAAAGTTATCTTTCCAGTTTTATTGCCAATAGCAGGATGACTAGCTTGAAACCTGTTGCATTTAGTCCTTCTAATTAGCTATTTAAAATTAAATAATGTAAACATCTGTCATAAAATCAAGATACTCACTTATCCTATGCTATTAAATGATAGCAGTGGTTTTATTTTCACAATATTAACTTTTTAAAACAGAATAAACAATCCAAAAAGTATATACACACATCTGGAGCTGTCTCTTTTAATTGAGTTCGAGGTCTAAAACTATTGTTTAGGGGTAAAAGTAGGGAAGTTTTTGCAGAAATATCCTGTTCCAAGTTTCCAGAAAAGGCTTGCATTTATATAACATCTTAGCGATCTCTTGCATACAATTAATTATTATTTAAAAAAAAAATAAATTTAGAGTACCCAATTCATTTTTTCCAATTAAGGGGCAATTTAGTGTGGCCGATCCACCTGTTCTGCACATCTTTTGTTTGTGGGGGCGAAACCCACGCAAACACGGGGCGAATGTGCAAACTCCACACGGACAGTGACCCAGAGCCGGGATTTGAACCTGGGACCTCGGCGCCGTGAGGCAACAGGGCTAACCCACTGCGCCACCGTGCTGCCCTGCATACAATGAATTATGATGAATTGTAATATGATTAAGTGTGGCAGCAATTTACCACACAACAAGCTTTCACAAAACAAAAAATAGCTGATCTATTTTTAGTGGTGTCAGTTGATGAAGGAATTTTGGCTAGGTCAGAAGGAAAACAAGACTTTTCTTTAAGTACTGGCTTTAGAACTGGGAGATTTAAATTCATTATTTCATCAAAAGGGTGGTGGTGCCTTTAGCAATTTAGAGCTCCCTAAATACTGCACTAGACTGCCAAGTTGCATGTTTTAGTCTGACGTCGACATGAACTCTCAGCCTTTTAATAATAATAAACATTAACACCGCAATGAAGTTACTGTGAAAATCCCCTAGTCGCCACACTTTGGCGCTTGTTCGGGTGCACTGAGGGAGAATTCAATGTCCAAATTACCTAACAGCACGTCTTTTGGGACTTGTGGGAGGAAACCGGAGCTCCCGGAGGAAACCCATGCAAACACGGGGAGAATGAGCAGACTCCGCACAGACCCAAGCTGGGACCCTGGCGCTGAGAAGCAACAGTGCACATATGCCCTGAGGATGAGGGATGAGATTGCTACCAACTGCATTAAGCTGATGCTCAGTGATACAATCACTGAGACCTACTTTTCAAACCAAGAAGTGTGAAAAATGTATTTCTTTTGATTTTTATTTAAGTATTTCACCATTTCAACCACCCAACCCTCCTCTCTCTTCTCCTGAAGATAGTAACTTATGGGTGCTGCCATTTCTCTACTGCACAAGTAACTGTGTTTGAATATTGGTGGACATTTCGGCCTTTGAAGTACCACGGCTGAGTCTGATGCTGTCATTACCTGACTACATAAGCAATACCCTACAGGATTTCTGGAAAGCTATCAGAAAACCTGAGTTGATTTATTTGTTAGCCTATGCAGTTCTGCCCTTCCACCATAGTATCGAGGACAGTTGTGGCATTTTTAGCCTCCACGTCACCTAATGGACCAATGATCAAAACTGCGAGTTTCTGGTTTGCATGGTTCAGCTATTTCCTGAAAAAACGTACTGAGCTATTTTCCAGAATTTGTTTTCCATTTATTGATCACTGAATAACCTGAATTCTGAATGACCTAGTGAGAAAAGTAGAATTATGAATAGCAGGCATCCAATAGAAAAGCTTATATTTTGTTTGAGTGTGTTTTTCAAAGATAAGGTTCAGAAAAATGTATGCATAAGATTGAGAATAGGAAACCTATCTTCACTGACTGTTTTTCAAGGAGATGACGTTCCAATTTGCAATGTTTTGCTCTGAATGCTATGAATCTCCTCAGCCACTGTGATCACTTTTCTGTTTTTGATTTCTGAAATAACATTTCTTTGTTGTCTTTTAGTCTCTGTTTCCAAAGAAACAGGAGCTTTTCTTTTTGAAGTGAAATGTCCTACAAAATAAACATAACACTGCTTCTTTGAGATTAAATGCCTTCGGTTAAGGCAGACACTCCCCAATATAGCTCTTGAATAAAAAGGAATCTTTTACTAAATAACCCTTGAAAAATGTTGCATTAAGTTTTATAAACGATTGAGATCCCCATGTTTAATTTAACCTTCAATGCTATGAATATGAAGACCTCTACATTTTTCATTCCAGGTTCTGGTGTTGCGGGAATTGGCTGTCAGTGCACCTACTTTCTTTTTTCAACAAGTGCAGGCTTTTTTTGACAATATATTCTTTGCGGTCTGGGACTCCAAGCAGGCCATAAGAGAAGGTGCTGTCGCTGCCTTGCGGGCTTGTCTGATTCTTACTACTCAGAGGGAGACTAAAGAAATGCAGAAACCTCAGTGGTACAGGGTGAGTGATTGGATAAATGCTATATTGATCTGCCATCTGCATACATTGAAAAACCTGTCAAATATAAAAATAAATGGGAAATCTGCTTAATATATTCTTGCCATCTTTATTTGTGAATCATAGAATAGTTACAGCAAAGAGGGATGGCATTTGATCCTTCAGGCCTGTGCCAGCTCTCTGAAGTAACAGTTAGCTAGTTCCATTCCAAAGCCCTTGCCTGGGTGTCAAATTTGTGGGGTGATAGAAATGCATTTGTTAAAGCTCCCATCTAGGGAATGGCAAGTTTTGAATAGTGCTGCATGCAGGGATAAGAGAGAACTGAAACTCCTTCCCTTCTGCAATCAGTGTGCTTTTGAAAAAGAAGAGGGGTGTGTTTTTTTAACCCTCATGGCCAATTTGAATAACCAGCAGTAAGCTTTTTGTGGGTTTAACTAAAGAGGATTATTGACTCATGCATTCACCTGAAAATCTAACGCTATGTCACTCAAATACACAGATGTGTACGCACGCACACACACACACACACACACACACACACACACACACACACACACTATAATGAGAGAGAATAGTGCATATTTACAAGTTAAAACAATTGAATAATTTGTAGTTCATGGGTTTTGCTCATCTTGAAAGAAAGCATGTGTTGCAGGCCCGATGAAGAAGGCATTTTCACTCCTAAAGTGTAATTTGGGGGATTTAATAGCCGGAGTTGTATATCTGAATTGTCGCAGGGTTCCCTTGAAGAGATGGATTTTCAGCAGATTGTGAAGTTAATTCCTTGTAGTCTGGATACCAGGAGATTGGTTTTCTGCTTGGGGGACTTAAAAAGGAACAGACTTAAAGACCGTAAGACCTTGCTGTCTCCAGGTCTCGAGGCATAGATGTTTTCTGAAGCTGCAGTTTCTGCAGTTGTTCTGCGTAGTATTGCAGATAACACTTAAAACCTTTTTCAGAAGGGGGGCCAACATGGCTGTCTTTCCCCCCCCCCCCCCCCCTATTAAGGGGCAATTTAGCATGGCTAATCCACCTACACTGAACATCTTTGGGTTGTGGGGGTGAGACCTGCGCAGACTTGGGGAAAATGTGCAAACTCCACACGGACAGTGACCTGGGGCTGGGATCAAACCCAGGTCCTTGGTTTAGCGAGGCAGCAGTGTTAACCACTGAGCCACTTTACTGCCATCCAACATGGCTACCTTACCATGTAGTCCTTCACAGCTCTCTTCCAACCTGGGTCTTTGTGTTTGCAGACATCCACCCTGGGAGATTTGAGACACTCCATGTCTTAGTTTCAGAACATCCATTCAAAGCAGAAATGCAGTTTGGAGGTCTCAGGATATGGTTATTTACAACTCTTTATTCTGGAACAGTGGGCAATTGTTTGGGATGCACGGTCTGAGGGTCAGGTGACCCCTCTGCAGCCATCTTTTGCAGTCTTATCAGTGTCCATTAAAAAAAAAAGTTAGTTCTGGAAGGTTCCAAGCTGATTAGTTTGTGTTTTGAAAATTATGGATAGGATATGTTTACTGGGTATAACCCATTTGATGATAGATGTATACTGCTGTTGTTGTTCTGGTGAAAATTCCAAAATTTGATCTCGACCTCTGGGTAAGACATCCTCTTCTGGAAGGTTGATGTCTGACGTAGAAATCTCTCTCAACTAAATTGTTGATGTTTACCCACTGTATATCTAATGCATGATTTAAGCTCTGGAATGAAGGGCCAGCACAATGGTAACACTGCACCTTTGGTAGATCCATTAACCTTTTTCAGACGCAAAGGAAACTTATTTGACCATAAACTGGAAATAACCTCCTTCACTTTTCTGTCTAGATAGCGCTTTTAAAATATTAAGTCTGTTGGTTCAAAAAAATGTTTTGATGTTTTATATCTAGCAAACCTATGAAGAGGCTGAGAAGGGGTTTGATGAGACCCTAGCTAAAGAGAAAGGCATGAATCGTGATGATCGTGTACATGGTGCTTTACTTATTTTAAATGAACTGATTCGAATAAGCAGCATGGAGGGAGAGGTAGGTTCAGGATTCACTTTCTGCCAGTTACTGACAATACTTGCATTATGTGGCTCTGTGATGCCATTGAAATACTAGTTAGATTTGTGATATGCTGGAAACTTACCTTCACCACAAGAAGATATTTCGTCTGAAATGGCTTTCAGTGGTTAGTGTCTTGTGTAAGAGTTATACAGGATCGCTTCACACCAAGATGAATGACTGCTCCAGAAATTTCAATATGTTGTTAAGTAATTTATTTTATAACTTGCAACAGCAATTATAGTTTATCACATAAAAAAATAATGTGATTTTGCTGGCTCATAAGGTTGCCAGATAAATAGATGAGGAAGCCAATTGAGCCCATTTCAGGTCTTCCTTCCAGAAGAATGTATTCAGGATAGAATTAGTAGTCACATGGAAAAATGTGGGTTAATTAGTAAGAACCAGCATGAATTTCTAAAGGGGAAATTATGTTTAACTAACTTGTTGGGGCTTTTTGAAGAGGTAACAGAAGAGTCGATTAAGGTAATGTTGTTGATGTGATGTACATGAATTTTCAAAAGGCATTTGATACACGCAACAGAACTGTGAGAAAAGTTATAGCTCATGGAATAAAAGGGACAGTAGTATCGTGGATACAAAATTAGCTGAGTAATGGGAAACCGAGCGTAATGGTCAATGGATA
Organism: Scyliorhinus canicula; assembly: GCF_902713615.1. Classification (NCBI taxonomy): domain Eukaryota; kingdom Metazoa; phylum Chordata; class Chondrichthyes; order Carcharhiniformes; family Scyliorhinidae; genus Scyliorhinus; species Scyliorhinus canicula. The sequence continues at coordinate 106,573,738 of NC_052161.1, read as the reverse complement.
TTGTTCAGGCTGGAAGAAGGTTTGTAGTGGAGTTCCCCAGGGGTCGGTTTTGGGACCCTTGCTTTTCCTAATAATGTCTCCATGCTAATGATCTGGATCTTGCTGTGCAGGGGATAATTTCAGTTTGTGGATGACACAAAATTTGGAAGCCTTGTAAACCATAAGGAGGACAGTGTAAAACTTAAAATGACATATACACGTTGGTGCAGGAGGCAGATAGGTGGCAGATGAAGTTTAATGCGAAGAAGTGTGAGGTGATGCATTTTGGCAGGAAGAACATGGACAGAAAATATAAAATAAGGGGTGCAATTCTTAAGTGGGTGGAGAGCAGTTAATAAAGTATGTATTAACCTGGACTTTTTAAATAATAACTTTTAGAGTACCCAATTATTTTTCTCTAAGTAAGGGGCAATTTAACGTCGCCAATCCACCTTCCCTTCACATCTTTTTGTGTTGTCGGGGTGAGACGTTTGCAGGCATTGGGAAAATATGCAAACTCCACATGGACAATGACCCCGTGCTGGGATCGATCCCGGATCCTTGGCTGCCTTGAGGCAACAGTGCTAACCACTGTGCCGCCCCAACCTGGACTTTATTAATAGTGGCATAGAGTACAAGAGCAAAGAGGTCATAGTTGGTCAAGGCTGGACATAGTTGGATCTCAGCTGGAGTACTGTGTGCAGTTCTGGGTGCCACACTATAGGAAGGATGTGAGTGCGTTGGAAAGTGTGTAGAAGAGATTTACAAAACTGGTTGCAGGGATGGGAAGCGTCAATTATTATGAGGATAGTTTGGAGAGGTTGGGTCTGTTCTCCTTGGGAGAGACGAAAACTAAGAAGAGATTTGATAGAGGTGTTCAAAATCATGCAAGGGCTGGTTAAAAGCTGGGAAAATCTGTTCCTTGTCGTAAAACGATTAAGGTCAAGAGGGCATAGATTTAAAGAAAGTTACAAAAGAAGCAAAGGTAATGTGAGAAAACACTTTTCAGAAAGTGAGTGATTCGGGTTTGGAATGCACTGCCGGGAAATGTGGTGGAGGCTGATTCAATCGAGGCATTCAAATGAACAATAGATAATTATTTGAATAGAACCAGTGCGCAAGGGTACAGGAAAACGGCAGGAGAGTGGCCCTAAGTTATAATGCTCATTTGGAGAGCCGACACAGACATAATAGGCTGAAGGGCCTCCTGCGCCGTCACGATTCTTTAATATCTGCTTCTCTCCCCAGTCAAAACATATATTGGCTTTTATCCTGACCAACTCTGTGTCCTTGTTGAGTGGGAGAAGGGTTGAGGAATTTAAATACGTGAACACGACCTGCCATGCAATTACTGCCATTTTTATGAATATTGTGGTGTCCTGCTGTGGTGGGGTAAGAAGTTAATCAACGTGCATAAATTGGGCCTTCTGCTGTACTGATTTTCAAGAGTTCTGAAAACCAGGCAGTAAAAGGCAGGAAAGAGTTACCGGATCAACAATCTCCGCCTTCTCCCAGGCCTCTTGATTTTGGGCCTCTTGACTGCCAGGGATTGTCCCCACGTATCTCCTCTTCACTTCTCTGGAACTATGGGGTATTGTCTCTTAAGTTGTGCCAAAGTTTCTTCCTTCACAGCAGTAGATAGAAACTCATCAGTCATGTGTTACAGTTGATATATTTTCCTGGTGATTACAGATAGATTTATGTTTGTAAACCATTGAATTAACATTACAGAAAGTAGAGAAGCCTGTTTATCAAGTGTTATTTAATCACACTGTATTTAAATATATTTCACAAGCACACTGGACTAGGGTTGAATTGCTTTCTATAACATTTGAGGGAAGCTGGAACCGAAAATATCTTGCTTGCATATCGATATTGTTGATGTAAATCTTGCTTGTCGTGTAGATTATTAGCATAACAGTTTGAATGGAATTTCTTCTTTCTTTCTTTTTAATATAGCGCTTACGCGAGGAGATGGAAGAGATCACCCAACAACAGTTAGTACATGATAAGTACTGCAAGGAGTTAATGGGATTTGGGACCAAGCCCCGTCACGTTACATCCTTCACAAGTTTCCAGTCTGCGCAGCCCCAACAATCAAACGCTCTTCTTGGGCTTCTTGGATACAATACACCACAGGGCATTATAGTATTTGGAACTACCCCTGCTCCAACCAAACCAACTTTGGTGGAAAGCAGATACTGCCGTGAGCACATGGAAGTGCGATTTGAACAGGTAGTGATACCTTGCTTAACATTAGTTTTTGTTATTACGTCTTATTGGCTATATGTGTTACGCAATCTTCAACAGTTCATGAAATGCAGGCTTACATGGATCCTTAGCATAGTCAGAATGGTAGTAATTTGCATTACATTTTACCATATTGTGTCAGGCTGTCATTTTATAGTCTTGACACCTATTATTTGTTCCCCCAACAAGCATGGTTGAAAATGTAGAAACTTCACTATTGCTTAGCTTGTGGTGTTCGTTAATCATATAGCTCAGAAGGAGGCCATTTGGCACATTGTGTCTGTACCGACTCTTTGAGAGGGCTAGCCAATCACTTGTGCATCGTCCTGCAAATGTTTACTTTTCAAATATTTTTTGGCCTAATGGTCTGTTCCTATGCTGTATATTCTATTTATCCCATTTTCTTTTGAAAGTTACTATTCAATCTTTCATTTGCTTTCACCATCTTTAAGGCAGGGAGTTCCATAAAATTATTTGACATAAATCTTTTCCAATTGCATCAGCTTATTTCATAAGTTTTGTTTTTAAATCCAGAAACTCATTTTTTGCTTTAAAAGAATTAGTTTTTCGATTTCAATACAAGTTACAGATTTGTGAAATGTGGGAAACTACATAAATAGAAAGGCAGACAGGAGCTTGCAAACTTGAGTAACAGGTGACACAGGGACTAGAAACTGCAACTCCTTTTGTTAAACCTCATGGTGCATGATTGTGGAATAGCAATCTCATTGGACTCTGGATTTCTGTGGTAATCTGTGCGAGGACCTGAAGTTGCAGTCCAATTCAGGGGAGTAGAGATGGTAAACCCTGACAGTTCACCATCAAAAACCCTGCAACTGCAAGATGGCTGGTTAAGTATAGTACAATGGCCATCACTGAAGGGTTCAAAATGGCTTTACTTGCTTGAGACTGGCTAAAGATTGTGAAAAATGTAAGAGGTTGATCACTAAAGACAGATATGTTTGACATCTCAGAATTGAATTTTTAGTGAGTTTTTCTGAGCATTACGATGATTTTGCAAACTGCTTCACTTCGACATGAGATCCAAAGTATTCAGGCTGACTCATTCATATGACAGTTTATAGTTACTTTGTCTTTCCATCCCCTTGGAGAAGCTAAAACATTTAATTTTAACATATAAGGGTTTGCTATTCCCTCTATTGGTAGTTAGTGGTTTATGTTGGCCGAATAAATCACATCCCCTTTTTATTACATGGGATTTTAAGTCCTGTTTTGAGGTTGTGTTTTGCAATTCTGTATTTTTGGGTGATTTTGAAGACGATTCTTTTCCCACTTCATGGGAACAATTAAAGGAAACTCAAGCCATGCAAATTTAACTGTGCTGCCCAGTGTCAGAACTGGATGTAAAAACGGAATGCTACAAATAAGCATGTCAAGGGGAGTATAATGTTGGCAAGTAGGAAGTGTAGATCCCCATTAAACAATGTATGATCAACAACAACACATATTCGTACAGCACTTTTAACATAATGAGATGTCCCAAAGTGCTTCATAGGAACATTATAAAACAAAGTACATCATCGAGCCACATAAGCAATTAATAGATCAGATGGCCAAAATCTTGGTCAAAGAGGTAGGTTTTGAGATATCTTATTTTTTATAAATTTAGAATACCTAATTCATTTCTTCCAATTAAGGGGCAATTTAGTGTGGCCAATCCACCTACCCTGCACATCTTTTGGGTTGTTGGGGCAAAATCCACGCAAACACTGGGTGAATGTGCAAACTCCACATGGCCCAGAGCCGGGATTGAACCTGGGACCTCAGCGCCATGAGGCAGCAATGCTAACCACTGCGCCACCAAGCTGCCCTGCTTAAAGGTATTTTAAAGGAAGAAAGAGAGATGGAGGGAGGGAATTCCAGAACCTGGATCCTAGGTAAATGAAAGCTAGGCTACCAAAGCTGGAGTGACGCTAGGCCACCAAAGCTGGAGTAACTAAAATTGGGGATGTGCAAGAAGCCACCATTAGAGGAATGCAGGCATCTCGGAAGGTTGTAGGGCTGGAGGAGATTACAGAGATGGAGGCAGACGAGCTCATGGGGAAAGCATGGATGAGAAATTTAAAATCGAAATGTTGCTTGAGCAGAAACCAGTGTAGGTCAGCAAGCACATGGGAGATAGTGTTGCAAGTTACGACACTGATAAGAGTTTTGGATGACGTCAAAGTTTACGGAGGACACTTGTGATTGAGCCGTTGGCCATCGCATTAAGAAGTTCGGGAGCATGGAAAGGAATAGTGAGGGGTGGTGGAGGGGGGGATAGAGCATAGGGTGTCCTTATATGCTGACGACTTGGTGCTGTATGTGTCGGAACCGAGTGTGTCGATAGGAGGAAAATTGGAGCTACTGTGAGTATTTGGGTCTTTCTCCGGGTGCAAGCTGAACCTGGAGAAGAGTGAGTATTTTGTGGTGTCTGGGCCGGGGGGGGGGGGGGGTTGTGGGGGGGGGGGCAGGGGGGTGGGGGGGGGTGGGGGGGGTGGTGTGGGGGGGGGGGGCAGGGGGGGAGGGGGTGGGGGGGGGGGAGGGGGGTGGGGGGGGGGGGGGGGGGGCTGCCATTCCGTAGAGAGGGACTCCCTTTAGGTATCTGGGGATGCAGGTTGCCCGGGAGTTGGGGAGGCTTCGCAGGTACAAACATCACTAGTTTGGTGGGGAGAGTGAAAGCCGATCTGGTAAGGTGAGATAGTCTCCTTCTGTCACTGGCACGTTGGATGCAGGCGGTTAAAATGAATGTGTTGTTGCAATTTCTGTTCATTTTTGAATGCCTACCGATTTTCCTCCCAAAGGCTTTTTTCAGGGAGATTGAGGGAAGGATTACCTCGTTCATATGGGGAGGGAAGGTGCCAGAGTGAAGAAGGTGCTGCTACAGAAGGCAGGCAGGCAGGGGGTTTGGGTCTCCCGAACCTGATGTACTGCTACTGGGCGGCGAATGTGGAGAAGGTGTGGAGCTAGGTCAGAGGCGTTGATTCCCAGTGGGTCAGAATGGACGAGAGTTTGTGCAGGGGTTTGGGACTGAAAGCACTAGCAACAGAGCCGCTCCCGATAGCTCCGGGGAAATACTCAGGGAGTCCGATAATAATAGCTTAATTGAAAATCTGGAGGCAGTTTCGCCAACACTTCGGGTTGGGGGCAGGGTCAAGGGAAATGCCAATTCGGGGGAGCCACAGATTTGAGCCAGGGAAGTGGGATGGAAGTTTTCGGAAATGGGAAGAGAAGGGGATTAAGACGCTAAAAAATTTGTTTCTTAGGGGTCGGTTTGCAGGATTGAGGGAGCTGGAAGCGAAGTATGGGCTGGAGCAGGGAGAAATGTTTAGATACATGCAGGTTCGAGATTTTGCCAGGAAGGAGATACAGAGCTTCCCGGAGGAACCGGCCTCCACATTGCTGGAGGAGGTGCTGACGACAAGGGGAGTGGAGAAGGGGGTAGTGTCAGCGGTGTACGGAGCTATTTTGGAAGAGGATAAGGCACCACTCAAAGGGATCAAAGCAAAGTGGGAGGAAGAGTGGGGAGCGGTTATAGAGGAGGGGGTCTGGTGTGAGGTGCTCCGGAGAGTAAATGACTCCACCTCATTTGCGAGGTTGGGGCTGATACAGCTGAAGGTGGTATACAGAGCGCACCTCACGAGGGCGAGGATGAGCCGATTCTTTGAAGGAGTAGAAGATGTGTGTGAGCGTTGCGGGGGGGGGGGGGGGGGGGGGGGGGTTCGCTAATCACGTTCATATGTTTTGTATTAGAGGAGTAGTGGAAGGAGGTTTTTAGGGTAATTTCCAAGGTGGTGCACATGAAACTGGACCCAGGTCCCCAGGAGGCCATATTCGGGGTGTCGGACCAGCCAGGGTTGGAAACGGGTGCGGGGGCAGATATTGTAGCCTTCGCCTCGTTGATCACCCAAAGGTGGATCCTGCTGGGATGGAGAGCAGCCTCTCCACCTTGTGCCCTGGCGTGACGGGGGGACCTGTTGGAATACTTGACCCTTGAGAAGGTTAAGTTTGAACTGAGGGGAGCTCTGAGGGGTTCTACAAGTCATGGGCATTATTTATTTTGCACTTTTAAGAACTGGATAACATCGAACATTCGTTGGGGGGGGGGAGGGGGATGTGTATATTAAGGGTGAAAATGGGTATCCCTGATTCCTTTTTGGTCATTTGTGTAAACATGCGGGCTGATGTTTGGGGGTTGGCGGAAGGATGGGATCGTTGTTATTGTTATGCGGATTGACATATCTGTTGCTGATTGTTGTTTATTGTTGGTGGGTGTAAATTCGGGAGGAAAATGTGAAAAAGGAGGAGAATAAAAATATTTTTAAAAAAAGTTTACGGAAGATAGAATGTGATAGGCCAGCCAGGAGGTATTGGAATGTTCGAACCTAGAGGTAACAAAGGCACAAATCAGGACTATAGTTTGTATCAAGCTGAAGTTTCTTCAATTATAGATATGGGAAACATGTGAACTCGTAAGCTTGATTAATATAGAACTAGCCATAACATCATCTATTAAAATGAAATGAAATGAAAATCGCTTATTGTCACGAGTAGGCTTCAATGAAGTTACTGTGAAAAGCCCCTAATCGCCACATTCCGCCGCCTGTCCGGGGAGGCTGGTACGGGAATCGAACCGTGCTGCTGGCCTGCTTGGTCTGCTTTAAAAGCCAGCGATTTAGCTCAGTGAGCTAAACCAGCCCCTGATCTGCTATCTGCACTGTAGGGATTATATAATTGCATTTGGGGAATTATCGTGTCTGCATAGTGTTGATTACAGTTGTTTCTGATTGGCTCAATATTTTAGATACATATAAAGCATTAGCACAGACAACCAAGCAATCTGAAAGAAAGATAGCTACTCACTTTTTATTGGTTTCTATTGGCCACCTTCAAAGATGAAGAATTGAGGGTTTACACGCAACTGTAAATCTGAAGACAAACTTCGTAGGAAAACGGGGATAGGAATCAGCCATCATTCAGTGAGGCCTTGGCTGATCTGTGGCGCCTTTTGTTAGAAAAACTGTCAATCTCCATTTTAAAATTGAAAAGGGATTGAACATCAATTGCCGTTTGCAGAAGAGTTCAAAACTTTTACCGCCTTTTGTTTGATGAGGTGTTTCCTAATTTCATTTCTGACAGGTCTGACTCTTATCTATTTGATTATGCCTTCTAGTCCGACAATTCAGAAACGGAAATTAATGTATGTTTCCAAATATGGCTACTTCCCTACAACGATCACACTTTGTGGCCTCAGGCTGGTTAAACTTACTTCTGCTGTGGTAGTAGGCACTGTTGCTGCAGGCAATAAACCTATTAGAAAAAACACATAATGAAAGAAACACATGCTTTATTATTAGATTAATAAAATCATTGTCCATTGAATTATTACTGATTTTGAAGCTGTATCTCCAATTTACCATGACAACACCACCAGTAATCCACCGTGAATTGTTATTTCATAATCCTGCACCTTGCAGGGTTGATATGGCACTTGCTAATTATGGTTGATCATATGTTAACATGAGATTTCTTTTTATCGAGTCTGCCAGCATCTTATAGAGTCACAGAAGTTTACAGCATGAAAACAGACCCTCCTATATTCACATTCTCCTACTCCTGCCTTGGAGCAACTTAATTGCAGGAGTCCAACCAACCAGAGCCAGTGCTCGTGAATTTGGTGATGAGATTCTTTCAGATACTAAAGGCACTGAATTGTACTGTTTTTTAATAATTTTTTTTAAAAAATTTAGATTACCCAATTATTTTTTCCAATTAAGGGGCAATTTAGCATGGCCAATCCACCTACTCTGCACATTTTTGGGTTGTGGGGGCGAAACCCACGCAGACACGGGGAGAATGTGCAAACTCCACACGGACAGTGACCCAGAGCCGGGATCGAACCTGGGACCTCAGTGCCGTGAGCCGGTTGTGCTAACCACTAGGCCACCATGCTGCCCTCTGAATTGTACTGTTAATGCCACTGCCAACAATCCCTTTAATTCCCTTCCAAAAATTGAAGATGGACTCTAGTCTTGGAGAAGAAGTTTGACTTCCATTCAGGAATTATGATTGAATCCTGTGTTTTGCTTCGGTTTCACCTGACCCAAATCCTGGTATGAAATGGAGTTGAAATTTTAGACCCAGTGCATATTTTTAAAATGTTCTTTGATCTTTGCACAGGTAACTCGTTGGGTCCTGAAGTATCGCAGTAGTAAGAATCCATTGATTCAAATGGCAATCTTAAATCTGATTCCTCGTCTTGCTGCTTTCCAGCCCCATTTATTCACAGGTGAGCCAATAAAAGGTATGACATTTCCAGATGCAATTATTTTATATATCACTGACTATTGAGAACCAAATATGAAATAGAATATGCTGTAATTACACAAGTTGTAGCACTTGATAGAAAAAGACAGGTTAGCTTTTTTGAGTTTGATAAAATTTCCTGTTCATATATACTCTCTTGACATTACAGTGGGCTAAGCATGATCTGCAACTAATTCATTCCAAATATGTAAAGGTACTGGTCCCCTTTTATCTACCCTGCTGGATAAATCCTCAAAAAATCTATTGGATTTGTGAAACACTACTTTGCTTTCCTTTCATAAAACTACGTTGACTCTGCCTTATCATACAAATGTACGAACAGGGAGCAGGAGCAAGCCATTTGGCACCTCAAACCGCCTCTCATTTAATAAGATCATGGCTGATCTGATGGTAACCTCAATTCTGCATCTCATCTACCCCAAGTAACTCGCCACCCGCTTGCTTACCAAGAATCTACCTACCTCTGCCTTAAAAAATATTCAAAAACTCTACTTCCAACCGCCTTTTCAAGAAGAGAGTTCCAAATACAATCATTTGAGAGGGAGAATTTCACCTCGCCTCTGTTTTAAATGGGCGGTCCCTTATTTTTAAACAGTGACTCCTCGTTCTAGATTTTCCCACAAGAGAAAACATTCTTTCCGCATCTTCCCTTTCAAGACCCCTCAGGATCTTATGTTTCAGTCAAGTTGCCTCTTACTCTTTTAAAGTCCAGCGGATACAAGCCTAGCCTGTCCAACCTTTCCTCATAAGGCAACCCAGCATTCCAGGTATTAGTCTGGTAAACCTTCTCTGAACAGCATTTACATCTTTCCTTAAATAAGGTGACCAATACTGTATACACAATACAGCATCAATTTACTCCGTACACTTCTCAGGTGATTGTAATTTTCTGAGTTCCTCCCTCCTTTCCATTTCCTGATTTCATAGCTGCTTCTGGGATGTTATTTGTATCTTCTATAGTGAAGACTGATGCAAAATGCTACTTCAATTAATTTATCATTTCCTTGTTTTCCATGATCAGTTCTCCAGTCTCACTTTCTATAGGACCACTGCTCACTTTGTCAACTCTGTTCATTTAAAAAAATTTATAGGAACTCTTACTATCTGTTTTTACTTTTCTGGCTAGCTTTCCCTCATACTCTATTTTTCCCTCTCCTTATTAATGATCGTATCATTTCTAAGTGCCCTGTTCCACTATTTAATAATGGATTCCAGCATTTTCCTGACAACTGGGTTCCGACTAACTGGCCTGTAGTTCTGTGTTCTCTCTCTTCTCTCTGTCCTTTTCGTTAACCTCAGTGTAGCACATTGACTTTTAATATTGTGACATTCATGTAGCTGTTATAATTTAACATGGTTTCATTTTGTTAGTCATTCATAACCAGTTAGGATTGGAAATATGTTAATATATTAATCCTTGAAATATGAAATATGTTAATCTTTCCAACATTAATTTTTATTATCTTGTACTTGCCTCCAGTATATATCATGATGTTATAAAACAATGCTAGATAATTTAATTATTAGGTGTTGGGAACTTGAAATTAATTTTTGTCTACACTTCCACAATATTAAAATTGTCTATGCTGGAGCTATTACAAAATTATGAGGGGGTTTAATAGAATAGATAGAGAGGAGCAGGTGGATCAGTAACCAGAGGGTACATATTTTTTTTTCCTAGGGGAGTAATGATCTGAAATGCCTTGCCTGCAAGGGTGGTGGAAATAAATTCAGTCGCAATTTTCAAAAGGGGGTTCTGTTTTCTTTATCTTGTTCTTGGTTGGGGAATTGCTGATTGTGAGATGGGAATTTAAAAATAAAAATACTTGACGATGTGGTTTAAGGGTTCAGTTGTTTTATTGTGATGTGGAATGTTTTTCTTCCTCTATATTAAGTTTAATTGTTGACATGTATGCATTCTTCCCTTACACAGAACAGCACCTATTTGACTCTGTGAATCATCTTCTTGGCTGCCTCAAGAAGGAAAAGGAACGCGCTTCTGCATTCCAGGCACTGGGCCTACTGGTGGTGGCTGTAAGAGTGGAAATTAATCCATATCTGCAAAGGATCCTGGAAATTTTAAAAGGAGCACTCCCACCGAAGGACTTTGCACACAAGTAAGGAAGGGACAAAGTAGTTGTCCCAACTTGTCTTAAGCACTTAAATTAGCTGTACAATTCATAACTACAGAATTTGTCACCTCTCTGGATTAAAATTAGAGACTTTTACAAGATAAATGAACAGAGTCTATGTTGGGTCTATCTCGGGCCCACATATGGTGTCAATTCTAATACTGTGCAACCATCTATGAATGAGTTATTTTAACAGTGCAGTTCACTGGTAAAAAATATATTTTTACAAGTCATTATTTTCAATGCTTGATGGAAAACAAAGCTGATTGTAAAAGTAAATGGAAGCTGAAGATACTTTTTTCGAGAACATTAATGTATCAGAGCTTTTTGAAAACATATGATCTGGGGTTAGACCTATGACTGCCCATTTTCTATGCATTTCAAATGACTATTCAAGAATATAATTGTTTTGATCTAATTTGGTTTGAAGGCTATAGTTACAAAACTTTTTCAGTAATGCGCATTTAATTTCATGTTTCTTAGGAGGCAAAAAGCTGTCCAAGTGGATGCAACAGTGTTTACTTGTATCTGTATGATAGCTAGAGCCATAGGACCAGTTATCCAGCAGGATATTAAAGAACTACTGGAGCAAATGCTTGCTGTTGGTCTCAGGTAATATTTCATTCATGTTATCATTGTTTATTTTAGTGGATGTTTTTAACATCGATTCAAATTTAGGACTGTCACGTTTTTCAGTATTGAACTGGGTTTTTGAAAGTACCACTGGATTTAATCAGTGTTTGGAGACAAAAACACTTTGAAGAACTTAAATGCAATATGATGCTCTGATGAAAGGTTATTGTACTAATGAGTTGAGTGTTGTTTCCTCTTCCCTAACTTTATTCGCATGATTGTATAGAGGTGATGTGCTTGCTGGAATGAGACAGTTTGATCTGGATTTAGTTTTTGGTCCATTTCTCATGCTGTTAACTTTTAATTTGGAGACTTTGGCCTGAGCTCATTATTCACTCGTAAGCATGTGACAATTTTCTCTGTAATTGTGAATGCCCAGATACATTTAGTTTAACTGTAACTGATGACCATCTTTAAAAAATCCAACATATTAGATCCAGTCCAGCAAAACAGAATTGATAAGATATTGAGCTTTATAAGGTATGTTATTAGCTAATCAAACCAGCAGTTCTGTTAGTAAAGATGTAAACTTGCTTCTTGTGCATTGATAAATAGTTTATATTGCTTCTATTTTCTGTGAATTCTCTCTTTCCACTTGGAATAGAAATTAGGGACTATAGATTATTCCTGATCCAAAATGAAACTATTTAATGTCCTTGAGATGGTGGAATGCTTTGCATACGCTGATGGTCAGCAACTTCTTTTTGAGGTTAAAAATGTGCTGTGAATCTTTAGGGTAGGGCGAATCTGTGAAGCCAATCCAATGATAATTTTTGTCACACTTCTGATAGACAACTTTGCAATAATTATATTTGAGGAAGGAAATAAGTTGAATACTCATTGTTGGATATTTTGTAATGTGTAAGTTGATTGCTAACCTAAAGTCCTGCTGGTCTTTGGAAGAATTTGTTTACTTGTTCGCTGTGATCGTACTAGTGTATTGTTTCTGTTTTAAAGCCCTGCTCTGACTGCCGTACTGCATGATCTAAGCCGACAAATACCACAACTGAAGAAGGATATCCAGGATGGCTTATTGAAGATGTTGTCACTGGTGCTGATGCATAAACCTCTTCGACATCCAGGCATGCCGAAAAGCCTTGCCCATCAGCTTGCCTCCCCTAGCTTGACTAACATTCCTGAAGCAAGTGATGTTGGATGTATAACTCTTGCACTCCGCACCTTAGGCAACTTTGAATTTGAAGGTAAGATTTGACTTGTATAGTCTTCATCTTAAGTGATGTTAGAGATCAGGGGATCATTAGAGCAGCGTAGCAGCGTATAGAAAGGTTAATTTGATCACATTTTAAAGTAGTAAAACCAGAAAATGCTTGAAATACTTTGGTCAGGCAATATTTGTGGAGAGAGAAGCAGTTAACCTTTTATGTCAGTGATCTTTTGTAAGAACTGGAAAAAATTGGAGATATAAAAGATTTCAAGCAAGTACAGAGGCAGGTGAAGGAGGGAATGAACAAAAAGGAAGATCTGTGATAGGATGACAGGGAGGAGTGATTGAATAACAAAAGAGATGATGATGGAAGTCAAATGGGAGGGGTAACAAGACAAGTAAGGAAACAAAAGATGGGTCTAGCTGTTTAAAAAGAAATGGGACCAGTGGTTATGATCATTGAGTCCAGAATGCTGTGAGGTGCCTAATCAATAAATGATAACAATAATCTTTCTTCGTGTCACAAGTAGGCTTACATTAACACTGTAATGAAGTTACTGTGAAAATCCCCTAGTCGCCACACTACGGCGCATGTTCGGGTACACTGAGGGAGAATTCAGAATGTCTAATTCACCTAACAAGGTGGGAGGAAACTGGAGCATCCGGAGGACACCCGCGCAGACACGGGGAAAACGGACTCCATCCAGACAGTGATCCAAGCCAGGAATCTAACCCGTGTTCCTGGAACTGTGAGGCAAAAGTGCTAACCACTGCGCTACTGTGCCGCCCATATCCTGTTCCTCAAGGTTCAGTTGATACCAGGGTGAAGAATTAAAATGACAGGTGACCAGATGCTCGGGGTCATACTTGGGGGATGGAACTGAGGTGTTCCGCAAAGTAATCACCCAAGCTGCACTAGGCCTCCACAAAGATCTCCCCAATATAAAGAAGACCACATTATGAGCAGCAAATACAGTATATTAAATTGAAAGAAGTGCAAGTAACTCACCATTTCACCCGGAAGAAGTGATTGGGCCCTGGATGATGGAAAGGCAGGATTTCAAAGTACTTTCAATTTGTTTTTGATCACCCCATCCAATCTCTTTCTTTAATTCGCCATTCATTTTTGTACTTTTATCCCCTGTACAGTTTTGCTGCTGTCAAATTTTAGTTTATATTTTCATAATGCATGAAGCAAGTAAATCTGCAGGTTAAACTGTTCATTGGACCTCTGGTTTCTGAATGGCAGTTGCCGATTCAAGTAAAGTGATGTGGCAGGGTGATCTGAAAATTTTATTGTTTCAATGTGAATTAGAATTTTTGAAGTGGGAGTAAATAATACAGCTATTAGATTACATTCAGAGCATTATTTAAAGTATGATCTTGATATTTGCTTTTAGATTTTTAGTGGTGCAGTGAAAGGTTTCCAAATGTTGTCATGTAATCGAAAGCAATTTAGGTTTTCTAGTGATGCATCATTTTTTTTTGTGTGTGTGTGTGTGTGTGTGTGTGTGTTAATGCAGGTCATTCACTCACCCAGTTTGTCAGGCACTGTGCAGACCATTTCCTTAACAGTGAACACAAAGAGATTAGAATGGAAGCATCACGAACTTGTTCACGACTGTTAACTCCATCAGTCCATCTAATCAGTGGACATGGGCACGTTGTCAGCCAGACAGCTGTCCAGGTGGTGGCCGATGTGCTCAGCAAACTCCTTGTTGTTGGAATTACTGATCCAGGTAATGATTTTCTTTTAAATGTTAATTTTGTATCTTATATGGTTCATGTGGTTCAGTGAGTAAAATATTGTTGAACTCTCATTAAATTTTACCGGTTGGAATGTAAGGTTTTAATTCTGAAAACTTAGCTCTTGAATTTTTGCCTCATAAATTGATCGTGAAGCTGTTGAATAAGTCAGGAAAACCTTCTTCACAAAATCCCGCACTTGCATTTACCTAAAAACGTCCCCCTGCTGGATCCCAAACCTTCCCCCAACTTGTCCAAACTCATCTGGAAATACGCCCTTCATTTCCTTCACCCCTCGCTCCCCCCATCCCGAAACCTAGCATCCAACCTCACTGGCTCTACTCCATGATTTCCTTGGATTGGCATCCATGTAGACTCCGTCCCTGACCTAAAGTGTTGCCGAAACTGCCTCCATATCTTCAACGTGGCTGCCATCACCGGACTACCCAAATATTTCTCTGGGACACACTGGAGCGGCGCTGTTGCGAGCAATTGCAACCCCGACCCCCTACAAGAGCCTGCCTGCATCTTCACTTACAAAGCCTCTGACACCCTGCTCCAGCCCCGCACCTTCTCCATGTTTAACGGCCAATGATAGTGCAGCAGGTTTGTAAGGGCCAGGCCCCCTAACTGCAGCCATCTCTGAAGCACCGTCCTCTTAATCCTCGCTACCTTACCTGCACACACAAACGATGAGATCAACCGTTCCACCCCCATAAAAAATGTTTTCGGCAAAAAAACCACGACAAAATAATGATCTTAACCGCCTGTATCCGGCCTGCCAACGATAGGGGAAGGCAGTCCAATCACCATCGGCCCGCCTTGATCCTACCCCCCCCCCCCCAAGCCCGACCTGGTCCTTCACTCTCAAATGGGTCTCTTGCAAGATCACCATGTCGGCTTTCAAGTTCTTCAAATGCGAGAAAACTCTCGCTCGCTTCACTGGAGATCCTAGCCGTCGCACATTCCAAGTTACCATATACAGTTTGGGAGGGGGAGGATCCCCCCCCCCCCCCCCCCCCCCCCCCCCCATCCCCACCCCCGCAACCACCCCCCTCTCCTCTTAGTCATACCCACCACACCAAGGGCAGGACAGTGGCGCAGTGGTTAGCACTGCTGCATCATGGCACTAAGGTCCCAGGTTAGATCCCGGCTCTGGGTCACTGTCTGTGTGAAGTTTGCACATTCTCCCCGTGTTTGTGTGGGTTTCGCCCCCACAACCCAAAGATGTGCTGGGTTGGTGAATTGGCCACGCTTTGGCCTTAATTTGAAAAATGAATTGGGTACTCCAAATTTATTTTTAAAAAATACCCGCCACACCTGGCCCCGCCCGGCCGACGGGACCCAGCCCCACCCCTAGCCAGTCAGCCCACTACCCCTCCCCCTCCCCTTCCCCTTCCCGGAAACCCCACAGTCACCAACTCTCCCTTTGTCATTCCCACCCCCCACCATTCACACATTCAAGGCCCATCGAAACCTGTCCATACATTTTCCAACAGCCGTGGCCCCTCCTCCCACCTCGCACCCGTTGGCTAGTGAGATGGCCCCTGCCAGAATCCCCTTCCCTCACACACCCAATACCAAAAAGAAAACCAACTCCAAGACCCCTCACACCGACCTTCCAAACTCCCTAACACAATAGGCCCCCAAACAAATCTTAACCAATTACCCCAACGTCCCAAAACCATCCCCTCCCAAGCACAACCTGAAAGAAAGGAAAAATAAATAAAAGCAGCATAGTCCAAACTCATCTCAGTCCCAGTCCTACAGCCTTCATGAACCCATCCGCCTCCTTTCCCATCACTAAATTGTAGTCTCTGTATTTGTGTGTGACCCTTGGCTTCGCCGGGTAGACCACCCCAAACCTCGCGTTGCTTTTATACAATGCTACCTTTGCCCGACCAGAGACCGCCCGTCGCCTGGCTAGCTCCACCGTGAGATCCTGGTATATACGAATACCACTGCCTTCCCACCTCATCTCTCGTTTCAGCTTCACCTATCTCAACACTTTTTCCTTCACCTGGTAGCTATGAAAGCAAACTATCACCACTCTTAGTGGTTCATTCGGCTTCAACAGGAGCGACCGGTGAGCCCTGTCCAGCTAATACAGGGAGGGGTCCTCCTCCTCCCCCAACAACTTGCTGCACATCTCCGCAAAACACTCTTGTCGGGTTCTGGCCCTCCAGCCCCTCGGGCAAACCCACGATCCTCAGATTTTGCCTCCGTGGCCTGTTCTCCATGCCTCCACTTTGTCTCTCAACCCATTGTCTCTCAACCCTTTGTTACTCTCTTGTACTGCCCGCAGCTCCTCACTCATAGAGGTGAACTGGTCGCTATGTCGTGACAATGCCTCCTCCACCCCCTTCAACACCTCTCCTTGCTCCCATACCGCCGTCGACGTCTTTCCCAAGGCATCCTTTATCAGGGCAAGTGTGTCATCTACCAATTCCTTGAGCGAGGCCATCATCTGCTTTCAATGCCTATCAAAATGCTTGGTGAACTGCCACTCAAACTTAATCGGCATCACTTTGGCCAGCATGCCTACTGTAATGGGTGCAGCCCCACCCAGCAAGCTTTCTTCTTGTATTTCAGCATCCTTTGGTTGCTGAGATTTTCTAACAATCAATCACACAAAATTAATTCTCCCCAAAATGTGGATGAAAAGCAACAAAAAACAAAAGCTGTAACGTGCGACCTCCACTTACATGTCACCCCCCCCCCCCCGAAGTCCGTAACATTTACATTTTAAAGATAAAATAACAATGAGTGAAAGTTTTCTGCAATTTTACGACTGCAGTATTTTATTTCTTACAATAAAACTTTATATATAAAACTGTATTTATGATGGTAGATAGATATAACCGATTAGTAAATGTTCAGATACTTGCTAGTTTTGGATCAGTTGTTTGTATTTTTGGGGGTTTTTTCATTCCTAATTTTAAGGAGAAAAATTAGCCTCCTCTTCTCATTTGCTCAGATCCTGATATTCGTTACTGTGTGTTGGCCTCGTTGGATGAGCGATTTGATGCTCATTTAGCCCAGGCCGAGAACCTGCAAGCTCTTTTTGTAGCACTGAATGATGAAGTGTTTGAAATTCGAGAACTTGCAATCTGCACAATTGGTAGACTGAGCAGCATGAATCCTGCATTTGTGATGCCTTTTCTTCGCAAAATGCTGATACAGGTAGATGTTTATTAATATCGTTTACTAGTCTGTATGGATTTCAAATAATGTACTTTGCATCCACATAAATAAGGGAAGCAAACAAAAATACTGTTACATTTAATATAAAGTTCACATTTTGCCTCTTTTATTTTATTTCAGTACCAGGCAGAATCCTGGCGAATCTTTGCTGTACCATCATTCAAATCCCAATATCCCATTGCCTGATACTGCTCATAGTACTCAAACTAATGTTTTAAGATTTTATATAGGCTCATCAATACCTTTTGGTATAAAAGCTGGAATTACATTCTGGCATAGTCAAACTAAGGTTCAGACTTTATTTAAATTTAGAATACCCTATTATTTTTTCCAATTAAGGGGCAATTTAGAGTGGCCAATCTACCTATCCTGCACATCTTTGGATTGTGGGGGTGAAACCCACGCAGACAAGGGGAGAATGTGCAAACTCCACACGGACACTGACCCAGGGCCAGGATTCAAACCCGGGTCCTCAGCGCCGTAGGCAGCAATGCTAACCACTGTGCCATCGTGCTGCCCAGGTTCAGACTTTAATGTATTCCCAAATCCTTCTGCTCTTCTGAAATACTGAGCTATTTCTATTCCAATAGTTATTACTACTTTTCTTGAACCAAAATGTATTGCCTTGCATTTAATGACTTTCATTTCCAATTTCTAGCCCATTACCCCCATATTATCAATGCCCTTTTGTCTTCCAATGAGTGACTAACACATGCTATTTTGGTATCATCACCAATTTCAACACCATATTCTTAATATTAATATTAAAACCAATATGAAGATCCTTGGCCAGAACCCAGGAGATCGGAGGAGACCCGGTTAGGGTTTACACCTTATATTCTAACATTCGGAATTAACATGAGGTATGCATGAATTAACGGACAAACTGTGGTCCTTCATACCACCCTACAGAATAAATGATCGATGTAACCAAGATATTGGAGTGGTTC
This sequence comes from Scyliorhinus canicula, assembly GCF_902713615.1. Taxonomy (NCBI): domain Eukaryota; kingdom Metazoa; phylum Chordata; class Chondrichthyes; order Carcharhiniformes; family Scyliorhinidae; genus Scyliorhinus; species Scyliorhinus canicula. Next base: position 106,555,352 of record NC_052161.1, on the reverse strand, counting down.
AGAGGAGATTTACTTGATAGATACCAGGAATGAGCATGTTGTCTTATGAGGGTAAGTTGTATGGGCTGTGCTTGGTTCCACTGGAGTTTAGAAAGGTGAAGGGTGACTTGATTAAAACGTGAATGGTCTTGACAAGGTGGACATGGAAAGACTGTTTACTCTGGTGGGTGAGTGTAGAGCTAGAGGGCACTGTTTTAAAATTAGGGGTCACCATTATTAGTCTGAGATGAGGAGGATTTTCTTCTCTGAGGATTGTGCAGTTTTGGAACTCTCTGCCTCAGGTGGCTGGGGGGTCAGTCAATGAATATTTTTAAGGTGGAGGTAGATAAATTCTTGTTAGGAAGGAGAATCTGAGGTTATCAGGATAGATGGGAATGTAGAATTCAAAACATAAACCGATCATCCATGAGCCTGGAGCAGGCTTGAGGGGCTGAATGTCCTACCTCTGCTCCTAGTTGGTATTTTCCGAAGAAAAGAGTCCATAGATTTCTCAAGAACCCACCCAGATGTTAGTCAACCAATCTCACTAAAACTTTGTCTTTCTCAAGAGGGTATCCAACCTCCACCTGTGTTGGAATTCTCTGCACAATCTCAAACTAACTGAAGAAGAGTTGCTCACTGTGAGTTTACTGTTTAAAATTCTGTCTCCCTTTATAGGGATTTCTAGTCTTTGCTCCCAAATCTAATGACTGGCACAATTCCAGCTCTTTTGGCACTCTGAGCAGATTTCTGCCCCTGGGTTTCTCCGAGCCTTGGTTCCTCCCCCTGCCGCGCTAGCTGCTCGTGGGCTTTCTGAGCTTTCTGAGCCCTGGCTCCCGAAACAGCATGGACAGTGAATTCCCGCTGCCTTCACCACTGCCAACTGACTTCTTCTGAGCCCCAACTGTACAGAGCTACTCAATGGCACCTTGGGCTCCATTTTAGTTCCCAGCTCCTTTGAGCTAACAACACCAGCTGTATGGAACCAGCCACCTTTTTCACCTGTTCCTGACTAACTGCATGACTAAAATTCACTAGCCTTTGAACTGCTCTTCATTGGCCGTTGAACTGGTCTTTGGAATCCATCAACATCCTCACAGCGGATCCTACCCTTGTGGGGGTGGGCCATTGGAACATGCTGGACCTTAAAAATGTTACAATCTCCACAGATCAGTGGCTTTCCTAGCAATATGCACACTGGGTAATATTGTGGGTGTAGAAACATTAGCCCACATATCGTATTTCTTCTTCAGCGATCACGCGCTATTGAGTATGATTGTCCACCTAAGAAACTCCGTGTTACTGGTCATGGGTTCTGTGGGTTCTTGCATGGCCGATGAGTCCATTCTTAGAGCCGCATCTTTGGCACATTTTGCAGGTGTTTCTGGGAGGTGGGATCGTCCTTGGACTCTAGATCACTGGTATTTCTTCCTCAGGCTCCTTTTCCGGGCCTCCTCTTGTTGTCGATTGTCCTCAAAGAAGTGAGTAGCTTCAATCAGGAGATTCCTCCAAGTAGACCTCTTCTAAGTAAGGGCTTCCCAGACGTTGATGTCGATGTTTCAATTCTTGAGGTGAGCCTTCGGGGTGTCTTTGAAGCTCCTCTTTTGCCTTCCTCTTGGAAGCCGCATTTGAGCAAAAGAAGATTTGCTTTGGAAGTCGGGACTCTGACATCATAAGCACATGGCCTGGCCTGTCCAGCGGAGTTGGTTTTGGATGATCATGGCGTTGATGCTGCTGCTCTTGGCTCCTTCAAGGACACTGTCGTTAGTACGCTGTCTGGCTGATGCGGAGAATCCATCTCAAACAGAGTTGATGGTATCTCTCCAGGGCTTTGAGGTGGTGACTGTACGTAGCCCAGGTTTCTGAACCAAATAGAAGAATTGGGAGGGGCAGCACGGTGGCTTAGTGATTAGCATTGCTGCCTCACGACTCCGACGTTCCAGGTTCAATCCCGGCTCTGGGTCACTGTCCGTGTGGAGTTTGCACATTCTCCCCGTGTTTGTGTGGGTTTCACCCCCACAACCCAAAGATGTGCAGGTTAGGTGGATTGGCCATGCTAAATTAGAAAAAATGAATTGGGTACTCTAAATTGATTTTTAAAAAAAAGAAGAGTTGGGAGGACAACCGCTTTGTATACAAGGATCTTGGTGTCAGCACGGATGTCGCAGTTGTCAAACTCTCGTCCTTGGGCATCCAAAGGAGGCGCTCGTGAATTGGATACGATGCCTGATCTCTGCAGTGATGTCAGCCTTAGAGGAGAGGTGGCTCCTCAGGTATGGGGAATGTTCCACATTTGATCTTGATGGAGCGAGAGACCGAATCTTGCCCTGGGATGTGTTGTTATAGGACTTGAGTCTTCTTGAGGTTAAGGCCGAGACCAATTCTCGGTATGCTTCTGTGAAGGTGTCAGGCATTACTTGGAGACTCTCTAGTGGAGATGGTGATGCCATCCGCATACTGAATTTCCCCGAGCGATGTCAGTGTTTTTTTCTTCTTAGATTTCAACCGGTTGAGGCTGACGGTTTTTCCGTCCATCTTGTAAACGTCCACTCCACTGGGAAGCTTGCTCTTGACAAGGTGAAGGATGGTGGCGATGAAGATGGAGAAAAGAGTGGGATGATGAGACATCCCTGCTTGATTCCAGTCTTGACCTAGAAGGTGTCTGTCTTACTTCCGTCGGTGATGACTGTCACCGACATTTTGTTGTGGAAGCGTTGGAGGATGCTGACTAATTTTTCTGGACAGCCGGCCTTTGACAGAGTCTTCAATGGCACTTCCTGATTGACTGATGCAAAAGCCTTGATCAGATCAATGAAGGCCATGTACAGTGGTTAATGTTGCTCTTGGCATTTCTCTTGAAGTTGCCAAGGAGTGAAAATTATGACCTCTGTTCCACGGTTTGGTCGGAAGCCACACTATCTTTCTGGAAAGATTTCTTCAGAGACTGGTAGAAGATGGAAGAGAGTATTTGGGTGATAATCTTCCCGGGGATGGAGAGGAGGGAGATTCCTTGGTAGTTCGAGTTGAAGTCGACATGAATTTCTTCTGTGTCCAAGAATTTCAGCAACAGCTGATCTAGATGACCGATGATCTCTTCCCCAAATCTCCGTTGGGATGGTGTCCACTCCTGTGGCTTTTCCATTCTTCACGTGTTTAATGGCCGCTTCAACTTCGTCCATGCTTTGTGTGAGTCCAAGTATCACGGTTTAGGAGTTCTTTAAAGCATTCTCTCCATCGAAGGTCGATGTTTTCTATGTCTCTGAAGAAGATTCCGTCGTTACTCTGCACCGGTTTGAGGCCAAGGGTATTGGGCCCATATATTGCCTTGGTGGCACTGAAGAAGCCCTGGGTGTCATGCTTATCAGCGAGGATTTGCAGCTCTGTAACTTTCTCAGTCCACCATTGGTTCTTGATTTCCCTAGTTCTTTGTACCTCTGCGTGGCTAATTGATGAATTTTCCTCTTTGCCTTGCTGGTTATGTTGTTTTGCCAGGAACAGAGAGCTTTCCTCTTCTGTCTTGAGGTCTTGGATGGTGTGGTTGTTCTCACCGAACCAGTCTCGGTGTTTCTGGTTTGTAGCTGTTGCTTTCTTCACAGCTTGAGATGGTGGCTGTCTTCAGTTCTTTCCAGTTTTCCTCCACTCTATTAGAATGGAAAATTGTAGATTTTGGAGTAGACATTGTTGGAGGTTCACTCACATGCTTGACTCTTGAAGCCGCTCAACATTGTTCTTTTCTCTGAGCTGTTTCTTCATCTTCTGCTGCGTCTGGTGGAGTTTGATGTACATAAAGGAGCGGATAAACCAGTGGTCTGTCTCAACAGTCATCTGTACTGGTCATCCCTTTGGTGATGAGGGCATTCTTTTGGTCTCTGGATCGGACAATGACAAAGTTAATCATGTGCCAGTGCTTTGATTGTAGATGTCTCCAGGAAGTCTTGAGCTTGTCTTTTTAGTGGGACAGTGTGTTAGTGATGACCAGCTGGCGTTCTGGTATTTGGCGAGCAGGAGAACCCTGTTGCAGTTGCAATTTCAAACTCCTTCCTTTCTAATGGAGTCCTTTCCAACCCTGGCGTTGAAGTTCTCAATGAGAATGATCTTATCTTCCTTAGGATTGTTGGAGAGTATGGTGTCCAGGCTGGAGTAGAAGTCTTCTTTGGGCTCATCATTGTCATCAATGGTTAGGGCGTAGGCACTCACGACCATTCCCTGCTGGTCCTTGGCAAGTTGTAGCTGGAGCGTCATGAGGCGCACTTGGATGCCGACAGGGAACTTAGATTTGAGTGACGAGTTTGTTCTTGATGGTGAAACCAATTCCATGTGCCTTGGACTGATCCTCGGGTTTTCCTCTCCAGAAAAAGATGTGACCACTGCCATCTTTCCTCAGCTGTCCTTCTCCTGCTCTTTGCGTCTCTTGCAAGGCAGCAACATCAATGCTGAGGGCCTGTGTTCACGGGGAACAAGGGCAGTTCTCCACCTGGTCAATTGCTTTGCTCGTTATCCATGAGGGTTCATACATTCGAGGTTCTGAAATTAAGTTTAATTTAGATTTTCTGACTACAGGAAGATGAGCTTGTTGGATGCTGTTTTCCAGCCAGGTTACGGACTGAACAGACTATTTTTCGGCCACCTTTTCTAGCCCTTTGCCCATGAGGGATGAGCAAAGTGGATCCTAAAAAGCTGCCGAAACACACACCTGTTCCTATTCCAAGAGCGAGATGACTGAATTAAACTCCCCAGCCTACGTGCTGGTCCAAAGTTAGGGACATCCAGATCTCACTTCTATCACTTCTCGGCGATCGCCGGAGGGCTTGTCAATGTGGGGATGTGCTGGTATCCTCTAAGTCGACGCCTGGTGCAGGATGTCTTTTAAAGTGGACATGCTGTTGCATATCAGCAGACACACTGTCCTTGACAGAGGGTAGGCCCAGTGGCAAGGGAACTTCGATACTGGCGATCCCCCCACTGCTGCAACCTTCATCCACCATCACAGCCGTTGATGCCATACGAGTATCTTCTGCCTGATCAGCCATTGAGTACTTGTTTTGGATTGTGCTTTGCCTGGCTCCTCCCTTCCGACCTTACCGCCATGGGTGACCCTACCAGGAGCTTAAGACTCCCGATGGCACTGCTCTCGGGATCAACCGAGCGTTTAAGCCACTCCGAGGCAAGGTGGCAATCTAAGGAAAGGACTTTGTCATTACAGTTGCTAACAGACCTCTTTCCAGTACGTTTTTATGTTCATTCAAATTCTTTTTGGAAATATTTATTTTGCCAGTAGATGGAGTATGAGTGCCTTGTGCATATTTTTGGAGAACATGTACTGAAAGATTCTGTAAGTAAGTTAGTGATCCAGTCTTGAATCTGCATACTGTCATGTAGATGGGATTTTTCAGGGTGGAAAAGAGGGGAGAATTATCTAAATTATTGGATGTGTGATGAATAGAAGGAAAGAATCTCAACCAATGTTCCCTCTCATTTTTGAAGTGGCCCCCTTCAAATTATTTTGCATTACTGAACACATGCAGCAACTTAGAACAGGATTAACTTGTATGTGCCTGCACAGGGGCTTTCAGGTTGCTATGCAGTTTGCAGAGAACATTGATCACTCTAATTACAAGCATTAATATGAAAAAATGTACATTAGGAAACAATTCCAATTTTTTTTCTAATTACCGGTAATTCATTCTTGTTGAGAGATTGTCAAGAGCTTTTGTTCATTCAGTTGAGGTCTCAAACATAATGCTGAAAAGATTGTTGGGTAGGAGAAAAAAATCCAAACAAGTAAACAACATGATAACACGCCTGATTTGGGATATCGTGTCGTTTTTAAACATGTGTGTTGGGTTTTTTGCCCAGCCAAAAAAAGGGAAATATAAAAGTAAAATTGCGAAACTCTGCTTTGATAACAATAGGGCCCATATATCGTAGAATTTGATTTGCAGATACGGAAGAGTAGTCACTACCAATTTATGTAAGGTGAAAAGGGTAGTCTATGATTATAGAGTGGATTTTAGAGCTCATGAAGAGGCCCTTAGGACGATCATGTCTGCGCTGACCATAAGAACCTATCTATTCTAATACCATTTTCCAGCACTTGGTCCGTAGTCCTATAAGCTATGGTGTTTCAAGTTCTAAATGCTTCTTAAATATTGAGAGTTCCTGCATCTACCACCCATTCAGGCGGTGAATTTCAAATTCCCACCACCCTTTGGGTGGTAATGCTTTTCCTCAAATCCCCTCTCAATCTCTTGCCCATTACCTTAAATCTATGTCCTGTGGTTATTGACCCCGCAACTAAAGGGAAAGGTTTCTCCTACTTATCGTATCTATGCCTCACAGCACCAGGGCCCCGGGTTCAATTCCAGCCTCGGGTGACTGTCTGTGTGGAGTTTGCACTTTCTCCCCGTGTTTGCGTGGGTTTCTTCCGGGTGCTCCGATTTCCTCTCACATTCCAATGATGTGCAGGTTAATTGGATTGGCCATGCTAAATTGCCTTTTAGTGTCCAGGCATGTGTAGGTTAGGTTAAGAGGTTATAGGAATAGGGCGGGAAGTGGGCTTGGGTGACGTAGGGTTGGTGCAGAGTCGATGGGCGAATGGCCTCCTTCACTGTAGGGATTCTATGATTCTATGATCTTACTGTGCATAAAAAGAGAAATAGACTATTCAGCCAATTCCACTGTTCAATTAGTGGCCGATCTGTACCTCAAATTCATTTATTAGCCCTTGGCCCTTATGCTAACCTTGTCCAATAAAAATTTGTCGATCTCGGGTGTGAAAATTTCGACATTCATAGCATTTTGGAGACGCAAGATATGAACATAAATATAAATTAGGAGCATGAGCAAGCCACTCGGCCCGAGATACTGTTCCGCCATTCAATAAGATAATGGCTGATCTGATTGCAACTTCAACTCCACATTCCTGTCTACCCCTGATTACTTCACCCCCTCAACCCTTTGTGTGTTGTGTTTCCTTATTTCACTCCTAAAGGGAACTGTGGTTAAACCATGGCTTACAAGAGAAATTAGAGTTAGTATTGGATTTAAAGAAGAGGCATACAAATTAGCAAGGTAAAGCAATAGACCTGAGGAATGGGAACAGTTTAAAATTTAACAAAGGTGGACCAAGGGATTGATCAAGAAGGGGAAATTATAATATGAAATAAGCTAGTGGGGAACATAAAAATTGACTGTAAAAGTTTCTATAGGTATGGGCAGCACGGTAGCACAAGTGGCTAGCACTGTGGCAGGGTCCCAGGTTCGCTTCCCCACTGGGTCACTGTCTGTGCGGAGTCTGCACGTTCTCCCCGTGTCTGCGTGGGATTCCTCCCACAGTCCAAAGACGTGCAGGTTAAGTGGCTTGGACTTGCTAAAATTGCTCTTAGTGTCCAAAAAGGGTTAGGAGGGGTTACGAGGATAGGGTGGAAGTGAGGGCTTAAGTGGTCAGTTCAGACTCGATGGGCCGAATGGCCTCCTTCTGCATTGTATGTTCTATGTAAAGAGAAAATGATCAATAAAAACAAATGTAAACCCCTTACAGTCAGAATCAGGGAGCAAAGAAACGGCTGAGGAACTAAATTCATACTTTGCTTCTGTCTTCGTAGAATCATAGAATCCCTAGAGTGCAGAAGGAGTCTATTTGGCCCATCAAGTCCTCACCAACCCTTTTGCAAGACCAGCCTACCTAGGTCCAAACCCCCACCGTATCCCTTTACCCCACCAAACCTTTGGGCATTGAGAGGCAATTTAACATGCCCAATTCACCTAGCCAGCACATCTTTGGAGTGTGGGAGGAAGCCGGAGCACCTGGAGGAAACCCACGTGGACACTGGGAGGATCTGGAAACTCCACACAGACCGGAATCGAACCCGGGTCCCTGGCATTGTGAGGCAGCAGTGCTAACCACTGTGACACTGTGCCACCCCTTCACAAAGAAAGACGTGAATAATGCACCGGAAGTTCTGAGAAACTGTAGAGAACTGTTTTTTTGGGAAATTAATGGGATTGAAGGTGGATAAATCTCCAGGGCTTGATAATCTTCATCCAGAGTACTTAGGAATTGGCCCTAGAAATAGTAAATCCGTTGGTGGTCATTTTCCAAAATTCTTTGGACTCTGGAACAGATTGGAGGGTAACTAATATAACCCCGCTTTTTAAAAAATGGAGGTAAAGAGAAAATCGAGAAATATAGACCAGTGAGCCGAACGTTCGTAGTAGGGAAGTTGCTCGAGCCCATTATCAAGGATTTCAAAGCACAGCTTTTGGAAAGCAGTGGTATAATCAGACAAAGGATGTTTTACTGCAATTGAATAGGGCATTGGTGAGGCCACCAGTTTTGGTGTCCCTATCTGAGGAAGGATGTTCTTGCTATGGAGGGAGTGCAGCAAAGGTTTACCAGGCTAATTCCTGGCATGGCAGGACTATCATATGAGTAGAGACTGTCAGCTAGGTATATATTCATTGGAGTTTAGAAGAGTGAGCGGGAATCTCATAGAAACTTATAAAATTCTAACAGGATTAGACAGGGTAGATTCTGAAAATATGTTCCCTATGGTGGGGGAGTCCAGTACTAGGGGTCATAGTTTGAGGATAAGAGATAAACCTTTAAGGACTGAAGTGTGGAGAAATGTCTTCACACAAAGAGTGGTGAATCTGTGGAATTCATTACCACAGAAAGTAGTTGAGGCCAAAACGTTGCATAATTTTGAGAAGGAATTAGATATAGCTCTTGGGGCTGAAGGAATCAAGGGATAATGGTGGAAGGCCAGATAAGTGTATTGAGCTTGATGATCAGCCATGATCACAATGAAGGGCCGAATGGCATCTTCTATTTTCAATGTATTTTTCTATGTATAAATGGCCTACCTCCTAATTTAGTCTCATTTGTTCTGGATCCCCACTGCGGAGGCAATAACATCTTTGTATCTACCCTATCAAAGTAGAGTGCTTAAGTAGGTTGCTCTTTCCAAGGGCTGGTGCAAGCTTGCTGGGCTGAATGGCCTCTTTCTGCACTGTAAATTCTATGATTCTCTGAAATCCTTTTATCATTTTAAACATTCAGATAATAGTGGGTGTGGGAGATTTTTCACCCTAACTACCAGAAGAACATTAATATCATCCTGTCCTCATTGCTGATTCCAGTTAGTCATTAAATGGTTACAGGGTTTTTGCTTCCACTTGGAGTCCATTCTGTGCATTCAGTGATTTATGTGAGGAAGAACTTTTTGTTATTGACCCTAAATTTATACTTTACTGGTCTGAACCTTTGTCCGCTTGTCCTATTCATACAATTTATTGTACAGTAATCCTTCACATTTGCTCTTTCCATGCCATTAATTGCCCTGTATACTTCCATAGAACATAATTTGCTTCTCACTCTGCAAGGCTTAGAGGTCCAAGTTTCTTCAGTCTTTCCATGTAACTCTGACTTCTGATTCTAGTCGTTAATCTTATGGTTAATTTTTCACTGTTACAATGTTTTTTGCACTGTTTCCGACGCTTGAATCCGTTGATCATTAAGAAATGTTATCTGAGCACCATGCAGTTTGATCGCGACTTTCTCTTGAACTGTATTCTCTCTTTAGTTAAGTAGTTCAAGATTTGATTGGCTGTGCTGCTGTACATTGTTTGAACACATTGAGCATTAAGCCTACTAAGATTGATAAATCTCATTCAACTTCATCTTTGCGTGCACATGCAAAGTCTTTGCGTACGTGTACACCAGCAGACGAAGGCTGGGATTTTCAGGTCCTGCCCATGGTGGGTATCATAAATACAAAAGCAAATTACTGCGGATGCTGGAATCTGAAACAAAAGAGAAAATGCTGGAAAATCTCAGCAGGTCCAGTATATTAAGAAAGAAAGAAATGGTAAAAGACAGCTAAGATGAAATGGGATGAAAACAAATGGGTCGAGGTGGGGTAGAGCTAATCATCTGAAGTTGTTGAATTCGATGTTGAGACCGGAAGGCTGTAGCGTGCCTAATGGATGATGAGATGTTGTTCCTCCAGTTTGCACTGAGCTTCACTGGAACATTGCAGCAGACCAAGAACAGACATGGGCATGGGAGCAGGGTCTTTTGTTAAAATGGCAAGCAATGGGAAGGTCAGGGTCCTGAATGCGCACAGACCGAAGATGCTCAGCAAAGGTGGGTATCATCATGGGCAGGATCGAAAATTTGACGGACCAGCCAAATCCGGGCCTAAGTCTGTCAACACTGAATCAGTTGTTCAGCCTAGTTTACAGAACAAATGTTCGGAATGAAATCAAATGGGTGTTTCTTTCTAAGAATATGTTGCTCTGGGAAGCAGACTGAAGTATGGGATCGGAAAGGACTTTGCAGGGGGTTGGAGGAAAAATAGACTTGCATTTATGTAGCATAACCTCAGGACTTTGCAACGTTCTTTATAGCCAATGAAGTACTTTTTGAAGAACTTTTTGAAGGCATGTCATTTTAAGAACTTTCAGGCAGTACTTTTAAAAATTGGACACAAAAAAGTTGTTACGATGGCTACCGCAAATCATGTAACATTTGTCATTCAAGCTGCAGAACGCATCAAGTTTCTGGTGAATACCTTATTAAATATTAACGAGGTAAGGATACCACAAAGCCATTTGTGGAATTTGCACACTGGTAAATCACTGTTACACCTGTATTAGGTGATGTAAGGTATGACCTGCACGACAGGTTCGCCGGTAGCCCCTGCCTGCTGGCTCCGCCCAGTAGGAGGAGTATAAATATGCGTGTCCTCTATTCAGCAGCCATTTCGCCAGTTGCTGTGGGAGGCCACACATCTTACTGCAATAAAGCCACAGTTGTATCCAACTATAGACTACAGCCAGACCATCAATTGGTACACGCAGCTCGACGCGTACCCCCTCCCACGCATATCTGATATGGTCGATCAGATTGCGCAGTACCGGGTCTTCTCAACAATTGACCTGAAATCTGCCTACCACCAGCTCCCCATCCGTAAATCGGACCGTCCATACACTGCTTTCGAGGCGGACGGTTGTCTCTATCACTTTTCAGGGTTCCCTTCGGCATCACTAACGGGGTCTCGGTCTTCCAAAGGGAGATGGACCGAATGATTGACTGGTACGGTTTGCAGGCCACCTTCCCGTACCTAGACAACGTCACCATCTGCGGCCATGATCAGCAGGACCACGGCGCCAATGTTGCCAAATTCCTCCACACCGCCACTCTCCTCAACCTCACCTACAACAAGGAGAAGTGCGTGCTCAGCACAACCGGCTTAGCCATCCTCGGCTATGTGGTCCAGAACGGAGTTCTGGGGCCCGATCCCGACCGCATGCGCCCTCTCATGGAGCTCCCCTCCCCACTACCCCTAGGCTGCCTGGGGTTCTTCTCCTACTATGCCCAGTCAGTGGGTCCCAAACTATGCAGACAAGGTCCGCCCACTCATTCAGTCCATCCACTTTCCCCTTACGGCCGAGGCACAACAGGCCTTTGCCCGTATCAGAGCTGATATAGCCAAGGCCGGGATGCACGCAGTAGACGAGACACTGCCCTTCCAAGTAGAAAGCAACGCATCAGACGTCGCACTTGCCGCCACCCTCAATCAGGCAGGCAGACCCGTGGCATTCTTTTCCCGCACCCTTCATGCCTCAGAAATTCGGCGCTCGTCCTTCAAAAAAGAGGCCCAAGCTATCGTTGAAGCTGTGCGGCATTGGAGGCATTACGTGGACGGCAGGAGATTCATTCTCCTCACTGACCAACGGTCGGTAGCCTTCATGTTTAACAACACTCAGCGGGGCAAGATTAAAAACGATAAAATCTTGCGGTGGATAATCGAGCTCTCCACCTATAATTACGAGATTTTGTATCGCCCCGGCAAACTCAACGAGCTCCCGGACGCCCTATGCCGAGGTACATGTGCCAGCGCACAAGTAGACCGACTCCGCGCCCTACACGACAACCTTTGTCACCCGAGGAGGTCACACGATTGTACCATCTTGTCAGGGCTTGCAATCTGCCCTACTCCATCGAGGAAGTACAGACAGTCACCAGGGACTGCCAGGTCAGTGTGGGGTGCAAGGCGCAGTTCTACCGGCCGGACTGTGCGTGCCTGCTGAAGGCCTCCCGCCCCTTTGAACCCCTCCCCTCCACGGACCGAAACACGTATATTCTCAGTGTGGTCGATGAGTACGCTAGATTCCCCTTCGCCATCCCATGCCCCGATATGACGTCTGCCACCCTCGTCAAAACCCTAAACATAATCTTCGCTTTGTTCGCGTTGTTACCTGTATATCCACAGTGACAGGGGATCCTCATTCATGAGTGATGAGCTGCGTCAGTTCCTGCTCAGCAGGGATATTGCCTCCTGCAGGTAGACCAGCTACAATTCCCGGGGAAATGGGCAGGTAGAGAGGGAGAAAGGGATGGTATGGAGGGCTGTCCAACTGGCCCTACGGTCCAGGAACCTCCCAGCATCTCCCTCAGGGACCTGGCACCAGCAGGTTCCACCCATACACACTTCTCTGGCCTGGTGCCATCCTCCCCTCCCCCGGTGCTCCCAACATTAACCCCACCATGACCATCTCTCCTTCCCCTGCCCACACCAGAGGATGAAGAGGATTTTGGCACACTCCCGGAGTCATCCAATATCAGGTCAGCATCGACATCGCCAGCATCGACATTGCCGTCACCGCTACGTCACTCCCAGCGGAACGTCAAGGCACCAGACCGGTTGAATCTCTAACTGGCACCGGACTTTCAAAGGACATTTCTTTTTTCCTGATAAAACACTGTACATGAATTCACTACTGTATATAGTTCTCCACTACCCCCGCCGGACTCATTTTTAACAGGGGGTGAATGTGGTAAACCACTGTTACACCTGTATTAGGTGACGTAAGGTAGGACCTGTACTACAGGTTCACCGGTACCCCCTGCTTGCTGGCTCCGCCCAGTAGTAGGAGTATAAATATGCATGTCCTCTATTCAGCAGCCATTTCGCCAGCTGCTGTGGGAGGCTACACATCTTATTGCAATAAAGCCACAGTTGTATCCAACCTTAGTCTTTGTACAATTGATCGTGCATCACACGATCGTTTAAGGATAGGCCAATGCCTAAATGACTATGGAAGTTCCAGACTGCCTGCCCCTGTTTTTCATACTGGATAAAAAGGAATATCGAAATTCAGTTACCACTATCAACTTTCCATTGTATCACGATGACCTCCCCTACCAAACTAGATGGGAAGGCCTCAGAAGTATTAACCGAGCAGTCATGTGATCAAAGCTGTTTTCAGTGACTACACCCTTGATCCAGCAGATCCATCCGAACAATGAGATTCTGAAACTAAATGCAGGTAATTAAGCAGCCAAAGTATTTAACCTGTTCCAGTTTCAAAGTTCCCCTGAGAACCAACCTCCTAGATATTCAATCACAACAGACCTGATGTGAACCCTTCACTTTATAAGATCCCAGATTCTGCTTTAAATCATTACGTCCATTCAAGAAATCATGTCGATGATGTGGTAAACTGGAAATCATTAATCTGCAGGTGCAGAAGTGTAGCCCTTACCACTAACACCTCCCAATGAAGGCACCTCCCAATGAAGGCACCTCCCAATGAAGGCACCTCCTCTGTGGCGATCGTGACCTCCCTCTCTTTTCTACAAAGTGAACAGCCTCTGCCCACATCCTGTAACTCCCAATCTCCAGTTTTCCCACCTCACTGGGGGGGACGGATGGACAAGGGGGGGAGAGAGAGAGACAAAGGGGAGGGGGGCTGCCTTTTAATTCATCCCCAGCCTTGATGTACTCCTGACGGTTTTTGCTTCCTGCTGTACTCTGTAAATTTTGAGGCCACTCACTCAGATGCAAGAGTTGATGCAAGCTAGCGAAAAAATGGGAAATAGAGGGATTTAGTTTTGTGAAGGGAACTAAGTTGGAACATGCCATTTCCTTTAAAGTCTCCAGGTTTGAAAATGGAAACGTTATAATAAATCAAAACTCAACTGAGACACTGTTGCTGGCTAAACCATTGCACAGTAAAGGTCTCTCTCGGGTCTGCCCCAAGAGGAAATGAAATCATTTTCTGAATTGTCTGGTGATCCTTTCAGTATAAATTCAGAACAGATGTCAAACTTTCAGGGTCTCTATTTTCTTTGTAATTTCTTCTGCGGATTTATTTTTCCTCAGTTTCCATCAATATCGCTCTCTAATTGGATGCTTGAAGGCATGTAGTAGTGACCTTAGAAAAGCCAGCCTTGTGTATTTGAATCCCATCAACTGAGTCGTCAGTCCTATAATCGAGCCTGAACAAAAGATGTGTTGAAAATTATTTCATATCCTTTGAGAATAGTCTCAATAGTCCGTTCATTTAGGGGCTTGTTTAGCACACTGGGCTAAATCGCTTCCTTGTAATGCAGAGTAAGGCAGCAGCGCGTGTTCAATTCCTGTACCAGCCTCCCTGAACGGGCGCCGGAATGTGGCGACTAGGGGCTTTTCACAGTAACTTCATTGAAGCCTACTTTTGACAATAATTATCATTTGCAATAATTTTGGAATGAGGGATATTTGGAGCTTTATTAGTTAATATAGTTAGAAATGTTTCATATGAAACAACTTCCAACTGTACCATCTGATTTGATAACTCTGGTTCATTTCCCATCAATGTTCAGTATTGTTTGCCTGCGTTCTGCAAAATGCATTAACAGTACAATGTTGTCAGAAAGTTTTTTAAATACTCTGAATTTGTATGATGTTTTTAATTACTTTAATATTTTTATTATTGATTGAGCTAATGCAAATCCCTGAGCCCAAGTGACAAGTTTAAGATGATTAGTCGGCCTTTTGTCTGCAGAGTGGGAATTCCTCAGTAATGTGCAGCAATGTTTGTCTCTTTCCACACATGCATTAAGAGGTTTGTACTGAGGCCCTATTAATGGAGATTGGCTGCACATGGGCCCTGCCTTGTCTTGTATTTTCTTCGCAAGGACCACTGTCACTGTGACCAATCAAAGCCTGCCATTCGACAGATTGGTTTGTCACGAGGAACTTAAGTGACTTCCCGTGTTTCCCATTCCTTGAGCCAAAGGATGTCTGCTGGTAGATCTCTTGCTCAAGAAGGGTGCTCCATAATGAGGTGCCAAGGTAGAAGGCAAGCAATAGGTGGATTGAAGAGGTCACCATGGAGAGGTAAATGAAATGCAGCACGGATAATTTCACCCAACTAATGGGTTTTCATCAATCGGCAGGTGTGTAGTGGAGTAACATTTGACAGGGCAGGAAGCCAGGAGAGGAATGTTGAGCAGAGATTCCAGTTATGATGCACATTGGTGCATTCAATTGAATGTCAACACGTTGTGTGTGTGATGACCTTTGTCAGACAGTTGCACAGTACTCTGCCAAGGAGTACGATAGGGCAAGTGCTGAGGCCCAAATTCTTATGGCAACACCACCCCATGGAGATCCAGCAAGTTTGGTTAGAAGATTGTTTCTGCTTTTGACTTTTGCCGCTGTTTTCTTCAAATGTTCCTGGAAGACCAGAACTCTACCTATAGTCATTTCCAAGTATGTTGTATTGGGATCATGCTTTAGTCTCTGGCCATATCTGTAGATATATAATTCTTCTTTTGGTCTGGCATTATGAAGGTAGAAAATACTGCATATGGTTTTAGAGGGATTTAATGTGAAACGCCATGTGCTGCAGTAGCCCATCAACTTTGTAATGTCTTGAGTGGCATGGTGACGCAGTGGTTAGCACTACTGCCTCACGGCACTGAGGAACCTGGCCCCGAGGTCACTGTCCGTGTGGAGTTTGCACATTCTCCTCGTGTTTGCGTGGGTCTCGCCCACACAACCCAAAAGATGTGCAATGTATGTCGATTGGCCATGCCCCTTAATTGAAAATATCCCAAAAAAAAACCGTTGTAATGTCTATATTAAGGATCTGGTCCAGAGTGCAGAAGAATGGAGCTTGGGTGGCACAACAGGTGTCATCGGCATAGATTAATTTGTGGGACATGGTTGTTGGCCGAGGAGGAACCAAGGGATCTTGGGGTGCTTGTTTACAGATCCTTGAAGATGGCAGGGCAGGTTAATAAGGTAATTAAGAAGCATATGGAACACTTGCAGTTATCAGACATGGTATAGATTATAGAGCAGGGAGGTTATGTTGAAGCTGTACAGGACTTTTGGTTAGGCCACAGGTGCAGTACTGTGTTCAATTTTGGTCACTGCACTATAAGAAGAATGTGATTGCACTAGAGAGGGTGCAGAGGAGATTCACCAGGATTCTGCCTGGGATTGAGCATTTTAGTTATGAAGAGAGGCTGGAGGAGCACAGGTTGTTTTTTTTTTTTTGGAGGAAATAAAGGTTGAGAGGGGACCTGATTGAGCTGTGTAAGATTGTGAGGGGCATGGACAGGGTGGGGAGAAAGCAACCGTTCCACTTAGTTGCAAGTGGCATAATTTTAAGGTGAAAGGCAAGAGGTTTAGAAGGGTTCGATGGGCTTAAGGGCATCTTCTGCACTGTATGATTCTATGAACTTCTTGTAGATGGTATACACTGGTGCTACTGTGTTCTGGAGGTGCAAGGAGGGAATATTTAATATGATGGATGGGATGCCAACCAAGTGGGCTGCTTTGTCCTGAAATGGTGTTGAGCTCCTTGAGCTGCACTCATTAACAAATAGGGAATATTTCATCACACTCCTGACTTGCACCTTGTAGATAGCGGACAGGCTTTGGAGAGTCAGGATGTAAGTTACTTGCTACAGAATTCCCAAACTACCCGTCCTTATAGCCACAGTACACAGATAACTGATCCAGTGAAATTTCTGATCAATGATAATTTCAGGATGTTGATCGTGAGGGATTTGACAATGACTATGTTGTTGGATGTCATGGGGAGATGGATATTGCTTGGCATTTGTGTGTCACAAATGTTACTTGCTACTTATCAGCTGAAGTCTGAGCGTTGCCTTGGTCTTGCTGCATGCAGACACAGAGTTTGCAATTTATTTCTGATTGCAGGGCAATTGACCAACGGAGGTTTGAACCTCCCAGCCAGTTGTTGAACAATCTTACCTGGGGACTTCTTGGTGGGTGGAGTGCTTCAGTGTCTTGGGAGTTGCAAATAGGACTGAATCCTGTCTGATTATCAGCCAACATCCCCACTTTGACCTTGCATTGGAAGGGAATCCGTAATGAAGCAACTGAAAATGGTTGGTCCCAGGACACTACCCTGAGAAACTTAATGATGTCCTGCAGCTGAGTTGATCGGCATCCAACAACCATCTTCCATTCTGTTAAATACTTCAAAGGCTTCCATCTTATTTTTGTAATGCTAGCATCATGCTACAGCAGACATAATGACCTGTAACCTCTGAGCTTCCAGGAGTCGTAAAGATGGGCTGGGGAGCAAGCCCCTCATTTCAATCACCAACATGTTCCCAGGTAAGATTGTCCAACAGTTAGCTGGGAGGTTCAAACTTCCATTGGTCAATTGCCCTGCAATCAGAAATATATTGCAAACTCCGGATGGTTCTGACTGTTAGCAATAATAATTACCCAAGAAAAGTTAGAAGAATTAATACCACATCAAACATTCTGGGTAGCTATAGGACAACCCCCTCCCCTGCACCCCAACCCCCTCAGCTGACCAGCAGACCCCCTGCCAATGAGCACCAGACTCGCATCCTCCAACTGATCACATGACCTCTCCGCCTGATCACCCTAACCTCTACCCACCGCCAATCCTACCAAATATACCACCTCCCTGGCTTTAGAAAGTGGCGTGATCTTAAACTTACCTGCTTTATGTCAACTCGTGCTGTAAAAGGAAGCTGTGGCTTCCTCATCTTCGACTCTCCAGCCCTCAACTGAAGGTCTCAGAAGCATGATGCCCTACAGTTCCCACTTGGCCAGAATCAGAAGGTCAGGTGAGAAAGAAGCGGCTGTATTTCCAGAGACGTAACTAGGAGCAGAGCGACAATCCGAGTCAGATTGCCACTCCATTGCAGTTGGAAGTTCAGGCCCATTGGGGTTGCTTTGTGAAACATTGGTTTCTACCATGTTTCTCAATGATTTGAGGTTTGAGTTGATTTTCAAGTGAACCCTGCAAATTTTCAGAAGTTGCAATATAAAGGCATTGTTGATGTGTATTACTGGATAATGAAAGCATTTGAAAATGAAAATCGCTTATTGTCACGAGTAGACTCCAATGAAGTTACTGTGAAAAGCCCCTAGTCGCCACATTCCGGCGCCTGTTCGGGGAGGCTGTTACAGGAATCGAACCGAGCTGCTGGCCTGCTTTCAAAGCCAGCGATTTAGCCCAGTGTGCTAAACAGCCCCTTTGTATGGTCTTATATCAGTGATTATCCATCCTGTCATTTCTAGTTTCAGCCAACTTTCTTGGACTATTTATTGATCTTCCCAGCTCCAGCAAGCCAATGATTGCCTGTACCAAGACCTCCTTCAGCATAATGCATGGACCTCATTTATAGTTTACATGGTGTAATATCATTGCATTAGCCAACAAAACTAAACAAATGCAGTACCCACACCTCAATATTGACATTGAAACTTGGTCAGCACTTGGCTTCTCCCAACTCATTCCCTCTAGTAATTACCATTTGGTATTGCCAGACTCCCAATTGCATCTGCAATCACTGTTACGTACCAATCTGCTGTGTCCACCTGTCTGACCAGCATTTTTAATGCTTTTTCCAATGTTCTGATTCTCATGTAACCAGCTAGCACGTTGCTATGACTTTGTCCCATGACTGAAAATGTTTTCAATTACTGTCAAAATCTAGAATTTGGGCCGGAACCTGACGGCCGTTCACACTGACGGGATCCTCCCCTGCTGTGGGTTTCTTGGCAGCGAGGGGTACATTTAACAGGAAACCCCTCTGGCAACAACGAGACCAGAAGAACCCATTGATGGCTAGTGATGGGCTGCCTGTTTCCCACTGGTTTGCTCAGTAAATCGCCCCCGTTTTCATTTTGTCCTTGTAAGATACATAGCATAACTGCAGCTTTGTTCTGTTTAGCCTTCTTCACGCAAGAGATAACCCCATTGTATATCTTGCATACCTGCACTACCAAATCTTTTGTGTATTATGTTCAAGCCAGTAGTTTACACAAATTTCTCACTCTGTTGATATTGTCTAATAAGTCCTCTGACAGAGACTGGCCATATGTTGCTGCGCATAACAGTTGTTGTCAAAAAGATTATATTTACTTTCAGCCCATTTATTTATTTATAACTCATAGATTTTAACTGAACTCGAGCACAGTGGAGTAGGTCGAAACAAAGAGCAAAGTGCCAGAATGTTGGGCCACTTGGTCTCAAATGCTCCCCGCCTTATACGTCCGTATATGGAGCCTATTCTCAAGGTAAGTCAGAGTGAATTACATTTCCTACAGTGATTAATGGTGTCAATAATGAACTTGCCATTGAAAGTTTAGAATTGTTTTTTTTAATTGATGTTCATTGACAAGAAAGAACATATATTAGAAAATAGAAATTACATATTTGTTCTCAAATTACTTCTCAAATGAGTTTTCAAGTTGATGTAGAAATAAGTAATGAATGTAACTTGGATGATCTATTTAATAGAGGGAATAAAATGTATAGTGTAGCATTTGAATGATGGTAAAAGTAATTGTGTCGTTTTAAGGTTACAAAAGCCAGTCTTTCATTTTGAGTGCTTCTGTATGCTTCCTCCCAGGCCTTAATCTTAAAACTGAAGGATCATGATCCCAACCCTGGTGTAATTGTTAGTGTTCTGGCCACAATTGGTGAACTTGCTCAGGTAAGGTTAATATAGAGTGTGATTACTTCTGTACAATACAGATTGTTGCATTTATGGATTACAAACTTAAATACAAAATGGGCAATGCAATACGGTTGGAACAAAGTTACATTATGTGGGAAGTGTTTAAAAACCAATAATGTACTTTTTGAACTGTAATCACATAAATGCAGTACTCTATATTTGCACAGCGAGACTATACAAATAACAATGTGATAATTGACCAATTAATTCATTTTGATAGTGTTAGTTGAAGGAGAAATGTAGACTGGGTCATCCTTACAACACCAATTTTTATCTTCAAGTAGTACTATGTAATCTTTTCATATCCACCTGAACAAGTTGAGAGCAGTGATGGTTCAATGTGCCATTTCAAACATGGCACTTTAAACAATGTAACACTCCCTCAGGACTGCACTGCATGTCATTCTGAATTGGGGGCTTGAACCCTATCGGAAATATTCACCCAGTGTTAAAGGTATTTTCCTGATTTTTGACTTGCTTTCATGTATATCTGGAAGGCAAAATGGTGACTGACCAGTTGTAAGATTGAATATTTAAAGCTTGGGGAGTGTAAATATGTTCCTTAATTGATGGCCTTTTATTTTAATTTGAGGAGCCTTAAAGTTAGTAATGTTTCTTCCTGAAGGTCAGTGGACTGGAGATGCGAAAGTGGATGGATGAACTATTTCCTATCATTATGGATATGCTTCAGGACTCTTCTTCACTTGCAAAAAGACAGGTAGA
Organism: Scyliorhinus canicula; assembly: GCF_902713615.1. Taxonomy (NCBI): domain Eukaryota; kingdom Metazoa; phylum Chordata; class Chondrichthyes; order Carcharhiniformes; family Scyliorhinidae; genus Scyliorhinus; species Scyliorhinus canicula. The sequence continues at coordinate 106,534,831 of NC_052161.1, read as the reverse complement.
GCATTCTGCACTCACATTTATATTGCACCTGTGATTTTTTTTGTAATTTTAATGACAACTTTACTAGAGTATTTGGAAAGTTTCAAGCTTAGTGCTTTCATTTTCTGTATATAGATTGATAACTGTGAGTACCTGTAGGTGAGGGGCAAAAATTGCAATATCGAGATGACAAAGTTTCTTAAATGTTGAAAGTTTAATCATGGTTATCAAATACACTAAATGCTGAAATGGTTTTACTGTGGGCCGATTCAGTGTGAAGTAGAAGCAACATTACTGCAGCTGCAAAAAAATGCAAAGTAAACTTTATGAAGAAATCACATTTGTATTAAATAATTTGTAAAGTAGTACTTTTAACTGCTGGTGGATTCAGAGTTAGGTGATAATATGCATGTCATTTTGATTACTGAAAGAAGTACAGTCCCAATGTTGGTTGTCATTCATTGTCATTTCCTATGAAGAGCAAAGGGAAAATGGATTTGATCCTGAATTTTATTCTAATTTAAGATGGTAAAACTTAAAGTCTGTAAAACTTCAGTTATGTGCTTTGCACTGAATTTGTCAATGTGAATAATGTGAAGACCAACAAAATTGGCATTGTCTCATTGTTCTGAGTGTGTCACTTTTTCCAACTAAGTGTAATATGAAAAGGCATATGGTTTGCATTCTCACATAATCCATGATACTGGCTGGATGAATCGTTAACAGCCTACAGCTTCAGGTGCTGTGGAAAACTAGAACTTGCTCTGGAGAACTGTTTGTCAGTTTTGTTTTTTAAGATCAGCACAGTTGATGCTCTGGAATCTAATTCCCAATTTCTTCTCATTTAGCTTTAGGTTCCTGGCAGCATAAGTGAGAAATTAGTAGGTTATGAGAGACGCCTGCAGCTGTGCTTAATTTTCCAACCCGGGTAACGAACTTGCCCCCAGGGTGCCTCATGCTTAGCGTTAATGTCCCCGGGACAGGAAATCTTGGTGCACTGCTCCTATAGAGCACTGGAGCAGAGGGATGGTAGAAAAATTGGCCTGAGTCCTCTTTGATCTGTCTGGGTTGAAAACATGCTGTAGCAGCAATTGTCAACTGATTGACAAGCCTTCTGTGTATTTCTGTTTCTGTATGTATAGCTGAGATTTTTAAGCTGACACAAATGATTAATGAATGTATCTTGGATAGTTTATTTGGGGGGAATAAACTATCGTTGTAGCATATCAGCGAAGAAAGTGAAGATAGTAATTCTGCTATTTTAAGGTCATAAATCCCCTGCGGAATTCTCCGTCAGTGGGAACGTCTGCTCCACCGGTAGCGCCCCACGCCCGTGGTTTTCCCGACGGCATGGGGTGGCCACAGTGGGAAATCCCATTGGCCAGCTGCCGGAACGGTGCATCCTGCACGCCGCGCAGGCAGCAGACGGGAGAATCCAGTCCACCATCTTCCATTTTTTGCTTGGTTCTACTTTTATCCAATATTCACCTCCACCTCGAAGCATTAAAAAGACAATGGTCAATTTTGCAAACCATACCCAAATTACTCTGGACTTTTTGTTTTCAGCAGATCTGCGACATAGGTTAAGGGGGGATTGGAAATCCCTCCTGGGGGGGGGGGAGGAGGAGGAGAGAGAACAAACACCTGGCCTTCACGCTACTTTCCCACAGTGACATACAGACTGGTGAACTTGAAATATATCGGAAATGAAGAGATTGAATGCACAATGCCTGGCTATCAACAATAGTTCTGGATGTTAATTCCCTCAACAGATTGTGCTGTCTTCTTGATTGATTATCTTCTGTAATTGCAATGGCAAATAAATGATTTAATGTGAAATTAATTTATCAAATAGACTTGGAAATATTAGAATTTGGATGAGCTTGGATGAGCATATTTGACAGTCAGTTTAAAATAACATTTTTATTTTTGAAAATTAAAAAATTACTCCTTTTATTTAACATTAATTTTAAGGATTGTAATGAGAATACTATAGATTTGTCATGCTTATTATATAGAGATCAATGATTGATTCTTTGAAATTTTAGTGAGACCTAAATGTAGTTATTAAATCTTCCCTAATAAAAATAATATACTTAGTATGAGCAGCACAGTAAGTATGTTGGAGCACCAAAGTGGTAAGAATCTATAGCTGTAATGTCAGTAAATCTCAGTCTACCTGACTTTCGCAGTGTTGCTGTGGAAAAACACGTCATAATTTAAGAAAGGTGAGCGTGAGAAACCAGGATATCATACACACCAGTTAGTCCCAACATCTGTTGTCAGGAAATTGCCAGAGCTAATAATTAAAAAAAGATGGTGGAACGCTTAAAGTTTTAGCCGATAAGAGAAAGCTGGCATGAATTTTAGAGGTAAGCCATGCCTGTTAAATCTAATTTAAAGTTTTTGAAGAAGTGGCTAAAGCCATGGATCAGGAAATGTTTATAGATATTATTTAAATAGACTGAGACATTTGATAAAGTTCCTCTTAAGAAATTGTTAGCTTATGGCATTGTGGATAAATATTTGACTTGGTTAGAGAATTGACTGAGGAGAAGGAAACAGACGAGGGATAATGGATAGGTTTTCTAATTGACTTGAATTGGCTAGTGGTGGGATCACAACTATTTACTTAATCATTAATAACTTGGAGGATGGGATAAAAAGCCAGATGTCCAGATTTACCAATGACACAAAGACAGGTGTAGCAGTGTAGACGGAAATCTGAAACTGCCAAGAGTTATAGATAGATTAAGTGCATCGGCAGAACTGTGACAAATGGATTTTCATGTATGCCATGAGGTCATCAACTTTGAACCTAAAAAAACTGATGGAACAGGACTTTTAAATCGTGAAAAGCTAGAACCAGTGGAGGTCCAAAGCAACTTGAGGGCCCAGGGAAACAGAGCATTAAAATGTCATGAATTGGAACAGGAAATAATCGAATCGGCCTTCATTCCATTCAACTTTATATCTAAGGGATGAGAGAGCGGGTAGAAGTCAGATTACTAGTCAAGTGACATTACGACTACACGCTAGCTCCCTGAATTTGATACAATGAAAGGGTCTTGCTTAGCCACTCCAGAGGACATTTAAGAGTTATAGAACATAGAACAGTACAGCACAGAACAGGCCCTTCGACCCTCGATGTTGTGCCGAGCAATGATCACCCCACTTAAACCCACGTAACCCGTATACCCGCAACCCAACAATCCCCCCATTAACCTTACACTATGGGCAATTTAGTGAACCACATTTTTGTGTTTCTAGATCATATATAGGCCTGTAAGAAATAAATGTGGTTTGTTACAAATTTATTATTAATGAATAGTTATTTTATTCCAGCTATATTAATGAATTTTATATTCCCTTTGCTGCCAGGGTGTAATTTTGAACAAATGTCTCCAGATTGTTACTCCAAACCTCTGGTTTACTAGTCAAGTCACATTATCACCATGCCATTTTCCATCTGTTGTATGTGAAGGAAGTTGATTGTTGTCCTGAAGATTATTTTGTTGTTGAAACTCACCCCTTTCTTACCTTTCCGCTTCTTTTTCATCACTACCTGTTCAACCCGCATCTTTCCTCATTCCCCCCACGCCTCCTCTCTCCTTGCCTCCTCCTCGCTTCTTGGTGCCCCCTCCTCCTTGCTTCTTGGTGCCCAATTCTCTTCACTTTTCCGCCTCCTCGTCTCAGCCCGTTGCCCCCTCCTCCTCTCAGCCCGTTGCCCCCTCCTCCTCTCAGCCCGTTGCCCCCTCCTCCTCTCAGCCCATTGCCCCCTCCTCCTCGGCCCGTTGCCCCCTCCTCCTCTCAGCCCGTTGCCCCCATCTCCTCTTAGCCCGTTGCCCCCATCTCCTCTCAGCCCGTTGCCCCCTCCTCCTCTCAGCCGTTGCCCACTCCTCCTCTCAGCCGGTTGCCCCCTCCTCCCCTCTACCCGTTGCCCAATCTTCCTCTCTGCCTGTTGCCTCCCTCCCCTCCTCTCTGCCCATTGGCCCCCTCCCCTCCACTTTGCCCGTTTCCCCCTCCTCCCCTTTTTCTTCCGTCCCCTCTTCCTCTCTAACCATTTCCCACTCTTCCTCTCTGCCGTTACCCTCTGCCCATTGCCCCTCCCTCTCTCTGCCCATTGCCCCCTCCTCCTCTCTACCCATTGCCCCCTCCTCCTCTCTGTTCATTACCCCCTCCTCCTCTGTCCGTTGCCCCCTCCTCCTCTGTCCGTTGCCCCCTCCTCCTCTCAGCCCGTTGCCCCCTCCACCCCTCTGTCCGTTGCCCCTCCACCCCTCTATCCATTGCCCCCTCCACCTCTCTGCCCGTTGCCCCCTCCTCCTCCCTGCCCGTTTCCCCCTCCTCTTCTCTGTCCCTTGCCCCCTTCTCCTCTCTGTCCCTTGCCCCCTTCTCCTCTCTGTCCCTTGCCCCCTCCACCTGCCTGTTGCCCCCTCCACCTCTGCCCGTTGCCCCCTCGTCCCCTCTGTCTGTTGCCCCCTCCTCCTCTCTGTCCCTTGCTCCCTCCTCGTCTCTGCCCATTGCCCCTTCGTCCTCTCTACCCATTGCCCCTTCGTCCTGTCTGCCCGTTACCCCTCCTCTCTGCCCGTTGCCCCTCCCCTCTGCCTGTTGCCCCCTCCCCTCTGCCCATTGCCCCTCTCCTCTGCCATTGCCCCTCCTCTCTGCCCGTTGCCCCTCTTCTCTGCCCGTTGCTCCCTCCTCTCTGCTCATTGCCCCCTCCTCCCCATTGCCCCCATCTCTTTCTCCGTTGCCCCCTCCTCCTCTCTGCCCGTTTCCCCCTCCTCCTCTCTGCCCGTTTCCCCCTCCTCCTCTCTGCCCGTTTCCCCCTCCTCCTCTCTGCCCGTTTCCCCCTCCTCCTCTCTGCCCGTTTCCCCCTCCTCCTCTCTGCCCGTTTCCCCCTCCTCCTCTCTGCCCGTTTCCCCCTCCTCCTCTCTGCCCGTTTCCCCCTCCTTCGCTCTCGTTGTTGCCCCGCCTGCGCTCTCGCCATTGCCCTTTTCCTTCACACTCCCCTTTGCCCCGCCTTCTCTCTCATTACCCCCTCCTCCTCCTCCTCCTCCTCCTCTCTTGAGTGCCCCCTACTCGCTCTCTTCATTGCCCCCTCCTCCTCCTCTGTCTCTCTATTTGTTGTTCCTTCTTCTCCTCTCCGCCCACCCCGCCCCCTGTTTGCCCACCTTTTTCTTGATCTTTTTAAGATACTCGTATAACTGATTAAATGCCACAGAAATTGCTGTATTATCGAAAGTACAGGACAAGAATTTGGATTAACTGCTGCTTCTGTGTGAATTGGACAGGTGGCGCTGTGGACACTGGGACAACAGGTTGCTTGCACAGGTTATGTGGTGGAACCTTACAGGAAATATCCATCTCTTCTTGAAGTACTGCTAAACTTTCTTAAGACTGAGCAAAACCAAGGCATTCGGAGAGAGGTAAGGCATGGAACATACCAAAGAAGTACAAACTACCGTTACATGGTTGATTTACGTGCATTCATCTAAACCCTTCCAATTGGAAGGTAGCAATTTGCTTTTGTTTGATATAGTATGGGTCTAGCTGATTTGCTTTGCTTATTTCTGTATAGTGTAATTCCATGATCCTGTGCTCAAAGGGAGTTCAAATCTATGGCTACCACATTATAGCCCAGTGTTTATCTATTATGTGCAATATTCTTCCCCACCAAAGTCCTAGGGCGAGATTCTGCAAAAACTGGCGGGGCGAGCAAACCAAAGTGGTTTGCGCCACACCGGCTGACATGAAAGGGCTTGCCGCCACGCCAACCAGTGCCGAAGGGCCTCCGCTGGCCGGCGCGAGCTGGCGCATGCGCGGGAGCGCCAGTGTGCCTTGGCGTCATCCCAGCGCATGCGCAGGGGGGGGGGTTCATCTCCCTGTCGGCCATCGCGGACTGTTACACAGCCGACGCAGAGGAATAGAGTGCCCGGACCGGCCGTAAACGGGAGGCCACTCAGCCCATCGCAGGCCGGAAAATCGCCAGGGGGGGGCGCTGCTAGTGGCCGCCGACCGACGCAGCGCGATTCCCGCCCCCGCCAAATCCCCGGCGCCGGAGAATTCGGCAGCCGGCGGGGGCGGGATTCACGCCGTTCCCCAGCAATTCTCCGACCCGGAGGGATGGTCGGAGAATCACGGCCCTGAAGTCTATGTGTGTCATGATCATCTCCAGACCCCGAGAGTGAACTGCAAGCGTGTTCTGAGTCCCATCACTTGCCAACATCTAGAAGGTACATGAAAGCAGCATGAAGATTACCTTCTATTAACTGATTTCTTCATTTTCCCCTACGAATCATGAACACCAGCCCCTGCCTCGACTGCTGGTCCTGTGATTTTGTTATGTAGAGAATCTCGAAGTGCAAACTCTTAACATTTCTGGACAATGTTTTTGAGCGCAGTTAGCTATGCAGTATAATCTGTAGAATATATATTTTACAGGCTATAAAAATTTCAATTCATTTGAAAAGAGTGTATGAAAACTGCCAAGTTGCTGTTTCCTCCACACTCATCTTCCTGTTTCCTCCACACTCATCTTCCTGTTACCCTTCCCTCTTTTTATTGATCTGCTTTTTAACTTTTTAAATTACACGTACAACTGATTCAATACCACAGAAATCACTATATTATTGGAAGTACAGGATAAGCATTTGAATTGGCTGCTGTTTCTGTATATTTTGGCTACCAGACACTAACTAAAAGGGTAGCTGGTTACCAGGAAGCACTTTGAAATTTTGCACCATCACAAAATTTCTGGAACTGCACAAACGATATTATTTATGTGCTTTATAACAGACCACTTGTAAGGCAGTTGATCTTGAGCACTATGTATCAAACAAATGGAGCATTCCTAGCAACAATTTATAAATTTGTAAACCATAGTTTTCGGTCAACAGCCATGCAGAGTGAGCCCAGCAAATTGCCTATGGAAATTCTAATTAAAAACTGCTAATTGAAGATTGAGCAGTGCTCGCTCCATCTATAATTTACAGATCTATGTTTAAAAACAAAATAGCCATTTGCTGTTTTGACTTTAAAATTGAAGGCTACCATAACTATCAGCCATATTATACTCATTCATTATGTTGAATTTATATCTGAAATGTTGCTTCACAATTTTTCCATGTTAAATGCAAAGATTCCAATGCTAGCTCAGTGCATGAATACTCCTCTTGATGTGGACTGGTAAGATTTATGCTGGCTAATCTCGGCCGACCAGACTGCTCAGGTTTGCTTCAAGTCCTTGAGCCTAAAGAGGGAAATCAGCCTCAGCTCCTCCTTTGATGATTATCTAATAAACCATGTTGGAAAATGCACGTGTGTGTTTTTGAAACGTGGATGGGATTGAGTTTTCTGCCATGGTCGAATTGCCTGCCAGAGATCCCAGTTTAGGCCTGAATGAGAAGAGTGATTACTTGAACAGATGCTGGAGGATTGCGGAATCCTACAGGGTAAAATTCCAACATGGGTCAGCGCTTCAGATGAGCGAGGCTGGGGGAGGGATAGAAATGAGAGTTTTCAAATTTGTGAAACTTGCCACCGCTAAATATGGTGAAATAAAAGATTGACAAAATATAGAATGTTCAAGTATCTTTTTAATAGGAATGCATACATTGAAGTCAGAATTTAATTTCGACAAAAAGTGTCATTATACATGCTGAAGTACAGACTTGTTAATAAAAAAATATTGAAAATTGTGCATAAGTATTTCTTGAACAGGGTGCATAAAAGATTTCCAGTTTCATGAAAAAAGCATATTTTCTCTGCTGCTTTTGGTGTTGGTATTTGGGCAGCTCAGATTTCCATTCAAGATAGTTGGATGTAGTTAAAAGTAGCATCCATAAAATTTGCCTCTGTTCAAAACTGCTATTCACAATTGTGTTTATTATCAAATAATCCTCTGGTAAATAAAGGTTTTCTTTTTGAGTTCACCTGTGAGTTAAAATAATTTTTAACATACTTGCTTTGAAGCTGTTGTTCCCACTGGTTGCATGAGAACTGAAAGGTGGGCACATATGCCTTCGCCCATTTTTACAAAATTATCAAGGACAAAACTATTTTTGCAAGTCGATTCTTGTGTGAGCTAACATAGTGGAGGCCTGACTCTTTTTCCATAACTGGTGGAATGTATTTTGCCCTGCAGTAACCACACTTTAGGTTCTATGCAACTTTGAAATCGAGGAATGGACAGTTCTGGGCAAGATAATTATGATCCATCTGGCCAGTCCCAAACAACATAAAATATTTATTGTTTTTGCATTTCAGTGTTTTATTTTTCCAGAAATCTACCCAGCTTCACCTTCATTATGTCCACCTCCATGTTCCTATTAAGCAGTGTTTTTTTCGGGGCTCTTAAGTTATATTTGTAAACTATTTTTGAATTTGTTACGAATGTGACTGAATCACAGAATCCCTACAGTGCGGAAGAAGGCCATTCAGCCCATAGAGTCTGCACTGACCCACTGAAAGAGCACCCTCTCCCTTTAACTCTGTGACCACACTTATCCTGCACATCCTTGGACACTAAGGGGCAATTTAAGATGAACAATCCACCTAAGCTGCACATCTTGGGACTGTGGGAGGAAACTGGAGCACCCGGAGGAAGCTCACGCAGCCACCGGGGGGGGGAGGGTGGGGGGGGGGGGGGGGGGGGGGTACTGTGGGCATGAAACATAATGGGCTGTAATCACTGAACTCCAGGGCATCATATTGGGTGGGTACCTCAGTGGTAGACTGGGGAATCTCCTTAAGAGGTTCACAGGTATAATTTGCACTGCAATTGCAAACTTCCCCTGGGCAATTACCCAGCAGTGGAAGCTGTCTGAAATTGTGATTTTAAATTACAAACTACAAAGGGCTCTGATTGGTTACATCAATAGTTAACCAGAAAAAGTTGGAGGAATTAAAATCTCTTCTAACCTCTGGGTACCCATTGAACAGACCCAGACCGACCTGCCATGGGACTCCACACCCCAAACCTCCAGGGAACTCTCGTTGACTCCTCTTCCTAAGGGCTGATTCTACCCCACCCCCAGAGGCCCGATGTGATAAAGAAGCCTTTAAAGGCCCAACACATGAGGCCTCATCTGAACCCTCCCATTCCAAAAACCCAACTTCACTCCAACCCTCCTGATGCCTGACACCCACCCACCCCAAGGCCTGATTTTTCTGCACCCACTTCAATACGTCTGACCCACACCCCCCATCCCCAACCAGAACTCCCACTTATCTTATACACTCACCATCTCCCTTGTTTGTCAAGGACATTTAAACTTGGCTACACTTATAAACTTACCAGGTTTACGGCAGCAAGTGTTGTAAAAATGGGGAATGGCCTCCTCCCCTTCGACAGAGCTGTTGTTCGCTGCTAGGCCCTCGGGAGACACTGCACTGCTCTGATCCTGCTCCAGCTGAGTAGGAAGGTCAGGTGAGGCAGGAGAAACAAAGTTTGGTTAAAAAAAACTAGGAGCGATGCAACTCTAATTGCCACTGAGGAAATGTAGGCCCAATATATTTGTGAACAACTTGTCTTGTATGCACACGGGCTGCAGCAGTTCAAGAATTCAGCTCACCATCACCGAGGGATGATGAATAAATGCTGGCCTAGTTTCAATGCCACATCCCAAGAATTAGTTTTAAAATATACATATATATGGTCAGCAGCACAAATGGTCGGCAGAAGTACTCAGATCCTCACCGCTACAATTTTACAAAACGTTATATGCTGATGATCTAAAAAATTATTGTTCTCCTCTTTTCCCCATCTCACCAAATAGACAGCATTTAAATTTATTCAGGCGCTCTTTCAGAGTGTTGTGCAGACCCGATGGGCCGAATGGCCTCCTTCTGCCCTGTAGGAATTCTGTGATTCTATCCTGATGACATAGCATTTCTACATGCTAGCTGACATATGCTGGATGTGTTTTCTTGCACATCTGACATGGGGTACAAAATAAGCTGTTTTAAAAAACACTAGCAGCTACAATCTCCCTAATTACGTTTGTAAGTAAACGTAGTTCCTGGATTTATCCCAGAATTGTGCTTTAAAAGGGACAGACAAGGTTAAACACTGTCTTAGCAGCTATATATCCTTATTGAGTTCCCGACTGTGTGCAATGTATCTGCTTGTGTTACAATATCAGTAGATTGTGCTGGAAAGATTCAATAACTTAGCTTGCATGGGAAAAGTGAAATAATTGGTGAATGGAGAAGCAACTGACAGACCATCCTGACAAAGAGCCAATCAAGTTGTATGTGATCTAGCCAGAACCAGGTCCTTGGCTCCTTGCCTGCTGAAGCTTCATCTTGAGTTATTTTCACAGCAAATTTCTGGAAATTGAGTTTGCCAATACCTTGCACTCTCTGGCAAGACGAGGAGCTAGGTTCCAAGTCTACTTCCTCAGGAATGGGAAATGAACCCTCACTCTTCGCATTGCTCTTGCCACCTGACCTAAGCAGCCCCAACCCCTACTTGTCTTTTTTTGCAAATGCTGATGGACCTTTTGTCTATTTGCAATATATAGTTTTTATTTCAGATACCTGGATTTCTTTTTAATCATCAAATGTAACCAAATCACAAAGTTGAGAATATTTTCTAGAATTTTAGGACAGAGTCTAGCTTCATTAAGGTAACCCTAAAAAAATAATTTGTCTTCACCTGGACATTATCATCTTAAAGTTTGATTTACATCCAAATAATCATGTTAAACCCATTCCAAATATTTCTGCAATTATTATTGTTATGAATAAATAACTTGTTTCAAGAGACCTGTAGTCGCATTTCACAGTTACACAAATTAGAAGTTTATGGGGTGAATTGATCCAAGTTTTCAAAATCTGAAGAAAAACTGATGGGGTTAATGGAGGGAAATTATATTTCTGCTGGCTGGGAAGTCTCCCACTATGCAACCTGGTCTAAAACTTAGAGCTGGACCTTTCAGAATTTTCATGGGTGAGGTTAGGAAACACTTCTACAGACAAAGGATGATAAAAGTTTTCAATTGATACTAGATTAATTGTTCGTTTTAAATCTGACATTGGTAGATTTTTTTAAAAGGTGTTTACAAATATGTGGCAAAGGCAGATATATGGTGCTAGATCACAGATCAATAATGAACTAAATGAATAGCGCAGAACAGGCCTTCTCTGTTCCTACATTTCTGTTTCAAAAACTGCCAATTAAATATGTTGATTTTCTTTCTTTAATAAGAGACGATTCTCATTATTTAACAGTAAACACATCACATTTTTCTTCTTAGGCTATTCGTGTCTTGGGGCTATTGGGTGCCTTAGATCCGTACAAGCACAAAGTTAATATTGGGATGATTGACCAGTCACGTGATGCCTCTGCTGTCAGTCTCTCAGAATCCAAATCGAACCAGGATTCAGGTATGAATGTATTTTGCTTTCAGCATCTATAGCTTCACCGAGTCCTGAGGATATGGCTGATGGGGACAGTAATGTGATCATTAATAAATAACCACTTCAACTGGTCATTTTTTAAATAGCCTTTTCATTTTTCAACCATTGCACAGTTAATTAAAATTTTTTATATTTCAACTGCAGTTAATAAAAACTTTAGTATTTGAACCAAGCAAAACACAATGATGTGTGTTCACCTTTTAGCATTCCTTGGTTCTTCATGTAATGTTGTCGGATTAGAGGTAAAGTATTAAATGTAACACTGAAAGCACACTTTTTAAATTAGAGCTCCCAGTGGTTCAGGGGTGGGGTTGGGAGGTATCAGCAGAATTTGGGACCAAGTGACCGACAGAATGATTTTAGAATCAGCAAGTAGATTCCAATATTTTTGTGGCCAAAGTTGGTGCGAGTTGTACTTCACTCTCCGTGATTGATTAGGGAACTACTGAACCTCAATGTTGAGTATATTTGAATTTAGACGCATTGATATTAATTATATTTCTTGCACTAAATCAAAAGACTTGCTGGTTTCCCAGCAGCCACAGGGTGGCCTCAATGGGAAATCCCGAGAGTAGAGAAACACCCAGCTGGGGGACTGGAGAATCCAGCCCATAATTATATTTTTAACTGTCTATGGAAGATAATGTCAGTAAAGCTTGTACCATAAATATGTGCTGCAAAGAAAAGTACCGTAATTTCCGGACTATAAAGCGCACCTGATTATAAGCCGCACCCACTGATTTTGAATTTTTTTTTTATTTTGAACATAAATAAGCCGCACACGTATATAAGCCACAGGTGCTTACCGGTACATTGAAACAAATGAGCTTTACACAGGCTTTAACGAAATACGGCTTGTAACAAAAATAAAAAATTAGCGGTAAAGAATAGCCTACCAAGAAAGTCATTGGTCACTGTGGAGCGAAATCAATCCGATTAAGCTCTTAAAATTAACATAGAATCATCAGTTTGAAACATTAAAAATAAATAAATCATGTGTAAAAAGAAGTCTTTTATTACTGATCGTAATCAAGATATCACCAACCCAGGTGATCACAGTCACTATCCTCCTCTTGTGCACTGAAACCACTGAAGTCATCTCCTTCGGTGTCAGAGTTGAATAGCCTCAGAATTGCTTCATCCGATGTTGGATTGTTTTCATTGTCGCTCTCATCACTTTCATCCGGAGGCAAATTTCCCGCTGAGCTCATGCTGCCCTCTTCAACACGCAGCAATCCAGCTTTTCGAAACCCGTTGATGATAGTGGATTTTTTAACAATGCTCCACGCTGTCAGGACCCACTGGCAGACTTGACCATAAGTTGCTCTTCGCATGCGGCCCGTTTTAGTGAAGGATTTCTCCCCACTTGTCATCCAAGCCTCCCACTGAACACGAAGCGCCACCTTAAATGCACGATTTAAACTGATGTCGAGTGGCTGTAAATACTTTGTTGTGCCCCCAGGAATCACAGCTGGAATTGAGTTTGTCCTCTTGATGGCTTCTTTCACAGAATCTGTTATGTGGGCCCTCATGCTGTCCAAAACGAGCAATGCCTTGTTCCTGTGAAAGAATCCTCCCGGTCGCTTGCCGTAGCACTCCGTATGCCATTCATGCATTAGGCTTTCCGTCATCCATCCTTTCTTGTTGACTTTCACAACAATTCCTGTAGGGAATTTTTCTTTTGGTATCGTCGTGCGTTTAAAAATCACCATCGGTGGAAGCTTTTCTCCCGATGCCGTGCAACTCAGAACACAGGTGAAGTGCGTTTTTTCATGCCCAGTTGTTTTCAGCATGACGGATGATTCACCTTTCCTGTTGACAGTCCGAGTGAGAGGCAGGTCAAATGTCAGAGGAACCTCATCCATATTTATGATATTGTGCGGGCCAATGGAATGCTCCGCTATCTTTGCATCAATGAATTTGCGGAAGTTTGAAATTTTTTCCTCGTAGTCGGGAGGGAGCTGCTGACACAAACTCGTCCGTACCCTGATGGACAGGCCTTTACGTCTCATAAATCTGAGACACCACGATGGTCCACCTCTAAAATTCTCAAACTTCATTGCGGTGGCGATTGTTTTGGCTTTCAGTCGGATCTGTACAGTTGAAACACCTCGGCCGTCTGCTCTCTGCATGTTGACCCAGTCTTCGAGCTCATTTTCTAGTTCGGGCCATCTGCTTTTCTTCCCTCTGAAAGCTTTAGTTGTCTTTTTGCACTGAGTCAATTCCTCACGCTGCTGTTTCCAATGTCTTATCATCGACTCATTAAGACCAAGCTCTAGTGCAGCAGCTCTATTTCCTTTTCCAACAGCCAGATCGATCGCCTTCAACTTGAAAGCTGCATCATATGCATTTCTCCGTGTCTTTGCCATGATGAGGGTGACAAAATGACTACCGTAATCAGAATGATGGGATGTTTGAGCGCGCTCGATTTAATCTAAACAGTAAACTAAAAAGTTACATTGTTTTACCTTAACCCGTTACGCAATTTCATTGGTTTAGTGAAAGCGGGGAAAATCCATAAATAAGCCGCGTCGTTGTATAAGCCGCGAGGTTCAAAACGTGGGAAAGAAGTAGCGGCTTGTAGTCCGGAAATTACGGTAGAACAAAACACAATCAGTGCATGCTAGAGTCTTTCAGGAAGCCTTGTACTTAAATTTTGAGCTGTTTCCATAACCTCTACGTAGTATTCTTTCATGGGCATGCTAATTTTTTTAACCTTGTTTTTAGCCTAATCTTTCTTGGCATGTTTTAACTTGTACTTGCACTGCTGAGTGTATTTATGAAGCTGATGCCATCTTTATCAATAATGTTGGAAATTCTTAACCCCCTAAAATCGAAATTGAAACTTGGTGCACAGTTAATAAGTATTCGGGATAAAATCTGTCTCTGGTCAAGGCATTATTGATGCTGCAAGGTTATTCTACTTTATGTTCTGGAAATGAGAGTTTCCCTGGTCCCTTTTCCCTTCATTTGATATGTGTTTCTCATTTTTCCATTTTTATATTGACCCTACTTTGACCGTTTTAGTTAAAATGTTTTTTAAAAAATGAACATTGTGTACAGGTAAATGTTACACTTTATCGGAATATGCTGTTATGCAGGCAAAATAGTTCTCCAATTCCTCCCCTAAATGACCATTCTTCTATGTAAACCTAAACAATTAGCTGCGGATTATTGAACTACGAGAGGATATGCAGTTGAGCATGAATGTCCTCATTCATAAAGTGCAGCAGAAGCCATTTAATTGCTTCACATGCAGGACCCCTTGCAAATTGCTCGCCATCTAATACCATATATATTTTGCAATCTTCACAGAATACCAAAAGCATTGTGTTACAATCAAGCAAGGAGTGCAATTAAAAAGCATTGTGCTGAACTGATTGCATGAAGGGATTTAATTTTTTAATTTAAAGTACAGCAATTATAATCAGATAGTCAAAGTTCCTGTAACTCTTGCGTGAAGATTTATGCAAGGTACTGTTTGACAGTTAAATTGAGTTTTTAAAGTTTTATTTTCTGATTTTAAGAAAACCTTAAAGATAATTAGGTATTTTTAAATGAAATATTGCATTCTTAATTACAGTTATTGAACAGTTAAACAGTTCATTATTAAAGTCAGTTTGTTGCTTAGTTTCCAATATATATATATATGCAGTGTAACTTAACGTGGACTGCTGAAATGTATTTGTCTTCCTTTCTAGAAGGAAAGTAGACAGGTTTCTTGTGAGGATTACTCTATATTGTGGAGACTGATTCGTTTGGAGAATGGAGAGAAATCCAGTCAAATTCTCAATATAGATTATATGTAAACTATGGAGCAAGTCAACTTAATTTACTATTTCTCCTTCCGTACAATGAAGGAGAATCAGTGCAACTTCCAATTAGGTTTCTCCCTGAATGTTTTGTTTATCTGTGAACAAACCATGTAACAAGCAACTCTTGTGACGTAAAGGAGCAATCAAATGGTGGGGAAAAACAAATTGCTTTGGAACTTCTGACCAGAAGAAGAATTCAGAAGAAGGAAATGAATATTGTGGCTAAATTAATAGAACATAAAATTGATGACATGGACAGCACTACACAGCTGAGTATAAATGCCTTGTGCTGACCTTAGCTGACTTCACATAGACCGGATGTACCTTTTTAATGCACTCCTCTTCAACCACGTGTACTTCAGGAAATCAAGCGTGACCTTGACTATTAAAATATAATGGGATAGGGCACAACTTTAAGCATTGGTTTATTGTCATTAAAGCAGATATATCAGATGTGGTATGTCAGGACAATGTGTACGTTTTGTATGGAAATGTTTGGAACAGTTGCCCTTAAAAGTTCTTTTAGCAAGGATTATTGATTGACTAGCAATGACAACAGAAAACATTTGTAAGGAGGAATTTTGTGAGCAAGTGGCAATTTCTTGCTGTTTTGGGAAGGAGGTCTGAATATGGTTTGTGGTCATAATGTTAAATATTCTGTTGATCTTCCGTCATAGTATCACACTATTATGAGTAAGTTATGCTGACTTGAGGCTGAGATCAATTTTAATCAGTAGGGGAATCAAGGGTTATGGAGATAAGGCGGGAAAGTGGAGTTGAGGATTATCATATCAGATCAGTCATCATCTCATTGAATGGCAGTACAGACTGATGGGCTGAATGGCTTACTTCTGCTCCTACATCCTATGGTCTTCTGAACCGGCACTATAAAAATTCATCCTCTCCAATCATAGAAAGTTTGGTTTAAGACTGTTGTTTTCCAATAATGTTTGTAATTTTATTGTCATCGTAATAGTTTTGCTCAAATTTGCTCGACATTCTTTTCAGAACCAGCTATTATGACAATAATTAACTTGTTTCAGTGATGCTGATATACAACTAATTAAGGCACTTTATCTAGAGTTGTTTAAAAAAATTGTTTTTGTTCATTTATGCAGCTGTTTTATGGCATACATATGACATATTGTAACACAGCCTTTGCCTGGTTTTTGACCTGAACTCTGGATTCTAAATTAGTAGCATGTCGATACAATTAATGTTAAATGCACTAGTATGTCTTAAAGTTTTCTATTACAGAAGGCAAAGCATACCCCCATCGTAAATGTGCCAGATATGTCACTGCATATAAATATTTATTCTCCGAAGGTTAATTCCTGATAAGAGACACTCCACTTTTTTTTTTCTGAAGCACAGACTATGATCATGAGGAAGGTAACATATTCATTAGCATGACAAGCCATTGTAGGTGTTACAAAGTACAATAAAGGCATTTAGAAGTGGTAATTGTTTGCTTCAATTAGGTTACTGAGGCACTCTCAATTACGACGCGAAAGTTAGGTCAGTAATCAAAGGCTTTAATAAGCATTGAACAATGGCAGCATCCAAGAGAAGTGTGCTCGCAAAATGGAGTCTCATCTTAAATACTGTTTCCCAGGAGGCGTAGCCAGAGGCGGAGTCCCCCAGGGTTCCAAAGCCTCTTAAAGGGGAAATGCCAAGCCTCTTAAAGGGGCAAGGTATTCCGATCATCACAGTTACGCTATCTTTAAAAATTAATTCTTGGGCATGTGGGCATCTCTGGCAAACTAGGCATCACTGCTCTTCCCTAGTTGCCTCCAAGATAGTAGTGGGCCTTCTTGATATAATTGATTGTCTTGCCAGGCAATTAAGAATCAACCTTGTTATATGCAATTGGAGATGTGAGTCCTTTCTACATGAAGACGCTAGGTTAAGACTCTGGTTTCCTTCCCAGAGGGACATGAGTGAGCCTACTGAGTTTCTAGAATACCCCGACAGTTTCATGGCCACTTGAAGTGGCTTGCCCTTGTGGTTAGGTTAGACTCGCTAGTGCAGTTCCAAATTTCAAAATTCCAACAAAAATCTAGCTTTATCAACAGTTGCCTATTCTGGATTAGCCAAATGGCAGCCTTCCGTACTGTGCAATTCTATGATTCTGTGCTTTAGAAGTACTTCAGTACAATGCTAATCCAACCCCACACTGTCAATCATGTTAAAGTTGAAATATGGTGTTAAAACTTGCCTCAAGAAAGTACTGTAGTATAAATAGCTGGGCTGCGATCAGGGTGGTATATTGTTCCGATCCAATGCAAAGTGTGTAGTATTTTAATTTTTAACATCCACCAGGAATGCCTCATTTACACTGTTGACCCTGTTCATTTTTATTTTCTTGATTGCAGCTGATTACAGCACTAGTGAAATGTTGGTGAATATGGGGAATTTACCATTGGACGAGTTCTACCCAGCTGTTGCCGTAGTAACCCTCATGCGTATCCTGCGAGACACATCTCTTTCAAATCACCACACAATGGTTGTTCAGGCAGTCACCTTTATTTTCAAATCTCTGGGTTTAAAGTGTGTCCAGTTCCTGCCTCAAGTCATGCCCACGTTCCTGAATGTCATTCGAGTTTGTGATGCCAATACTCGAGAGGTAGGTTTAGTATCGACCAGAATGAGTAATTAATTTGTAAAAATGGAACTTCTAAAAATTTTCATGCTTGTGTAAGAGGATTGTATTTGGATTTATTGGAATTTGAGGAACAATTTTACTTTTTAAATACTGCAGCTGATTTGAGAGCCAAAGAATTGTAATATGAGAAATATAACAGTACAGTGACATCCAGATATTACACAGGAATGCTGTTAAATACATGACTATTAAATCCTTGACAGTGAACGGCCTATGCCAAGCAGCTGGGCTGTGGAGACAGTTGATGTTATTTCAAACCTATCTTGTGTTCTTGTAGTTTTCACAATATCGAAACTGTTTTAGCCTTCTGAGTGGTTGAGATCAAATGGGCTGAATCAGTTTGTGGCAGGATTCGTCATACCCTGGTTAACGTGGTACAGCACAATTACGAGATGTTTAACAATGGTTTGCTCTATTTCTATCCCCTTCCCACCATCTGCCTTTTGTCAACTAATCAAGTTCAGTGAGAGCAGAGTGGAGAATAATTTGAGGGGAATACAGGATCCGCCTTTTATGTGTGCACTCTTTATTTTATTGCTTGGTCCTTGAACTGCATCCCTGATACATACCAGCAGTTGTACAGCTGCATTTGTCAACAATAATGACCTGTAATGACTGTCGCACTATGATGCTATGCTTAAAATGACATATTTGATGTGGGTGGAAATGTTCTATCATGTTGTTTGGTTAAATGTACCTATGTCCATGCAGAATCAATGCTGCTGAGTTATACGCAAGATCATTTTCCAGCTTATTTGAACATTAACTTTAGGTCTGGGGGACAATTTACTGTGTTCCTTCTTAATGTAAATAAATATCACTATCACAAATGTATGCTAGTAAAATCTAAACTACTGCAAAATCTGCATATACGCAGCATGTATGACAACATCGGAAAAAAAGCAGAAAGGTTAGTTGTGAGTGTACTGTTTAGCAAATTCTGGTGGATCTTTACTATATTTCCATCTTTTTTTTAAAAAATAAAAAGATTTAACTTCTCTATTCTGGGGGCAGGGTTTTTTTGGAATTCATTAAAACAAATTACGTGTCATTAGATCATAGTTAAAATCTTTGATGTGGATTAATTATGGGTTAGTTTTCCGAGTTTGTCAGTAATGTTGACATTTGTTTAAATTTAAACCATGCTGGATAAAGTTCTGTCAGGTTGGTTCCTTCCCAGGTCTGTAATTCAACACATTTGAAACCGGCAATCAGCTGGGACTGTATTGAATTTTGAGTTTAACTTAAAAGTAGAATGTATACATAAAAAGGTCATGAGCAAAACAGCTTATTTCTAAACCATTTGTATAATTGTACATTTCCTTTGTCAGTTCTTGTTCCAGCAGCTGGGAATGCTCGTTTCATTTGTGAAAATTCATATCCGACCCTATATGGATGACATATTTGCTTTGATAAAAGTGAGTATTGCAAATATTTTAACAGTTTGGGTGCACCCTCCCCTCCACCTTGATACTAGTGATCTCCCCTTGATCCTTATTGACTTTGTTCTGGGATTGTGAGCTGATTATCTTTTTTTTTGTTAATGTCTGGATCTCTCATACATGATTATCTTCGCTATTACCCATAATCCTTTGAACAATCAGTTTCTAACTCTGTTATACTCAAAGCAAACCATTTTGGTGCTCCCCTGATTGCCATGGTCACCATGCTACCAGAAGGATATGGAGACTTTGGAGAGGGTGAAGAGGAGATTTACCAGGATGTTGCCTGGTCTGGAGGGTGTTTGCTAGGTGGAGAGGCTGAATAGACTCGGACTGTTTTTATTAGAACGTCGGAGGTTGAGGGGAGACTGATAGAGGTCTGCAAGATTATGACTGGCATGGATAGAGTGGATGGCAAGGCACTCTTTCCCAGGGTGGAGGGGTCAGTCACCAAGGGGGCGTAGGTTCAAAGTCAATGGGGCAAAGTTTAGAGGAGATGTGCGAGGCATGTTTTTTACACAGCGGGTGGTGAGTGCCTAGAACGCGTTTCCAGGGGAGGTTGTGGAAGCAGATACATTAACAGCGTTCAAAAGGCATCTCAATAAATACACGGATAGGATGGGTATCGAGGGATACGGTGCCAGGAAGTGCTGAGGGTTTTGACCAATGGTGGTATCATGACCAGTACAGGCTTGGAAAGCTGAAGGGCCTGTTCCTGTGTTGCATTGTTCTTTGTTCTTTGTAATCTTTTTTTTGAAAGAATATATATAAGTTTTGATTGCAGCAAAATTTGATTTTTTTAAATGCTTCCAGGAATATTGGACACTTAACAACCAAATGCAGAACACTATCATCCTGGTTATTGAGCAGATTGTTGTTGCTTTGGGAGGAGAGTTTAAACTTTATCTGCCGCAGCTGGTTCCTCACATGCTTCGTGTCTTCATGCATGACACAAGTTCTGGTCGCAGTGTCACAATCAAGGTGAGCCATTTGGAGTTTTGATAACATTAGCTGCTGGAGCTGGTGTTTTGTCGTTGAAATACTCCCGAGCCAAAACATCCTATTCTCAATCCCTTGCAGATTTTTCTTTCATGCTTTGAACATCTTTAAAATTTATTAAGCTGTTGGACTCTGCTGTGGGTATGTGTACAAAAATGTGTTTGAAAGCTTAGTAGAACTAAGAAAGCTATCCGAAATTAGCACTGATGTTTTACAGCCCATTCTCTAGTAACTAATGACTAAGTTTTTTAAGTGATGCAACATAAAAAGATGATGACTAACAAAATTAAATTGCAACACAGGGTTGGCAAACCACATACTAATTAGTAAAATCCATTTGTCACCTAGTTTTAAAACACCATTTGAATTAATTGACTATTGACCATAAAGAAATTAGGTAAAAGGGTTGCAGTTAAAAATGAGTAATACCTCCATGATGCGCACTCTATTCAATATCTCTGTGGCTCAACTGGTATTGACACATGTTCAGTCAGATTGGCTTTTCCAGTAAACGCAATTTTTAAGTCATTGCCAGTTTTCAACCTAACATAGCTTTAAAAATGCACTTTCTTACATTAGGAAAATACTTATTGTCACAATCCATTTTATCTTTTTAGTCTCTGGATTGGATGTATTTTATCACACTATTGACAACAAGGAATTGAATGCTCTCTAAACTGCCTATGTCACCATATTAGACGCACCCTGCGCTATATGTCATCACTGGATGATCCTCTCACTATTGAAGTTAAGAGTTTGGGTGAATAGTAAAATGTATTTCTCCGTAGTATTCAGTGATGAGGGTAATTTATTAGTTAGTTTTAATTAGTAATGCTAAATAATTATATAGCCCTGTATAGTATTTTGTTTCTAAATGCAAAATGCTCCCGGCCAATTGTGCTCCATTCCAGTTTAAGTACATCAGTTTCACAGTTCAAGGCATAAATGTGCTCTTGTTATAAATTTCCCTTGTATACTTCTTTTTGCAGTTACTCAATGCAATACAGCTTTTTGGAGCAAACCTGGATGATTATCTGCATCTTTTGCTTCCTCCAATTGTCAAACTGTTTGATGGACAGGAAGTGCCACTAGGACCTAGAAAGTAAGTTGTATATTTTCAGTTTGACATTTTCTGTAGACCCTTCAAAAATAAGTTTTATTATACTGTCATTAGTATCCATAATTCATTTCTTCTTTAAAAGTAGTGCAAATGCATTTTTTGTCGGTTCCACAAAAAGTTTCAGAATTACATAGATTTCAAGTGGATTGGTTCCTTTTAAACCTAATTTCAGCATTGTAATAAAAGATGTCGATTCACATATTGAGAACTGTTGGGTTGGGTGTGTGTGTGTGTGTTGGGGGAGGGGTCATCCACTTTGTGCTATATGTAACAAAGCCATTGATCTGTAATTTGCTTCAAAGTAACACTAAGGCTAATAGTACTGCAGTTAACTTATTGCTGTCCATTTTGGCCTGATTGCCCAAATCAAACATTGGAAGCAATGCGCAACTTGTGGAGAAGTATAGTATCTGAACATAGTGAGACTTTTATGGAAAGCCTACAACGAGCAAAATAGTAGTCTCCATGTACATGGAGTTACCGTAGTCAAGTATTCCCATGGCTAGAAGGAGGAATCACAAAATGTTGATTGTGCATCTGCCTTATTTCCTAATCTACAAGGGTTGCCCTGGAGACTCTGGATCGTCTGACAGAATCTCTGGACTTCACAGATTATGCCTCAAGGATTATTCATCCAATAGTGCGAACGCTTGATTGCACTCCAGAATTGCGTCAGACGGCAATGGACACACTTTCTTCATTGGTATTTCAACTTGGAAAAAAGGTGAAAACAAATTATAGGTGTGAATATTTATGCATTAATTGCTTTAGCTCACAAAACCAAGTATGTTCCTAAATTCCCGTGTGTATAAATTCTGGTCTGAAACCTGTTACGGGTCCCTGGTTAAAGGCAGACTTTTTACATGAGTCTGGGATTTAAATCCAGCCCAGAATATTGTGACAGAACTGTTTTCATTCTGGAATCAGTAAGGGCTCGGTATGTGAAGTTAGTTTGGGCTATCTCAACCCAGTTGCTATTGAGCATGGGCTAACAGCAAAAGACTGCCCTGAATTGGCAATTTGTTTAGAGAAATACGAGCATCGGGTGGAGTTGGAGGGTCTGCTCTTCGATCCTGGGGATAAAGATTTTTGTTCGGTAGAGCACTTCATTTTCTGCTCTGTTAATTTTGGTGCTTCTGTAATTCAGGGCACAGGAGATCTGGATCTCAGTTTGCTGCAGTTACAGGAATTGACCCAGTTTCATTATTCTGATAACAAAAATGAAAAACCACAGTCAACCTGAAAATCAAGACACTATCCAACTATGTTTAACCCGACACAGGTGCTTATTGCTCAATACCTTGATGTTCTATTCTATTGCAAGAAAGCCCCTTGCCTTAAAGAACGCAAATCTCAAAAAAGGAAAATATAATTATCGAGCAATTGGGTACTTAACTTGACCACTGAAATGCTAGTTCACTATGTGCTTGTATGATCATAGTGCCAAAGATTAACAAAGCAGGCCAGTCTATCCACTGAAACAAATAATTACAGTGGCAGAACATTTTAGGATACGATCTGCCAATCTGTGTAATTTCATTTTCTGTCTTTGGTTTATTAGTGTTGCAAAAATCTCATTTGCCTTTGAATTTCCCTATTTCAAGTTGAATATTTCAGGTGGACTTGAACTGAGAGTCGTCGATCATTATAATTTAGAAATATTTTAATTTGCACATAGTTGGAGGTGCAATAAAAGACTATTAACGTTAGGTTTATTTGGAAATGTTTTCCTCAATACCACCAGAATCTCCATTTTTTTTATGACACAAGTATCTATAGAACAATGAATGGTAGGTTTAGATATAAATATTGTACGTTAGTAGGCAGGAAGGAGTGACTAAGTTTTAATCTAATCAGGCATTCAAACACTGCCCTAAACAAGCAAGAGTATCTTGAATACGTGATAAATGACACTGAACTCCCTCCCCTCTCACATTAGAATTACAACCTTGAAATCATTCCATTTTATTACTGATTAGTGCAATAGAAATTGATTAAACGTTGCCAAAATTTAAAGCTGCTGGTTTTGGCTGTGTTTCTGTATCTGGAAAGACTTGTGAGGTGTGTTTCCTTTCAATAGCTAACAACTTTCAGGATGATGGTAAATAATGCTTTATACTCTTCACCTGACTAGTCATTCAAACAATAATTGGCAGAAGCTGTGCTTTGATACATAGAAAGGCACTAAATGTTGCAATGGCAGTAGTGTAGATTTACAGGGCAATAATGTGGTATGTATTACAAAATAATTGTCTTATATAAACATTACACAATGTGTTTTGTATGCCTGTACGCTTTTTAATGGTGCAGAAATTCAGCTTAATTTTGCCATCAGGTACAATTGGATAGTTAAACCTCACAAAGTGATAAATATTTCACCAGTATTCATGATTTCCTTTAAAAGGCCTGCTATGTTGGTGATTTTACTTCACTGTTTTATTCGTTTTATTTTTGAAGGTTTTTTGTGATGTTCTATGTTATCAGCATGGCAATTTTTCTAATTCAGTGGGAAATTGCATATTTTCATGACTTTGGATATTTTGTGTGAGCACTGGATGCAGTAACACAATGAGAACAATATTGGGCTTAGTTATCTAGCATGAGTCAATTAGACGTCTTTTACACATTTGCGGATTGAAAGAAAATGTTTCAAATCTGGAGTAGGTCAAATTATATATTTTTCAAGAACAAGCCATTTCAAAGTTTTAAGGATCGATTTTGCAAGTATAGTGGAACAGTGTGTCACTGCTACATAGTGATGTGCCATGGAATGGTAAATTGAAGGTTTGCGCCCATGGTTTCTCACACTGACGAGTTGATAATGTTATGAGGGATCTAGGCAACACACTCAGGAGGATGGAAAGAAAACCCTAGACAGTGTTTCTATAACTTGGAACAAAACTGGTCGATGTCGAAGAGAATTCGGGTTAGTCTCCTTCAGGCAGATTAGCCAATGTTGATGTATCTACAAAGTTGGAGAGAATTCATCATGTGATTATAATGAGATATTTACTAACTAGAGTGGTTAATTTATTATGCTGAAAATTGGTAGAACATTTTACAGCACAGAGGAAAATTAGTCAACCTATTGCATCCATGTTGATATTGATCTTTTGACAAGGAAGGAGAAGGAATTAAAGAATTAGGTGGTTAGGTGGATAGTAGAGTGAGGTGGCATTAGGGTCAAGTTGGGAAGATAGAGAGATGGGGGCATTGGGAGGGTAGTGGGATGCGATCGAGAGGCTAGTCTGATGGTTAGAAGGGTGATTGGAGTTAATCGGGTGGTCGGGACTCATTTGAGGTTTAGTATGGTGATTGGATTGATTCAGGGGGGGTGGTGGATGGGGATCAGTTTGAGAGATTGGGACCAGTTGTGTAGTTACCAAAATGTTAGACCAGGTTTTAATCTGTCTAACATTCCCTGGGTAACTATCCCGGTAAGTACACCGGAACTGTCCCAAATCTCTGACTCTAACTCAGGGTTGGAGACATTTGTGGAAGGTCCTGGGGAACTGCCCATTGTTAAATTGAAACTTCCCGGCAGTTCCCATGTAGGTAACTACGCCTTCCATAGGACTTACGCAAAGTCCCAACACACAACACAGTGATGTGTCTGGTCTCCAGAGACAAGAAGATTTGGGCCTATATACCATAATGCGTTTGAGATTTTCCTGATGCAATTCTGCAAGTTAATTATGGAGCGCGATCCATTCCCCAACATTAATATTTTTTACGTTCTACAAATGTGCATACATGGGAACAAAGAAGTAAGTATCCTTTTGGTTTGCAGTACCTTTCTCCAGTTGTGTTTCTGGAGCAGCTAATGGGTTTATGCTGATGCTAGTGATGCACAGAAAATAGCACACTAACATAGGGCATTATTACGTTAAAAATTCCACATATTGTTGACCAGGTTTGCATCATTTAATGAGGTGAGTTCTTTCATTTTCTGCATATCAACATGCGAGCAATTGAAATAGAGGGAGATTATGTGTGAAGCAGCCTGCAATGACTTCATCCGGCTATTTTAGACACATGTCATGAATCTGACTGAACATGTAATCACGGACTAGGTTCCATTGAAAACCCAGAGCAACAGTGGTGTGCATCTGGATATAGACTGAGCCAAACACATGTTAGAGATTCACTAATTCATGGCCTCAGTTGGTTAATGTCGAACTCTAGAGATGAGCATGTTTTATGTTAAACTTATCAGTTTAAAATTCTTGTATGTTATGTTGCTAATCTGTAGGGAATGCATTAGAGGTTGTTTATTTTGGAATCTCGATTGCTTTGTTTGGCTACTAATGATTAGAAATTAAGTGCACTTGCACCCCTAAGGGCTAATTGCAGGTTATGTTCTCAAGTCCCACTGCAAGGCTTAAGCAATATTCTAGGTTTATTTTCCACGCAGTTTTTTTGGAGATATTGTATTTTGGTTGTAGTGTCAAACTGCCCCCCGTTTCCTGTTCCAATGGATGTTAAAAATGTTGTTACCATTTGAAGAAGATTAAGGGCATTTTCCAGTGCCCTGACCAAAATTCCTCCTCCAACCAATGTAACCCCAAAAAACATAATTTTCATTGTTATCAGTGAGACCATGCAACATATAAAAATGTCTATCAGTACTTGTCTACTGTTACAATTGTGAGGTGTAAGACTATGCAAGTTGGAATTGCACAGATATGAGGAGAATCTTCTCTGTGAAATCCCAAGTCAGGGAAGGAGAAGGTAACTCCCCAGAGGAAGTCTTGCATTCTGAGTGTTCTGATTAAAGGTGGTATTGAAAGTTCTGAACCAATGAATGGTTTTCAATACTTTGTGTCCTGAGAAGATCGCCGTTGACCAAGACACAACCTCAGCAGCGAAGATCCACATCTCTCAGTCCCAGTTTAATCCCTGTTATTTTGGCCCTTCCCTACTCCCATTGTGTGTCTGTCTTGTGTTTGTCTGGGTGGAAGGTGAGCCGGGGTTAGGTGAATAATTTGATTATGAGCAGCATGGTAGCACAGTGGTTAGCACGGTTGCTTCACAGCGCCATGGTCTCGGGTTCGATTTCAGCCTTGGGTCCCTGTCTGTGCGGAGCCTGCATGTTCTCCCTGTGTCTGCGTGGGTTTCCTCCGGGTGCTTTGGTTTCCTCCCACAGTCCAAAGATGTGCAGGTTAGGTGGATTGGTCATGTTAAAGTGCCATTAGTGTCCAAAGAGGGTTAGGTAGGATTATTAGGTTACTGGGATAGGGTGGAGGTGTGGGAATTAAGTGGGGTGCTCTTTCCAAGAGCCGGTGCAGACTCGATGGGCCGAATGGCCTCCTTCTGCACTGTAAATTCTATGTATTAGCAGACCATTGTTTTATTATCACCATTACACATTTATCTCTGCTCCTGTTGTAAATAAACAGTTGTTTAACTATTTTACTTGCAAATCTGGTGCCTGTATGTCATTGGAGCAGACAAGGGTCAAAGATCTCAGGAAAATATACGAATCATTGGTTAATTCACTTGTGTTTGGACTCCGGGGCTTGTGGGACTCAAATTCACCGGGTACTAGCCCAGGGTATTTTAACATGATGTAGGATGTCTGTTTGTGTATAACCAGTTCAGGTCATGACAAGTTCATTTTGCCACTTTTGCTTTTCCTCTTTATTTTTTTTATCATTGATTCTCAAAATGCCTGGATCTTTTCTATAGACTCTGATGCCATCTGGTTTGGTCCAAGGTAAAGGTCTCCCAGGAGTATATGTAAATGTTGCATTTGTTTCATGTTGGCATTCAGTACAAACAAAAATGCTTCACATCTCCCCTGACTAAGCTGCACGAAGAAGAACTACTTTGGGACCCTGGTATCTTGACCTCTGAAGTATATGTCTAATTCAACAAAATTGATGGTGGATGATCATAATCTCAGTATTTGTGGTTCCTGCATGTGAGAGGACACTGATGTTGGTGTGTCTGTCCTCCTACTTAACATGTGAGATGTTCTGAAGGTAGCATTGATGATACGACTCCAGTGCTTTGATGTGCCATTGTCCATGTTTTAGCCCCATACAATAAGGAAGGAGTCACAAGCGGTAGACCATGACCTTGGTTTCAGTTTTGGTGTTGCGATCTTCAAATATCGCTTCGGGTGACCAAACGCTGCACCAGCACATTTCAGGCAATGCTGGATTACTTAGGCAATGTCAGCCTTCTATGAAGATAACTTCCAAGGTATTGGAAGTGTTTTGCATTTCCTAGGCACTCATCATGAATCCTAAACAATGGAGCTGGGGCATTAGCATTCGGAGGACTTTTGGCCTTCTGAATGTTGAGTGTTAGTCTCATCTTGTATGCCTCAGAAAATGTGTCAATGATTTTCTGGCATCATCAGGGTATTGGAGCTCAAAGATTGAGATCAGGGTGGTCTTAACTTTTAATAGTTGTGACTGAAATTAAGTAGTTCACCATTCATTGAATAAATAAGCTGCACATCAGGGAGCTTGTCTCCTGTCCGACAGAGCATGGCAGCAAGGAAGATTTAAAAAAATGTTAGGACAGAGCTGCAATCTTGTATTACTCCTCTCTTAACCACAAATCCATTGTTAAGGATCACTGCTTGCACGCCATCATGCAGCAAGTGAAAGATGATGATGAATTTTGGAGGGTATCCATCCTTCATGATTTTCCAGAGTGTCTCATGATTTACAGAATCAAAAGCATTTGTACAGTCAAAGAACACCATGTAGAGAGGTTAATGTTGCTCACAATGTTTTTCTTGTCGTTGACTAACTGTAAAGATCATGTTGACCATGCCCCTTGAAGGCCTCAGCCTGCAGGGGAGTAGCTTTTCAAGTGTAATATGTTGATTTAGGAGGAATCTTGCAATGATCTTTCCTGCAGTGGAAAGCAGAGACATGCCTCTGTAATTCATACTGGTTAGATTTGTCCCCCTTTTGCGGATTGTCACAATCATGGTGGCCACGACATCATTTGGAACTTTACCTTCAGTCCAGATCTCTAGGTTAAGGGGATAGAGCTGTAACGTTAGTTCCTACCTTCTGCTCTTAAAGATTTCAGTGGGATTTCCATCAAATAATATTGTGTTATACTTCATTTGTGTGACGGCTGTCATCACCTCCGTAGGTGCTGATGGAGCTCTGAGCCTGGCTCTCTCAGGGTGTGCAAGCACTTGTGCCAACAATTGATTTTGATTGAAAAGGTATTTATAATCTTCCAATTAACTGATGTTGAAAGCGTCCCTTTCCTTGATTAGATGTCTCCCAATCTCAGGCCCCAGAGAAACTGGTCCTTGTGTACTTGGGCCATAAATGATCAAAGAAGTCATGGATATTACTTATGTCAGCAAGGTATTCAATTTCCTTGTCTGCTCACCACATGTTTGTTACATTGCTGGTGCACCTTTGTACCTCGGCCTTCACGTGTTGGCAAGTTTGCCTTGAGTTTGGGTCATTCGCCAAGTGCAAAAAGTCTTGCACTTGCACTCGGTTAGTTCATTGATAGCCTGGTCATTTTCGTCCTGTTGTTTCCTGACAGAAAATCCAAAATGTTTTTTGCGGGTTTAATGATATTCGACTTAAGGACACCCCCAGCACTTGTGGCACTCTTCTCCTGTTCGTGAGTGAACATGGAACATAAAACATACAGTGCAGAAGGAAGACATTCGGCCCATCGAGTCTGCGCTGACCCACTTAAACCCTCACTTCCACCCTATCCCCATAACCCAATTACCCCATCTAACCTTTTTGGTCACCAGGGTAATTTATCATGGCCAATCCACCTAACCTGCACATCTTTGGACTGTGGGTGGAAACCGGAGCACCCGGAGGAAACCCACGCACACACTAGGAGAACGTGCAGACTCCGCACAGATAATGATCCAGCAGGGAATTGAACCTGGGACCCTGGCGCTGTGAAGCCACAGTGGTATCTACTTGTGCTACCATGCTGCCCTAGTTTGAAAATTTTTCCCCAAAGCTTTATTGGAATCAGTCTCTTTTGATTGGATTGTTCAGAGCTTCAACATTGATCTTTCGTGGACATCTCTTCTGTTGTACCCCATTGTTTGGGAGCTAATTTGATGGACATAATTAAATGCATGAGTGAAAGATTGGTCCAATAGTCATCAGCCCCTGTCATTGCTCTCTTGTTGCGGACCTCTTTGCATTCTGAGCATGGGAAATGATTTAATCGATCAAGTGCCAGTCCTGGGACTGTGGGTGCGGCCATGATTTTTTGAACTTGTTCTTCTGATGGAATAGGGTATGGTGATAAACCCATGTTCTAGCATTTGGCAAGAAGAATGCTATTGGAATTGACATTTCCAACATCTTCCCTACCAATAGTTCCATTCCAGAGACTTGGATTTCTTTCAATTCTGACATTCAGATTACTGAGAGGAATAGCTTGTCCTCCTTTGGAACACGATGTGGAGATGTCGGCGTTGGACTGGGGTGAACACAGTAAGAAGTCTTACAACACCAGGTTAAAGCCCAACAGGTTTGTTTCAAACACGAGCTTTCGGAGCACTGCTCCTTCCGAAAGCTCATGTTTGAAACACACCTGTTGGACTTTAACCTGGTGTTGTAAGACTTCTGACTGTGCTCCTTTGGAACACAGCAGAGAGCTTGGTCAAATTTTGCCTTGATTCATTGTTGCCATCCAGAGTTGGGGCATATGCACTGACCATGGTGGTGAATTGGCTCCTTGCCAGTTTGAGACAAAGTCATGAGGCACTTATCTATTCCAAGAGATGAAGCCGGTTAATGAGTTCTCATGAAGCCTGTTAATGAATTCATTCTTGATGCCAAATCTAACTCCGTGAACTCTGCGTTCTTCTTCTAATTTTCCTTTCCAAGGTCCCTTGAGCTGCCCCTCTTCAGCTCACCAGGTCTCACTAATCAGCTATGTCAATGTCATATCACCAGAGGTTTCCGGCACTCTGGGTGTCAACTGGAGGGTGTGCCCTTGAGGGATAGAAACTGGAAATATGGAAAAGCTCAGCAGGTCTGGCATCATCTGTGAAGAGAAAAGCAGTGTTAATGTTTTGAATCTGTATGAATCATCTTCAGAGCCAGTATCCATGAGGGTCTTGGTTTCAATCTCAAAGTTTACTACTTGTGCCAGTTATGTGTTTCTACTGCTGTAGATAGAGAATAAAGAATGAGCTGGGTGCATATTAAAGAGGGCTGCTCACTCCCAGTTTCAGCTGCTGAAAGGCACCTTGCCTTGTCCGAAGTGCTGGACGACCATTTTGTTACTGCAGCCTATGAGCTAGATCATGACGAGAAGCATCCATACAATACAATACTGCTCCTGTTGCCTTTGCTGGTCGGCGATGGATTTGGGAGATGTGCTCAGAAAAAAAGCTGCCTGTGCACAGGTCTCAACAGAACTTAACCTTGACCCAATGGCAAGGAAGCCGTGGGCAGCACGGTAGCATTGTGGATAGCACAATTGCTTCACAGCTCCAGGGTCCCAGGTTCGATTCCGGCTTGGGTCAGGGTCATTGTCTGTGCGGAGTCTGCACATTCTCCCCGTGTGTGCATGTTTCCTCCAGGTGCTCCGGTTTCCTCCCACAGTCCAAAGATGTGCAGGTTAGGTGGATTGGCCATGATAAATTGCCCTTAGTGTCCAAAATTTCCCTTAGTGTTCGGTGGGGTTACTGGGTTATGGGGATAGGGTGGAGGTGTTGACCTTGGGTAGGGTGCTCTTTCCAAGAGCCGGTGCAGACTCGATGGGCCGAATGGCCTCCTGCACTGTAAATTCTCTGACAGTCTATAATTGGAGGTTTCATTCTGCTGCAGTCTTCATCCACCAGAACAGCTATTGAGATATTTCATATAGTGCATCTTCCTCTGCCTCTTGTGCCATTGTGGACTTGTGCCAGAGTCCCGTCTGCTGAGTGTTTTGTTATCATTGGTTCTCAAAATGATGATGCAAAGCCCACGTGTTGCAGAGGAAACCATTTTTGAGATTAGATGATAGGCCTCTCTATAAATCAATGAATATAGGTTATGTGGTCAGCAGAGAGGAGGTTGCTTGGCTTTGCAAACTACCACAGCCAGATGTGGAACAGATATGCTCTCAGGTTGCTGAGAGGCGTCCTGCAACTACCGAAGCATTCTGGGGGATTCTTCTTGACGTGGCCAGAAGTGAAGAATCAGCAAGACGGGCTTTACTGTTGGTACTGAATTTAGGAAACTTACCAAAGATTAAGGAAAGCACCAAGTGATAGCCATTCAAAGTTACTACTTGAGTTAACAAGAGTCCATTGGAAGTTGGGTCTCAATCAGCTACCGTTTTGGATACTATTGGAGGGTGGTCTCTCAGGAAAAAGCAGCAACAGCCAAATCCACAGCACAATGGGTGGCTCTGCTATTCCAATGGGTGGGTGAAAAACAATTGGCAGGACTATAATGATAGGGGATTCAACGTTAGGTGCACAGAATGACGTCTCTGTGGCCGCAAACATGAATCAAGGCTGGTATGTTGCCTCCCTGGTGCCAGCGTCCGGCTGTCACAGAACGGCTGCAGGGCATTCTGGGGAGGGAACGTGAACAGCCAGTGGGCGTGGTACACATTGGTACTAACGACATAGGTAAACTAAAAGATGAGAATCTGCACACGAGTACAGGAAGTTGGGAGATAATTTAAAATGCAGGACCTCCAACATAGTAATTTCAGTATTATCCCCATTCCACGTGCCAGAGTGAGCAGGAATAGGAGGCTCGATCAGATGAATGCATGGCTAGAGAGATGGTGTAGCTGGGAGGGATTCAGATTCTTGAGGCACTGGGACCTGTTCTGGGGCAGGTAGGACCAGTACAAACTGGACAGCTTGCACCCAGGCAGAGCTAGGACCAGTTCCCAGTAGGGTTTTTTGCTAGTTCTGTTGGGGAGTATTTAAACTAGGTGGGAGGGGGGGGGGAGGAGAAGACCCCAGGAATAGGATCAGATAGGTCAAACACAGATCAGGAAAATGGAGGTAGAACTTTAGCTAGTGATGCAGAAGATGTACTGAGAGACTTGGAATTACAGGAGAAGCAAAGTTTTAAGTATTCAGCAAGGGAAAATGGTGAAGTTAAACTGTATACTTCAATGCAAGGAGTATCACAAACAAGATAGATGGGTTAATAGCACAAGTAGAGACATAGAAGCAGGATGTCATTGCTATAACGGAAACCTAGCTAAAGGAGGGGCAGAATTGGCAGCTCAATATCCCTGGGTACAGACTTTTCAGGCAGGACAGTGGAAGATAAAAAGGAGGGTGAGTAGCACTAATGATTAAGGAATAAATTTCAGTTGTGAGAGGGGATGATATACTAAACGGGTCAACAATGGGTCGCACTACTATAGACCCCCAAATTATGAAAGAGGGATAGACAGATTTTGGTCTGTAGTATGTCGGCAAATTTCTGCCTGTAAGAACAAGAACCCAATTAGTGACACACCCAATGAGAGGAGTTGCAATTCTAGATCCAATCTTGGCGAACAAAGAAGGGCAAGTGGGTGAAGTGATAGTCGGTGACCATATTGAGCATAGTGATCACAGTTTAGTTAAATTCAGTATTACCATGGAAAAGGACAGAGATAAAACAGGAGTAAAAATTTTGAACTGGGTTAGCTGGCCAGCAATGTTAGAGGATAAATCTGTGAAAACCAGTAGGAAGCACTAAAAGATCCCAAATGTACAAAGTAGACATATTCCCTCCAAAAGTAAAAGTGGTGCTGACAAATCTAGACCCCCCCCCCCAACCCCCTGGTTGTCTAGAGGAATACAGGGGAAGATCAAACCGAGAAAGAAAGCGTGCGATAGGCATAAAGAACTAAACACTGCAGATAGCGTAGACGAGTATAGAAATGCAGGGACAAAGTCAATAAGGAAATCAATGAGAGGACATGAAAAAAGATTAGCAAGTAAAGTTAAAGATAACCCTAAGATGTTTTACCAATATATTAATGATAAAAGGTTAGTTAAAGAAAAAATGGGATCTATCAGAGGGGAATTTGTGTGTAGATGGAGAGGCTGTGGGAAGGGTTTTAAATTAATATTTTGTCTCTGTATTTACAAAGGAAATGGATGATGCAGATATAATAGTCCAGGAGAAACACTGAGACATACTGGATGGGTAATCATAAAGAGAGAGGAAGTACTCGAAAGATTGAAATCCTTGAAAGTTGATAAGTCGCCAGGGCCAGATGGATTGTTTCCGAGGCTATTGAAGGAGGTCAGGGAGGCAATAGCAGCTGCTCTTGAGGATGATTTTCCAATCCTCATTAGCCACAGGGGAGGTACTGGAGAAATGCAAATGTGGTACCATTGTTTCAAAAGAGATTGAAGAAAATGCCGAGCAACTATAGGCCAGTTAGTCTTACGTCAGTGGTGGGCAAATTAGTAGAATCAATCCTGAGAGGCGTTTGACAAAGTCCAACATGACAGATTGGTCAAGAAAGTGAAAGCCCATGGGATGCAGGATAATGTGGCAAACTGGATAAAAGTTGGCTTAGTAACAGGAAACAAAGGGTCATGGTTGATGGCTGCCCTTGCGATTGGAAAGTTGTTTCAAATAGTGTTCCACAGGGCTCGGTATTGGGATCCTTACTGTTTGTGTTATTTTTAACCATTTGGCCTGAATGTGGGGAGTATGATTGGGAAATTTGCAGATGACACAAAGGTTGGCCGAGTGGTGGACAGTGTAGAGGATAGCTATAACCTTCAAAACAATATAGATGAATTGGCGAAGTGGGTAATACAGTGGCAGATAGAATTTAACAACGAGAAGTGTGAGGTCATGTATTTAGGGAGGTCAAACAGTTATAGGAAGTACACAAAGAGGGGTAGATGAAGTGAGAGATCTTGGTGTACAGGCACACAGGTCCCTAAAGGTTCAAGCAGTCAACGTTGTTAAGAAAACACATGGAGTGCTCCCCTTCATTGGCAGAGATGTGGAATATAAAATTAAGGATGTAATGTTAGAAATGTATCAAACACTGGCGAGGCCATGACTGGAATATTGTATGAAAAATGAAATAAAGATTGCTTATTGTCACAAGTAGGCTTCAATAAAGTTACTGTGAAAAGCCCCTAGTCGCCACATACCGGCGCCTGTTCAGGGAAGCTGGTACGGGAATTGAACCGTGCTGCTGGCCTGCCTTGGTCTGCTTTAAAAGCCAGCGATTTAGCCTTGTGTGCTAAACCAGCCCCATGGTGTGCTAAACCAGCCCCATGCAGTTCTGGTTGCCACATTACAGGATGGATGTTATTGCACTGTAGAGAGTGCAGAGGAGGTTTATAAGAATGTTGCCAGGACTAGAAAAATGGGGCTAGGAAGAGAGATTGGATGGGTTGGGGTTATTTTCCTTGGAACGAAGAAGGCTGTGGGGTTACTTAATTGAGGTGTACAAAATTATGAGGGGAAGAGATGGGGTTGACAGGATAAAATTGTGTCCCTTGGTGGAGAATTCTAGAACCAGAGGACATAGATTCAAGATAAGTGGATGCAAAGGGGCCAGGAGGAGAAATGATTTTACAGAGAGGGTAGTGGGAGTCTGGAATTTGCTGCCCGTGTTGGTGGTGGAGGCCATAAAGTATTTCCTGGATCTGCATCTTAAGTGCCCTAAGCTACAGGGCTATGGATCGAGTGCAGGAAGGTGCGATTAGAAAGGGTACCTGGGAGTCCTTGTGCCGACATGGACAAGATGAGCCAAATGGCCTCCTTCTGTGCTGTAACTTTTCTATGATTCAATGATTCTACTTGTGGACTGTGCTATAAGGATTGTTATTCAATGAAGAGTTCTATGTGTGATGAGCATACAAGGGGAGCATTCTTGTCTAGTTTAAAGTAAAAGTTGCCTACAAATAGAAAATAGTGCATCATCAATAATGCTTTTAGTCATTTGTTACAGTAAAAATTTTAAAAGGTGAAATCTTGTGACATCCTTGTAGTTATTTCATGGAAGTTTCAATTACCTTTTAAACATTATCAATCTCTACTGGGGTTGTAACACAACAAAATGATAATGTCTGCACTTTAAAGTAATTCATTGTATGAGAGATACTCTGAGACCTTTCTGTGAGATATGATGATACACACAAGTATTTTTCCTTGACACTGCAGAAACCATTTTATTTTGGAAAAGCTGCCTATTTCAATTGTGTTTACTGTAATTGGTTTAAATGATGCATAAAGCTGCAATCTATCATTCAACAAGGATTTTTGAACACTTAAGGTGCTTTCTCCTTTTGCCTGTTACTTTACCTTGCATGTTCTGGGTTGTACAGACATTGGACAGCATTACTTTACAGAGACACGTGCCTGTAATGTATTACCTGGAAGCATAGTTGAGGCCAGAATGATGGATTTATTTAAAACCGCGATATCTGCTCTAATGGGAAGATACTAGAGTTAATATTTCAATCCAAAACCAAGGTCTTGTTTTCCAAAAAGTTGAGCTCTACTTACTTTTGTATTCCTCTGTAATATATAGAAAAAAAGAAGAAACCTGTGTTTATATAGCAGCTTTAATAACCACAAGACATCCCAAACAGCTTCAGAGCTGATGAACCTTTGAAGTGTACTCAATGAAGGCAAATGTAACCACCAAGTTGCATGCAATAATCAGATTGATGTTGGATGAGGGATGAATGCTGGATATGATACTGGGAGGACTCCCTGCCCTTTGGAAAATGTGCAAAGAGATCTTTTGCATTCAAACAGGCAGACAAGGTATTGTTTAACATATAGGTAGCATGGCAGCACAGTGGTTAGCATTGTTGCTTCACAGCTCCAGGGTCCGAGGTTCAATTCCCGGCATTGGATCACTGTCTGTGTGGAGTCTGCACGTTCTCCCTGTGTCTACATTGGTTTTCTCCGGGTTTCTTCCCACAGTCCAAAGATGTGCAGGTTAGGTGGGTTGGCCATGCTAAATTGCCCTCAGTTTGCAGAAAGGTTAGGTGGGATTGCTGGGTTATGGGGATATGGTGTAGGTGTCGTCTTAAGTAGAGTGCACTTTCCAAGGGCCGGTGCAGACTTGATGGGCTGAATGGCCAAATCTGCACTGTAAATTCTATGAAATACGATCTCATCTGGAAAAGGAGACCTCTGGCTGTCCAGCATTTTGTCAGTTCTGCATTGAAGTGCCAGTCTAGGTTGTGCTCAAGTTTCAAGTGGGGCTTGGACTCAAGAACTTCTAACTTTGAAACGACCATTGGCACGAAGCCAAGACTGACACGGTAGAAACGTTTTCTACATTATCTAAAATGCTATTTTGTTACGGCAGTGCTCCCTAGTAAAACATTTCATTGCTATATTTTGCGCAAAAGTTGATAACTATTGTGATTGATTGCACCTATATTAAAATAAATTGAAGTAGATGTTGTTTGATTCTAATGGCACTATCTGATCTATTTTTCAGTATCAAATCTTTATTCCTATGGTGAACAAGGTGATGATGCGCCACAGGATAAATCACCAGCGATATGATGTGTTAATATGTCGCATTGTAAAGGTCAGTGTAACATTAATGTTTTAAATTTGCGAATGCAGCTTTTAAAATGACTTTTTTTTTTACAGTGTTACACAATTTCCCTCATTTTGCCTTTGTTTCTATTTCTTTTAAAATGTGCATTATTCAATCTCTGCTTCATTATCCTGGTGATTCTAAAGACTGCACATATATCAATTAGTATCCTGTAGTATTATATGGCATTACCCAAGTTTTTCATTCATCATGAGTGATGGTGTAATCTGTTTTATGTGGGTATACAGATGACACTTTAAAAAATGCATTTTCCTTTTAGTGTCAGATAGTAATGGTGGAAGTGTTTCCTCATTTACCATCTGTAAAGATATTGTAAAGCAATTATGATTTTATCATGAACAGCAAACATACCAAATTCACCTCCTTCGCCCAGATGGTATTTTACAGTGATTGCCGACAGAAAAGGCAACTTCTCATTGAGGCAACGTATCTGTGATTTCTGCTCCATGGTAACTGTTAGATTCTTCAAGTGAGTGCAGGTACATATTGACTGGAAAGCTGTGACAACCGGTAGAGGATTTTACTAATGTAATGTAATGACTACTGTAAGTTTTATTGTGTAGCATAGTAGTCTCAATTTTGTTATTGGTACATCTAGGAAAACCTGAATGCTGTATATTGCTGGCCACCATAAAACAATTTTATTAATTTATCTCTATATTGGAGCTAGTGCATGGGATTCTAAACTTATAGATAAATGTAGGTTTTTGAATGCATTCTGGGCTCACATCTAGCATAATTAGAACAAAAAAATTGTCAACATGATCTGGTCCATTAAATTTAAAGCAGGAATATATCGCAGATGCCCCATCTGGCTTCACACAACTCATCAAGTATGAACCTTGGTAGTTTGTTACATGACTGATGTTCAGAGTCAGACCAAGATTGATAATGTGGCTAATGGGGAGAAACGTGCTCACAGTTTTGTCACTGGGAAATTAATTTGATAACTTTAATTCAGTAGTTTGAAAGCCTTTTGACCACCTACACTCGCATGTAAGGGGTATGACTTACGACTGTCTAGAGGTTGCAGCTGTAGTAAAAGCACAAGAAACCCAGTCTAGGTTTTACAAATGACTCTTTTAAACAGAGCTTCCGCCCTATCTTTAGCAGCGAATCCAGTCCGCGATTTACACCAATCCCTTTAGGATTTCTTTGTCTTGATTGCCGTACAGATTGTTCGCAATTGTTTTAACTCTCAATTCCTAGACTATTAAAATAACATCAAAACATTCCATTTAACTCTGGAGTCTGCTGTCCCACTTTAAATCTAGTTACTGCAATTGTCTCTCTAACTCAGAACATTTTGTTCAATCTTCCTTGAATTTTTCTTAACAATATCTTAGACTCTGTTCTCTTAACTTTCGTCGTCCTAAGAAATTCGTTCTGCCCAATTCCCTGGTATCTTGATCCTTAGGAAGCTTGCATGCTTGCTATTCACTTGTCCTGTCCAGCTTCTCTTGGTAGAGTTGAAAGCTGTTCACTCCCCAGTGTCATGTCTCCAACTGCAATCAAATTAGCTAAACTAAAACGTTTCTGGGGCAGCAGGGTGGTGCAGTAGTTAGCACTGCTGCCTCATGGCACCGAGGTCCCAGGTTCGATCCCGGCCCTGGGTCACTCTCTGTGTGGAGTTTGCACATTCTCCCTGTGTTTGTATGGGTTTCGCCCCCACAAAAATGTGCAGGTTAGGTGGATTGGCCACGCTAAATTGTCCCTTAATTGGAAAAAATTAATTGGATACTCTAATTTTATTTCAAAAAAACTAAAACGCTTCTCTATCATACAAGGCTGCAGTTGCTAAGCAATCACTGTCGGTTTATTTACTCTTCTCTCCATAGTCCTCTCTAAGCATAATAGAATCACAGTTGGAATCGGAGCCAACCTCCACACATACAAAATCCTTTGTACAGCATGAATCTAACTATAGATTTTACCCTTTCAGGCACAGAAACATTAAATTAAACCCACTTAAAATCTTACCTTATTTCTAATGTTTACCAATACAAATATAAATCCCTTAAAACTACTTTTGTTTTCATAATACCAACCCTCGACCACTGGTTGACTGCAGTGCCCATCTCTTGATCAAAGTCTTCTTTCTTTGATGTACGCTTTAGGGTCTTCTTACAAGCTTCTATTTTATGCACTTTTTCCCAACTTTGCTCTGTGCCATATAAGGTAAAACTCATTTTCTGGCCATCTGATTTGTCAGTAATGGCCTACTTATTCTGCCAATGTTACACCTTGAGCTGGCATGTATTTTAAGACCCACATGACCATATGATTCATGTCCCTGTTGTTTGCAGAAGACTGCCGAAGAAAGTTTGTCGGGCTTTCAGTCCCACAATTCCTTGATACTGTTAACTCTATGCAGCTCATGCCTTTTGTCTTTCCTAGCTCTTAGACTAAATAGGTTACATCATTGCTGTGGCTCCATGGTCACTTACCCAACACTTACCCAGCAGGTTAAGGTCTGTTTCTGCAGCACTTTGTCAGATAGGGTCTATTTACAGTAATTTACTGGACAAAGGGCTGGAAGTTTCTCTGAGGCTATCCACAGTTGAAAGCGTTTATGATAAAGTTTTGCCTTTATTGAATTAACCATCTTGCATTGGATCTCGGTATTTCATATCACTTGCAAAAAAACCCAGCTAATATTCAGCTGAGCTTATCCACCACGCTTGCAGTTATGTCACATACAGAGAGTACAGTTTTTACAGATATACTTAAAGATATGATAATTAAGTTATAACAGTACTATCATTACAAACAGAAAGCCTAATCCTACGGATCCAAATGAAAATAGTCATGTAGAGGCAGAGGACATGGCAAAAGTATTAAAGAAGTACTTTGTGTCTGTCTTCGCAAAGAAAATGTATGATGCAATGGTTACATTAAAAGAGCAGAGGAAGCTATGGATAAGATAATGGAGAAGTCGGACTAACGAAAATTACTGAAAATTGACAAGTTAGCTGTCTGGATGGAATACATCCTCAGTTACTGAAAGAAGCAAAGGTACAAATAGCATTGGTCACAATCTTACAATCCTCATTGAGAACAGGAGTAGAACCAGAAGACTGGAGAGTTGCTAATGTTATATCACTATTTAGAAAGGGGAAAGGGATAAACCAGGAAGCTGTAAGCTAGTCAGCATGACTTTGGTGGTGGGGAAGTTATTGGAAACTATTACCAGTGGCAAAATAAATTTTCACTTGGAAAGGCATGAGTTAAATAAGGTGAGCCAACGTGGATTTGTTAAACATAAATTGTGTCTGACAGGCGGCATGGTGGCGCACTGCTACCTCACGTGCCGAGGACCCGGATTC
The DNA here is from genome assembly GCF_902713615.1 of Scyliorhinus canicula. Lineage (NCBI taxonomy): Eukaryota > Metazoa > Chordata > Chondrichthyes > Carcharhiniformes > Scyliorhinidae > Scyliorhinus > Scyliorhinus canicula. The sequence continues at coordinate 106,494,527 of NC_052161.1, read as the reverse complement.
GATCCAGGCCCCGGGTCACTGTCCATGCGGAGTTTGCACATTTTCCCCGTTTCTGCGTGGGTCTCACCTCCACAACGCAAAGATGTGCAGGATGGGTGGATTGGCCGCGCTAAATGTTTGACTACCTTGACCGAATTCTTTGACGAACCTTCTCCATTATCTCAATTCTGTGCAGTATTTTGTATAAAATGTTGTTTGGAAGGACTTTCAGAAGGTGTTTACTAAAATTCTGCACAGGAGGCGATACAGTGACAGCTTCAGTGACAGGAAGCAAAAGATGGTGATGGATAGATGATTTTCAGATAGGAAGCTGGCTTAGTATTATTCCAGGTTAGTTACGTTTCCAGTACTCTTCAAAGTTGTATTAATTACCTAGATTTTGTTGTAGGGAGCTACAGGCATCAAAATGACAGAGGCAAGATGATGAAATGGACAGATGTATGGAGGATAGAGTTCAATGTGGAGATGTGTGAAGTGATGTACTTGGGAAAATTAATCTGAAAAGGCAGTACACCATGAGTGACGTGATTTTGAAAAGTATGGATGAGCAAAGAGACGTTAAGTGCTTAAAAGTAACAGGACAAGATGCCAAGGTGGTTATAAAAGCATATGGATTACCTGGATTAATAAGTAGAGGAGTAGAACATAAAAACAGAGATAATGCTGGACCGGTATGAATGACTTAGTTTTAATATGTATTCAACATTTAAATTTCAAAACGCACACATTTCGGGAAAGATATAACTGCATCTGAAAGGATACTGAGCAGGTTTACCAGGATGTTGCCATGGATGAGGGTCTTCAGTTATGAGGAGAGATTGAAAAAGTTAGGACAGCCCTCCTTGGAACAGAGAAGATTAAGAGATGATCTAATAGTGGTTTTCAATCTGATATGTTTTGATACTGTGGCTAGGAAAAATATATTTCCTTTGGGTGAGTATGTCAATAACTAGATATCATGAATACATAATCATTGGAAAAAGATGCAGAGAGTGGAAGAGGAGAAATTGTTTTCACTCAGAGTTGTCAGGATTTGCAATGCTCTGCCCAAAAAAGTAATGGAAGCTGATTCCAAAGAAAAGTGAAATGGACAGATACTTAAGAATGAGGAACTAACAAGGCTATGGACAAAAAGGTGGGGCTGAGAGACAGTTTTGATGATTTGGGGATGCAGTGTTAACAATTTTGCTGGTGAAGCTTGAATACTATTGCCACTGGATGAAAATTATTTAAAATTTGTTTGAATGTTCACCACAGGGTTACACCTTGGCTGAGGAAGAGGAAGATCCTATCATTTTTCAACACCGGACATCCCGAGGCAATCAGGGAGATACACTGTCTAGTGGACCAGTGGAGACTGGTCCTATGAAGAAATTGCATGTCAGCACTACCAACTTACAAAAGGTTTGTTCATAGTTAAAGAATAAATTGATAAAAATATAAAAAGTGTTTATTCAATTTTGTGTGAAAATATTAATTTAACAATCAACAGTTGAAACTGCCTTTTATTCCTGTGTGTCATGGGAATATTTATAACTAACATGTCTATTATGTCTGGTATAAACAGAATTTTTTTTCCTTAAAGGTTTGATATATTGGCATTTAGTTATTTTAGTTTATAAACAATTTGAAAATAAAAACCTGAAGTATTCCTGTTGTGGAGTCATTGCTTGAATTCAAGCTAAGAAAATTTTTTTGACTTGAAAGGATAATTAGAATAACAATTTGTAACTTGAGATTATCTATTCTGTTTTTAATTGAATTGTTTTGTGAATTGGATAGTTATTTTTCAGAAATTTTTACTAAGTGGTTCGCATTTCAGTTTTACATTTACTACTTGTTTTGAAGCACAATGCAGATCACAGTGACATTTTTATAGAAGCTATTAATGACCTTAAATTCCATGCTGAGAATGTAGCCTGCAGCTTGAAGGCTGCTGCCACATGCCTATTGTTCCATTTAAAAGCTGTGCTAAAATTTATATGTTGAATACATATTAAAACCAAGTCATTAGCAACTTGTTAATCAAGTGCCACTTTTTTAAAAAATTCTCTTAGCCCACATGTGCAGAACTTAATATTTGTAATTATAGTAAATTTACAACACTGAAGTTGAAGCAGGCATTAATTAAGCTGATCTTATACAACAGGTATTTGCTTATTAACCGTTCAGTGTTATATTGATCACTCTACACCACCCTCCAAGTCAGGCAGGAAAAGTAGCTAAATTGTTTGTTCTTCTTTAAAATTGGAAGATTTTGAAACTACAGCTGGCATAGTTTTCAGTTATAATGCAACTTTTGTAAAGTGCAAGTGATCTGCAGTACCTCGAGGAGGTGTCATGTTGTTTACATACAGGTCATTTCACCCATTGTCCAATCACACCAGCTGGTGGAATATAAATTCAGTTCATAAATCTCGAATTGTAAAAAATGCTAGTCTCTGTATTGGTGACTATGAAACCATTATTGTATAAACCCATCTCATTCACAAATGTTTTTTAGAGAAGGAAATCTGCCATCCTTACCTGGTCTGGCCTACATGTGACTCTAGAATCTCAGCAATGTGGTTGATTCTTAACTGCCTTCTGAAACGGCCTTCAAACTGCTGCAACATCTATGATAAGACCGATCACCCAATATCAACCTAGGCACTGGAAACCACCATGGCAAGCCCAGCCCAGTTGACCCTGTAAAGTCCTCCTTACTAACATCTGGGTGCTTGTGCCAAAAGTGGAAGAGCTGTCCCACACTAGTTGAACAGCAGCCTGACATAGTCGTACTCACAGAAGCATACTTACTTCATCCAAAGTGAAGATGCTTACGAGGAGCCACGTCTGGTGGCCTAGGCTCCATGGGTACAGGTACATGTTGACTTCGCTGGTCCGTTTTTTAGGTTCCTAATCATGACAGATGCCCATTCTAAATAGCCTCTGCAACAGGTACATGTTGACTTCGCTGGTCCGTTTTTTAGGTTCTATATTCCTAATCATGACAGATGCCCATTCTAAATAGCCTCTGCAACTTCTCACGCCACAATATAGAAACTCCAGCAGAGCTTTTGCATCCACTGCATACTGGTGGTTCTAGTCTCCGAAAATGATAGAGCCTTTACTAGCGGGGAGTTCCAGGTGTTCCTGAAGTCGAATGGCATCAAACCCATCAGACAACACCGTATCACCCACCATCTAATGGTCTTGCAGAGCGGGCGGTACAGACCTTCAAAAATGGGATGAATAAACAGCCGCCCGCATCCATGGAGACTAGGTTGGCATGATTCCTGTTTGATTATTGGACCACACCCCATACCATGACAAGAGTTGCTCCAGCAGAACTATTGATTGGATGATGACTGCATCAGGCTGAGCCTGCTATTTCCCAATTTGCGGGGTATGTGAAGTCTAAACAGGTGAGTCAGAAGAGAAATGATGACCCCAGAAGGTGCGAGAGAGTGTTTAAGACATGGGGCCGCCTTACATGTGCGGAGCTTCAGGTACGGCTCCAGTTGAGTTCCTGAAGTCATATTAGAGAAGACAGAACCTGTCTCTTACAAAGTTAAGGTCCACGAAAAAGTCCTTAAAACACCTGGACCACCTTAAGAGTCGGGAGCTGTCTCTGGTGCCAGGCTACTGTCCACAGAGGATTGCAGGGCTGTCTTCCCCTGACAGTGAAGGCACAGGGTTCAACATGGAGGCCCAAGAAACTGCTCTATCCCCGGTGGCAATGCTTTTTAAAAAAGTTTAGAGTACCCAATTCATTTATTCCAATTAAGGGGCAATTTAGCGTGGCCAGTCCACCTAGCCTGCACATCTTTGGGTTGTGGGGCGAAATCCACGCAAACACGGGGAGAATGCAAACTCCACACAGACAGTGACCCAGACCCAGGATCAAAACTGGGTCCTCGGCGCCATGAGGCTGCAGGGCTAACCCACTGCACCACCGTGCTGCCCACCCGGTGGCAATGCTAATGATGAACCTGCATCAGTGATCCTCAGGCGCTTCTTGAGGAAGCAAAGGTCACCTGTCTGCTTCACACCCCGCTGATCCAGCTTCACCTGCTGCAGACTCGAGGCTGAGTACCAAAAGGCAGAGCGAAGGGAGGAGGGATGTTATAACCTCAACGAAGACCATGGGGGATCGTTGATTGATCTCCCCCCTAATGTTCTTGGAATAAGTGTTCCTGTATTGAGCAGGCGGAGGCTGGCCAACGTGAGCTCTCTAGCGGGAGCTTAAATACTGTTACCCAGACCGAGGGTTCCCGATGGCCCCGAGTTGGGACAAGAGACTTATACATCCCGGCTTTATTTTGGTTGAGTACTAAACCTTGTTTTGTTAATTCTCACTTCCACTGGAATTATTACATAATGCTTCTGCTATCTCTTCCTCAACCAAAGATTCCACTCGACCGTAATTGTCAAGACCTTCAACCACGATCATTCCATTTTCTGTACTTCATCTCGTCTCATCCGTTCCCATCCCTCCCAGAAACAGGGTAAACCTTCCCTTCTCTTCACCTTCTACCCTATTGTGTACCTCCTACTTGAGAAGTAGATTCAAGAAGGAGTTGGATTATCACTCGAAAAGAAAAAAGAACCTGATTAATAGAAAAGCTCTTACCAAAAGCTCCATCAAGGGCACCAGGTGAAACGAGGATTTATTTGTTGCACTTTCAACTTGGTATACAGTATTCGCTGTTCACAGTATGGTCCACATAACATTGGGAAATCCAAATGCTGATTTTGGATGACTTAACAAAACAGTTCCAGCTGTCATTTTAGGTCTCCACTCTCAGTCTGCCCTTAGCCCTCTACACTGTTTCAGTGAAACTCAAAGTAAGCTGTAGAAATAGCAACTCATCTTTCAGTTAGGTACATTTATAGTTTTCCCTTAACATTGAATTCAATAATTTCAGATCATAATCACTGTCTCTAGCTGTTGGTGAAGATTCTGCTAATCTCATTTACACTCTCGATCCATCTTTTATTCCATTATTGGTATCATTATCATCCCCTTTTACCATGCACCATCGTCCTGTTTGTCATTTAATTTTTTCTGTTTTCCACCCTATTACCGACCGTTCCTTTTGTTGTTTTACTCCCTCCCCTTTCCTGTCTCTGCTCACTTAAAACCTGTTACAATTCAAACGTTTTTCAGTTGTGAGGAACATTCATCAATTTGAAATGTCAATTCTGTAGTTGCTGCCGGACCGACTTGTGTATTTCCAGCATTATCTGCTTTTATTTCAGTTGTTCAGCAACAATAGGAATGCAAGTAGTTATTTTGGATGGTCAAATTTATTATAATGCCAAGTAAATTTGTGCATGATGTTATGTCATTCATTTGAAATGAAAATCATTGTGGTTAAGTCAGTAGCTTAGAAAATAGCGTTAGTGATATTAATATATGAATGGGTATATTTTTGATGACGGTGTTTAAAAAAGGCTATTTCATTAATAAATACCCGATATTTTAGTAGTACCATGGTAATGATTGCTTTATTCTCACGTGAGTAGCCTCTGGTATAGTTACGAGACCTTGTGCAGTGAACTGTTCTAAATAAAGAAACAATTGAATGCACGTTTGATTTATGTTTCAGGCCTGGGGAGCAGCCAGAAGAGTTTCTAAAGATGACTGGATGGAATGGCTGAGACGATTAAGTGTGGAATTGCTTAAAGAATCCCCATCACCTGCACTCCGCTCATGTTGGTCTTTGGCTCAGGCCTATAACCCTTTAGCAAGGTCAAAATTCCAGCTTAATAATTAAATGCTAATTTATAGATTTTAAGTAAGGAGCAAATATTTGAGTCCATTAGTAATTGAATAGAACCACCAGCATGATCACAATGAATGTCTCTGCTAATGTAACACATGTGAAAAATGTTGACAGAGCTCATGGAACTGCAGCACACTCCATTATATATCAGCACCGCACCCCCCACCCCGTACCTTCATCCCTGGCAGGATAAAGTATGCTTGAACATTTGTTGGAGAGGCAGGCGAGACCTGGCAGTTGAGGTTATTCAAGAGATTTTTTTCCAAAAATCATTTCAGGAGTTTTCTTGCTTCAAATGGTTTTAATTTCTTCCTTTGCCTTCTTTGTGTGAGACGCCACCCCCAGTCAAGAAGGTGGGTAGGCTAATTGGTACCAGACCTCTGCCGCTGTCAATATATATCCAGCTCTTGGTGTTGGCAGCCAGGATGAGATTGAAATGATTTGCCATTGAAATGTCTCAGTGCTGAATTAGCAGGGCAGCAGCTGAAGGGGAAGGAACTGGTTAAAATCAGAATGCGTAGAAAAATCGTTTATTTGTGAGCACTGTCAATATAAGGGGAAAATGTTTTGGTGGATTGCTTGAAAGGGATTTTTCTTTTCGAAATTGCTTAAATGAAATGTTAATACATGTTAGCATACATGACAGAAACTCCACACACACAATTGTAATTAAATGTTGTTGAGCACTTTGATGTAGGTTATGTAATTTCAAATATTTCATTATTTGTCTGTGAATGCAAGTGAGTAACCCAAAAGATTACAATTGCAAGTTGGAACCCTCGGGAGCATTAAACTAGTGCTAATTCTTACAAAGAACTCAACTCACGGACATTCTGTTTAGCCCTCATGATGAGTTAATTTGCCAAAAAACAAATCCAATAATCTTAAATTGTTTTGTCAAGGTTTTGAGATTTTCATTGCTACCCAGGGATCACTGCTAGTGGGTTGTGATCAAGCGCTGATCTAACCAGACCTGACTGTGAAGCCCCTATTCGTAGTTGAATAAACTGCTAGCAAACTTCTCTAAATGGCTGTTTCTCAAGTATCAAAGGGTACACAGCACCCATAGCAAGAGAAATAATGTGACCATAAATAAATCTGCTTGAGTAAAACCACAGTTCCAATTTCTAATATTTGTTTCGCGTGTTCTCTGTTCTGCATGATAAACATTGTGTATCTGAAGTCTCTTTCATGTCTAAACAGGCGGATGACTTGTTGCTCTTTCTATTTTCTAAAGCTTTTGACTTTTTTTAATGCAGAGACCTGTTTAATGCAGCGTTCCTATCCTGTTGGTCAGAACTGCATGAAGCACAACAAGATGAGTTGATCAGAAGTATTGAACAGGCTCTGACTTCTCAAGACATTGCTGAGGTCACACAGACACTGTTGAACCTCGCAGAATTCATGGAACACAGCGATAAGGTAAAAGAAAGGCTAAACTGGATTGTGTCAAGTTATGAAAATGTTGGCCTTTTACCAAAATAGTTTGACATGTTTCAGACAAAATGCTTCCCAAATGGCAGAGCTATTTACCAAACTTGATTGACGCATATATACTGTGTTGTTTGCTGTATTCATGACTGGCGAAGGGCTGCAATCATATTGAATTCAAAAGAACATGGTGAATCAGTTTTAAGGTGTAGTATTAGATGCTGGCAGTCATAATTGATGTTGGCATGCCCCAGTGTCTTCCAAAGATCCCTCCTATTTGCCAGCTACATACTGCCCCTTGGCTACAACATCTGAAAAAACTACATGTTCCACATATGCACTTGACAACACCCAGCTCTACATCACCATTCCCTCTCTCAACCCTTCAATGCCTCTAAATTGTCAGACTGCTTTCCAACATCCAATACTGGATGAGTAGAAATACCGTTCAAATAAATTTTGGGAAAACCAAAGCCATTGTCTTTTGTCTCTGCCACAAATTCCATTCCCTAGTCACCGACGCTATCCCACTCCCTGTCAGCCATCTGAGATTGAACCACATTCTTTGGCGTTGTGTTTAATAGAGAGGTGAAATTCCGACCATAGATCTGCAACATTACTAAAGCCACTTATTTCCACTTCAATAAAATTGCTTGAATCCACCCATGCAGCAGCTCATCTCTGTTGAAATCCTCACCATGTCTTTATTATTTCTAGTTTTGTTACCTTCTTCAACCTCATAACCTGTTTCCTGTGACAACGTGAAAGTTCTTGGGCTGGGTGCAGACACATTTGCACCTTTAATTGACTGTGCGTAACTGGTCGAGTAAACAAAATTCAAATTAATTAACCATGCACTACCAAAAAGAGGGTACATACCCTACAATCATCTGGAATATCTATGCTCCTCCATTTCTGACCACTTTTGCATTGCCAATGCAAAAATGTAGGTGGTCATGCCTGCAGCTGTCAAGGCCCTAAGCTCTGGAATTCCATACCTAAACCTCTCTGCTTCTCTCTTTCTCTCTCCTCTTTCAGACAGTAGACAAAATCTACCTCTTCGACTAAACCTTTGTTCATCCACTTTCTTGACCCTATCAAATGTGTTTAATAATATCCTTGTGAAGCTCTTTAGGATATTTCGACACAATAAATATGCTATATATTTTTTGAAAGTATTTTTTATTGAGTTTTTAACATTTTATATCACAAATAAAGATGCTACATAATTGCAAATTTTTGTTGCTCTCTGTTTTTTTACTTCCTTCCTTACCCTATCTCGTGCACCATTTTCTCATTAATAGCACATTTTTATTGGAAATTTGCTGCTGTTGATAGCAAACTAATAATGCAAATAGAAATGGAACTGCTACTGCACTGAACATCAGAAAAGATTTTTTTCACCAGCACCTCTTGTCAGTAATGCTAGTTCAGCCGTCAGTATAAACAGCAAATGGTGGGCAGACTGAGGGGATTTGGTTGAGCTGAGTGGCTGAAACAATGTCATGTGTGTATTAATGATCTGACTTCATTTTTGGTGGTCCGTATTTTGTCTTCTACAAAATTACAGCTATTAGAAAGGTATATGAGGTGAGGTAAATAGTTATAAGTAGCAACTTGAAAACTGAAAAAGCAACCTTCCCTCTTGCTATTTTTAATGTTTTCTGTGACCATCAACAAATCTGGTTTATCTGTTCCCTTCAGCTGTGCGTCCATATATAGATGTAAAATAAATTTGCAGTGAATTTAAGATCTATCCTTTTCATTGTCAAGTATTTCCATCCCATATAAAAAGATTTAAGAGAATTTAAAAAAAAAAAAGATTTGGATGATTAAACTAGGAGCAGTGCACTTTGAACTCCAGGGTCTGACTTCCATCCATCCCTGACAACCATTCACCCCTGACAAAATTTATACAAAAAATCTTTCTGATTTTAAAAGGTGTTAAATCAATTGAAATTGAACAATTTCAAGTCCAGTCATCGTGTATTACATCTCTGCAGTGCAAAACTATCCAATATTTGTCACTGATGGTCTTTCTTCTACTGTAAGGTATAAGAAATGAGGACATCGGATGGGTACAGTAAAGAGTCCTACTTTGCTGACACATTGGACCCTAATTTTTCTGGAGCAAAATAACATATTTTATAACTTTTTTTAAACTGATACTTGCTTACCACTTGTCAGCATCAACAGAGACATCAGATGGAAATACAGCAATTGGATTCACTTGACATGCAGGTTAATTAAAGAAAACCACCATAGATTTCTTAAGGGGAAATTATGATTAACTTTATGGAGTTACTTTGAAGAGGTAACAGAGAAGGTTGATGAGGGTAATGCTGTTGACCTGATGTACATGGACTTTCTAAAGGCATTTGATTTAGTGTCATACATCAGACTTGTGAGCAAAGTTATAGCGCATGGAATAAAAGAGACAGAGGTAACATAAATACAAAATTGGCTTAGTGACAGGAAATAAAGAAGTGATTAATTGGTTTTTCAGGCTGGAAGAAAGTTTGTCCTGGGGTTCCCTAAAGGTTAGTGTTGGGACTCTTGATTTTCCTGATATATATTAATGATATGGACTTTAATGTACAGGGCACAATTTCAAAATTTGCATATGATATGAAGCTTGGAAGCATTATGAACTAAGGAGGCTAGAACTTCAAAAGGACATGGGCAAGATGGTGGAATAATCGGACAAGCGAAAGATGAAGTTCAATATGGATATATATGAAGTGATTCATTTTGGTAGGGAAAAACATGGAGAGACAATACAAAACAACTGATACCACTCTAAAGGGTAGAGGGACACAAATCATTGAAGTTGGCAGGACGGGTTGAGAGAGGACGGGTTGAGAGAGTGGTTAACAGAGCATAGAGTATTCTAAGATTTATTAGTAGGGACACCGAGTACAAGTGCAAGGAGGTTATATTGAACTTGTAGTTCAGTTTCAGCTGAAGTACTACAGCCAGTTCTTGTTCCCGCACTTTAGGAAGGATGTGAAGGCATTGGAGAAAAGGTTCACGAGAATGGTTCCAGGAATGAGGAACTTCAGTTATGATGATAGATTGGAGAAGTTAGGACTGTTTCCCTTGGAGAAGAGAAGGCTGAGAGGAGATTTGATAGAGGTATTCAGAATCATGGCAACTGTTGATAGAATAGATAGGTAGAAATGCTTCCTACTCGTGAATGAATCAAAAATGAAAGGGCATTTAAAAAAAATATTTAGCAAAAGAAGAAGAAGCTTTTTCACACAAGTGTTTAAAGTCTGTAATTCACCACCTAAGGATGTGCAGGCTGGTTCAATCGAAGCATTCAAAGGGAAATTAGACTATCTAAAAAAGGAAGAATGTGCAGGTTACAGGATGAAGTGGGAGAATGGCATTAAGTGAATTACTCATTTGGAGAGCCGTTGCAGAGACAGTGGGGCTGAAAGGCCTCCTTCTGCACTGTAACAATTCTGTGATTCAAATTTTTACGTGCTGAGAATATTTTTACTACAAAAGGGACATATTTTTGAGATAACAGTTTTTGAAACACTATTGTGTTGCTTGTTTACCTCCATCACTGTCCTGATACTTCATTGTTGTAGGACTACAGCTCAGGTGACTCAATATTCTGGTGGTCTTACTACATTGCAGAATTGTACTTTAAATTTACAAAAAGAACAACATTTGCATTAGAATCTCATCTGTGATTGTAAAAGAAATTTCATTCTGCATGTTGTTCCTGTTTGGGGGGTGATTTCATCCAGTCGAGTAGCACCATAAGTAATTGTAAATTCCTTCTCATGAATATTTTGAGTGAAATTGTACATATTTATTTATAATGTTGCTACACTTATCCACTGCAGGAAATATCTGCATTGGGAACGTGATACAGGTTACAAAATATGGAAAATTATTCATTGTCATTGCAGCCTCATCTGTTAACTTGATGGCTTCAACTGATTTGCCAGAGCAACTCAATAATTTTTTTTGTTTGTTCTCGGGCTATAAACTGAACTTAGGTTCTCGGGCTATAAGCTGAACTTAGGAAAGAGCGAGGTATTTGTAGTGCACCCGGGAGATCAGGAGGAGGGAATTGGGAGGCTCCCCTTCAGGAGGGCAGTGAAGAGTTTCAGGTACCTGGGGGTGCAGGTGGCCAGGAGTTGGGAGGCTCTTCATAAGCTTAACTTCACCAGACTAGTGGAACAGATGGAGGAGGAATTTAAAAGGTGGGACATGGTGCCGCTATCGCTGGCGGGCAGAGTGCAATCCGTCAAAATGACGGTTCTCCCGAGGTTCTTGTTCCTCTTCCAGTGCTTGCCCATCTTTATCCCTAGGGCCTTTTTTAAAAGGGTGACCAGCAGCATCATGGGATTTGTTTGGGCGCATGGCACCCCGAGGGTGAAGAGGGTCTTCTTGGAGCGGAGTAGGGATGGGGGGGGGCTGGCGTTGCCCAACCTCTCGGGGTATTACTGGGCGGCCAACGTGTCGATGGTGCGTAAGTGGGTGATGGAGGGGGAGGGGGCAGCATGGAAACGGATGGAGAGAGCGTCCTGTGGGGATACAAGCCTGGGGGCCCTGGTAACGGCGCCGTGGCCGCTCCCTCCCACGAGGTATACCACGAGTCCGGTGGTGGCGGCTACCCTCAAGATTTGGGGGCAGTGGAGACGACATAGGGGAGAAGTGGGGGGCTCGATGGAGGCTCCGTTAAGGGGGAACCATAGGTTCGTCCCGGGGAACATGGATGGGGGATTTCGGGGATGGTATAGAGCGGGCATTAGACAGCTGAAGGACCTGTTTATCGACGGAAGGTTTGCGAGCCTGGGGGAGTTGGAAGAGAAATTTGGGCTCCCGCCGGGAAAACATGTTTAGATATCTGCAGTAAAGGCATTTGCTAGACGCAGGTGGAGGGATTCCCTGCGCTCCCCGCGAAGGGGGTGAGTGACAGGGTGCTCTCGGGGGTCTGGGGTCGGGGAGGGGAAGATATCCGATATCTACAAGCTTATGCAGGAGAAGGAAGAGGCGGCAGTAGAGGAGCTGAAAACGAAGTGGGAGGGGGAACTGGGGGAACAGATCGAAGACGGGACATGGGCTGATGCCCTGGAGAGGGTAAATTCTTCCTCCTCGTGTGCGCGGCTTAGCCTCATCCAATTCAAGGTGCTGCATAGGGCCCACATGACTGGGACGAGGATGAATAGGTTCTTTGGGGGTGAAGAGAGGTGTGCCAGGTGCTCGGGGAGTCCAGCGAACCATGCCCATATGTTCTGGGCAGTGCCCGCATTGGAGGAGTTCTGGAAGGGGGTGGCGAGGACGGTGTCAGGGTGGTGGGATCCAGGGTCAAGCCAGGATGGGGACTCGCGATCTTTGGGGTTGGGGTAGAGCCGGGAGTGCAGGAGGCGAAAGAGGCCGGTGTGCTGGCCTTTGCGTCCCTAGTAGCCCGGCGAAGGATTTTGCTACAGTGGAAGGACGCAGAGGCCCCCAGCGTGGAGACCTGGATCAATGACATGGCGGGCTTTATTAAGCTTGAGAAGGTTAAATTCGCCCTGAGAGGATCGGTGCAAGGGTTCTTTAAACGGTGGCAACCTTTCCTCGACTTTCTGGCTCAACGATAGGGTACTGGGACAGTAGCAGCAGCACCCGGGGGGGGGGGGGGGGGGGGGGGGGGGGGGGGGGGGGGGGGGGGCGTTGATTATGTTAGCTTATTTATATTAAATTTGATTTATCTAATTTTAATTTATGGTTAAGTTCTCTTGTTTGGGGGGGGGGGTGGGGGAATGTGATACATGTGATGTTACGGTATGGGGGGAATTGTGGGTGTTATGGGGCTGTTAGTTGCATATTACTGCTTTTTGCTATACTTTTTGTTATATTTTCTGCAAAAAATTCCAATAAAAAAAAAAAATAATAATTTTTTGTTTGAAGAAAAAACAAATGTCTGACTCCTTAATTTCCATCAGGGGCCTCTACCACTAAGAGATGACAATGGCATTGTCCTCCTTGGAGAGAGAGCAGCCAAATGTCGTGCTTATGCCAAAGCCTTACATTATAAGGAGCTGGAGTTCCAGAAAGGTCCCTGTCCGTCAATTCTAGAATCATTAATCAGGTAAGTTGAATTACTTAGTCACTTTGTTTGAAGTGGTGTAGGAAATTCTTGCACTGCAGTTTTGATTGCAGTGACCAGTCTGATACATTTATAGAGAACCCGTACAAATCAAATTGAAAAATAAATTTTAGCCAAAATATATTCACTGCTGTCACAGGCATAGATGGACTCGATGGGCCAAATGGCCTCCTTTATGCATAATGTCTCTATATTCAACAAAGGAGCCTGTGTATGTTAAACGTTGGTAGAAAATCACACATTGCTTTTACATTACATTTATATTAGCCAGATTCCTAACCTATCTTACTCCCTTGATGATTACGTGCTTGTGTTTGGGAAAAACCCCAACTCTTAATATGCTTTCAAAATCTAACTGTTCTGTTGCTTGAAATACATTTCATGCTTTAGTATGGGCTTGGACTTTGAGAATTTTCTCAAGTTTGGAGATCAGATTGAATTTGTGTACGTACGAGGTTAAATGGTAGTCGTGTATTCGGTTAACCGGTTTTGGCTTTCATTTTATTTGCTAGGTCTAAAAAAGCTACTGATGTAATTATCATTACGGGTGAGGATAAAAACACCTTGTCCCAGCGAAGCTCATTTCTGATTTCTCAAGATGGGATAGCTCTGGGATTATGGGACCATTTGCACCACCTTTCAAAATAAAACTACATTCTGAAGTTTCCTAAAATTATTTTCATATTTTATTGATTGAAGGAAATGTTTCATGCAAGTTGCATCTTTCCACGTTGGATACATTTAATGGGTTTGCAATCTTTCTGCAGTCATATGTGTTAAAGAGAAGATGCAAATTCATAATCAAGGTGTTCATTTCCATTAGGTTCACACCGTTCTACTGCTTCCAATGTTTCCACTTTCTATTCCATTCACAGCTAGTCAGTGTTCCCAGCAATTGCCATTCAGGGATGTCACCTAGAAAATTAATTTGAGAGGGGTCAGGATCTCGCTCATTGTGACATATTTTGCGGTTGTATATTTTCTGACCTGTGTCACATATGAAGAATAATCACTTGGTATTGGAGGGGAACAACAACTCAGTGTGAATCTGCACCTGAAGAAAACATGGGTCGGAAATTTGAGTAGTGGCGCCTGTGATAGAAAATAGCAGGGCTGGGACAAATTTATGCATGTGAGAGAAGATTTTTTATTAGTATTTGCAAATTCTGTATGTAAACATGCTGCTACTCATGCAGAACTTTCAGAAGAATAAATTAAAACTTGTCGTTGACTAGTGTTCCTTAAAAAGGTTCCATCCAAGTCTTGTTTTCTCATTATTTGTCTGGATGTTGTACAGCATTTACCGACCTGTTCTCATAGACTGAAAGAATATATTCTGATGATTTCTTGTGTTTGCTTCTGAAAATGTGCTGCTTAACATTGTTGGAATTTTTTTTCTGTTTCGAACCCAGCTTGGGTCAATGTCTGTGCGGGGTCTGCATGTTCTCCCTGTGTGTGCGTGGGTTTCCTCCGGGTGCTCCGGTTTCCTCCCACAGTCCAAAGATGTGCAGGTTAGGTGGATTGGTCATTCTAAATTGCCCTTAGTGTTCAAAAAGGTTAGGTGGGGTTACTGGGATAAAGGGAATGGGGTGGAGGTGTGGGGCTCAGGTAGGGTGCTCTTTCCAAGGATCAGTGCAGGCTCGATGGGTCAAATGGCCTCCTTCTGCACTGTAAATACTATGATTCTATGATTAAAGTGCATGGTGAACACCCTCTATTTAAATTCTGTTCCCAACAGCCCAGACTGGATTACATTATTGAAAGTGCATTTGAACTCTGGCAAAGGCATAACTGGCTGCCAGTAAATTTAGCACTTGAGTGATAATGGAGCTTTGATTCATATCATCATAATGGAAGTATAATGGGAATGAATGTTTAAATGAGAAATCATTCAAAAGTTACTATTAATCTAACATGAAATGTGAAGCTTTGGAACACTGGTGGCATCTGCTACATTCCTAAACTAATAAAGTGGAAATATGGTTTCAATAAGGCACCTGATTCACCTCTTGAGAAGTCAATGTAACTTTCTAAAGATTTTCATTTGGGCATCCTGTTTGATTTCATGGAAGTCATTTTAGTCCATAAATATGGAAGTTTACTTTGAGTCATGCTGTCCATTTCTTTAAGAGCTGTTAGCAGTCCAGGTTTAAAGAGTTCTGCTCTATAAACTGGTTGGCTGTCATTTGAAGTTTTGCTCGTATACTTCATTGAAAATTGTATTTCAGTACGAGAAAAATGCTTGTCTAGTCTCATTTGGAGCTCCATATAATGACCTGGTATCAACATACAGTAATATTTAACAAGAGTGATCAAATGGGTAATTTTTGTTAAAAGGAATCTTGTAACCGTATAGTTCTCCTGGCTGAATCTCCCCTTACTTGGGCCGATTTTGAGAGCTAGAAGCAACATACTAATATCATTAATGTTAAAGCAGGTTCTGACAGGTACAAAAACTACTGTCAAAAATGTCAGTTCCAATAAGTTAATTAGATGTTAACAGCTACTTTGAAGCTTTATTGTATTTTCTTTAATTTGTTTAACAACCTCATTTTAAATGGGGAAAATGCATTCATTATTAAATAAAAGGTTATAAAATGGTCTAATACTAAATTGTTTTTGCTGGTAGCTCCAAAGGATAGGCTCCCCGTTTTTCCTCGGGTGAGTATCTCAGACCTGTGATCATTCCGGTACATAGTTTGTGTGCATCTTCCCCAGCCATTTAGAAATATATGATGATCAGAAAGCAAAGTTGTGAATTGTGACTTAAAAGGCAATAGTGGATGTGATTATTTTCTGTTTCCTGTGGTACTGGGGAACACGCTCTAGCACCAGGGCAACTTTGGACCCCAAAGGATAGACACAAGGTCGGGGGGCTATTGTATTCTGGCTTGATGGGTGGGAAACCCACAAGATCGGGTGGAAGAATAGTTTATACCCTGCCAAATATTACTCTTAATTGACTTGGGTTTGAGATTTCCTGACAGGTTGGTTAGGATAAAATTTCCCTCCGAGTTCAACATTATAAATACACAAACAGGATGCGAAATGATACCCTCGTATCTTTGTTCACTTTATTTGACATGAAACATTTTTGGTTTCTTGCTCAATTATTTACTTAAAACTGCAACTGTGGTGTTTAACAGCGTTTGTTTCCTGTGTTATAGATAGATGTTTAAGATTCCGAGGAAAAAACAAAAAATATTTTCTCCCAGCTCTTGTATCCAAAGCTAAAACATGTGTAACCATGCATTGAATGAACATGACTTTGTGAATCTCTATGAATTTGTCAGAACAGTTGAAGCCTGAGATAAAAATTCCAATTTGTGACAATGTATTGCACATTTGTCAGCACCAATAAAAAGATGGGTCCATATTTTAGGTACAGACAATGTTTGTCAGAATTGGATCGCGTAAGAGAAGTGAATCTCTTCGTAAGAATAATGCAAAGAGTTGTAACAGTTCTGACATAATTGCAAAATTGTTCTGTGCTGTATTTCTCTATCAAAGGTGGAATGGACTATGAAAAAGTCTGATTGTACCTGATACCAAGATAACAAAGTTCTTGATCAGTCTCACTTGTAATAAACCATTAACTTATGACCCAGATAACTAAATTGTATTTGTACATTTTCACCTGGACAAATTTCCTATCAATCTAATGAAGGAAAATTGCTTTTAAGCATCCCTGCCTTTTTGCTTTGGTTTTCTGTTAGACAATGGGAGAATTTGAGTCCTACTTTGCTTGATCTGCAAATTGCAATTATGTATTACCATACATCTTTAAACCCAAAATACTTCAACCTTCCTCATCTTAATTTTCCTTTTCCTCAGTATTGAACTTTTGCTTTCAGACTGAATAGTTGAAGACTGTCCAAGATTCATGAGCTCTGGTAATTGTCTTCCAGCACCCCCACCCCCTCTACTCCTCCACCCTCCAGAAACAACTTATCAAAAACCATAATATATATCTCATGTCTTGCACTGTGCCCCATTCACCATGTCTCCCACCCCACCCACCCCAATCTTGACAGTCTACATTGGCTCCAAGTCCCTTTACCTTCAAACTCTACTCTCTCCATTGTAGTCCTTCTGCGTACTATGGGTCCTTTTGTAACACGTGTTATGGACAAGGGGTTTTATTTAAACAGCCCTGATTTCTCCCCTCATCACATAAAGGTGTTCTTGATTTGCCCCTTTATAAGCGGTGGCATATTTCCCAACCCCTCACTTTTGGGGTGATCCAATTCTCTATTTATAACCCTGTAGCAAATTCAAGATAGGATCTAAAAGGGTAACTTTATGAGCACACACTCAAAGGCAAGGGGAGGATAGCAACATGGCCTCCTTTTCATTCATACAATAAAGGTGGGAAAGAGAAAAGTAAAGGGAAAGACCACAGACAATATAATAATGTGATATGATTCCTACTTCTCCACTTTGGTTTGGGCAATATTCCTTTGTCTGGACTAATGTTTCAACTATGAGTAATTTCAAAAAAGGTTTCAGAGTCCTTTGTCCTGGTCTGACAGGTAGTCTGGGGCTGGCTTAGAAATGTAATGAACGTTGACCAATTCCCTTGGACTTGATCTTTGCATTCAGAAGTGCATCTTTAGAGTTAATGAGGTGTCCGCCCTTCTGAATTCCAGAAATATTCCTTTTGTTTGAGTCATGGCCAGTCTGGGTTTCAATCATTTAAAGCTTATGTTTCAAAAAAATAAATTGAGATTAGTCCTGATGCTATACAATATATATATATATATATATACATATATTTTAAATAAAAAATATTGAAGTCCTTGACCCCCTGACATCTGTTAAACTGTATTAACTGCCTTATTTCTCTGTAGGACTTTTGCTGAATTTTCTTTTGGAATAAATTAAGACATTTCTTTGTGTGTTTTGGTATTCCTTTAATGAAGATAAGTACTGGATTCTGCATGATTTATTGGAGCACAGTTGTATTGCAGCATTTCAATTTGCTGTAGGAGCATATTATATAATTTTATTCACAAAAAATACTTAATTATTTAAGCCTGAAAGTCAGCCTATTTAACAGTGTTAATGCAAACCAGAGTAAGTGGACTGAAATGCTATTGCAATAAAGAGGCTTTGAAAAAATCATTCCCATTCAAATAATGGCAACTGTTAATACTTCAGCAATGATGAAACAATGTGAAAATGGTAATAAACGGTCAACAGGGCTTTTGTCGACGAGCGGGATTAAGCGAGATTAATAATTTAGCTGACATTGAGGGGGAAAATGATTATTTTGTTTAGCTGGTTAAGGTCTGTTTTACTTGAAATTGAGACTTTACTGAAATAAAATCTTTGTAATGTGAGATTGCATACCAGACGGTAGTCTCTGGGTGATTATTGTTCAATGGGTGTAAGTAGCATAACAGTCATTTAAAATACTTGTTTTTTTCCTTCCAGACTGAGTTGAATAGTTGAAGACTTAGCTCTTTGTAAATTTCATAATGTGCCAAAAATCATTTCAGATTCGATCAAAATTACAGTTGACGCAATCTTTTCAGAGCTTCGCTGTGAGAGGTTTTACCATTATAATTTATAACTTTCATGCTCAAATGTTGCATGCCGTCTAAATTTCTTCACTATGACCCTGTGTTATGTGAATTAAACAGTACGCCACAATGTTATGATACTGGAGCAAAATCATTGGTTCAGATTTTGGAGACAGTGATGAAGTGAAGGCACTTGCTGCTGACCTTAAAGCTGCTCTCAAGATCATAGAATCCCTATAGTGTAGAAGGAGGCTTTTGGACATACGAGTCTGCACTGATCCTTTGAAAGAGCATCCTACCTAGGCCCACTCCCCCACATTATTCCAGTAACCCCACCTAACCGTTTGAGAACGAAGGGCAATCTTGGTTTCCACCGGCCTCATGCACAGGAACCCACCCTCGTCAATAGCACTAATCCCCATATCGTTGATCCGTACAATCGCCACCGGTGCCACGGTCTAACAGGCGCACCCATGCCACAAACTTCGACCCAAACCCAAACCTTCCCCTGACCTCAAACAGGTACCGCCACTCCATCCAGTCTCCGCATCCATGGACATCACTCCTCCGCTTCTGGGCTCTCGACTGGGTCATGATCACATTTCACAGCCTCCTTATATTAAAGCTGCCTGCCTTTTTCGAAACCTGTTTGATCCTCCGCAATCACGCCCCGGGACAAACCTTCCATCCTTCCCTCCACTAACTTAGCCAACCCTTTCACATCTGTATTTAACAGCGATATGGGCCTATACGACCCACATTCTAATAGTTTCTTCCCTTCGTTGGTATCAACGTCATTATTGCCTGCGTCTCTCCGGCAGCTCCCCCTTCCCCAGTGCCTTATTAAATGTCACTAAGAGATGTGGTGCTAGGTCCTGTCGCAAACTCCTTATAGAATTCCACGGGGTAACCATCGGGCCCCGGGGCCTTCCCTGACTTCAGACCCCTTATACTGTCCAATACCTCCCTCAGTCCCACGGGCTCCTCTAGCACCCGACTCTTCTCTTCCTCCAACTGTGGAAACTCCAGTTCAACTAAACCCTTGACATGTCCCCCTCTTCATCCCCCAGGGCTGCCCTATACAGCTCCTTATAATAATCCCTAAACGCCTCATTTATCTTCCCTGGCTCAGCCACCACCTCTCCTGCCTCCGTCCGTATCTTCAATATTTCCCTGGATGCGGCCTGACCCCATAGCTGATGTGCAACATCGACTTGGCCTTCTCCCCATATTTGTACTGCATCCCCCTTTGCCCTAGGCAGCTGTCCTACCGCTCACCCCGTCGTCAACCTATCAAATTGCCCCTGCAAATTTTTTCTCCTCACCAATCTCTCTATGGGTGCCCTTAAGTACTCTCTATCTATCTCAACTATCTTGTTGAATAAAGCTCATATTCCTCCCTCCTTTATCTATCCCCATGTGCCTTGAATGAGATAATCTCCCTTCGGAGCTTGGGTGGCAACAGTGGTTTGCACTGCTGCCTATGTGCGCTGAGGACCCAGGTTTGATCCTGGCCCCGGGTCACTGTCCGTGTGGAGTTTGCACATTCTTCCCATGTCTATGTGGACCACACCCCCCCCCCCCCCCCCCCCCAAACACACGCACACACAACCCACAGATATGCAGGTTAGGTGGACTAGCCACGTTAAACTTGCACCTTAATTGAAAAAAATATTTGGGTACTCTAAAAAAATTTTAAACTCCCCTCGGAGCACCGCTTTTAGGTGCTTCCCAAACGTGGCCGCCAACACTTTCCCGTTTTAGTTCAATTCTACATAATTTTTATTCACAGCCTGCACTTTATCACAAAACTCTCTTTCTGCCAACATCCCTGAATCAAGTCTTCACCGCGGGCTCTGCTCCCATCCTGATCTAGCAGAATCTCAGCCAGTGGGACGCATGGTCAGAGATTACTATCCCCACATATTCTGCCCCCAACACCACCTCCCGGCTCACCACAAGAAAGTCGATTCTTGAATACACCCTATAAACATGTGAGGAAAAAGGAATACTCCCTTCCCCCTGGTTTCTTGAAGCGTCACGAATCCACCATACCCATCTTTTCCATAAACCCACCCAGCTTCTTTGCCATACGTATCCTATCCATTGACCTGGGGCTCGATCTATCTATCCTCGGCTCTAGGACACCATTGAAACCTCCTCCCACAATCAACCTGTGCGTGGCCAAGTCCCGGATCGCTGACAGCAACCCCCTCATAAAATCTACATCGTCCGAAATCGGTGCATGCATATTCACCATACCACTGCCGCCCCTGCCAAATCTCCACAAATCTCACACTCGGGTCGCTCAGTTCCTTCGTGCTCGCAGCCCCGTTTTGTTGCTAATCCAAATGGCCACCCCCCGCCACTTTGAATTAAACCTCTAGTGGAAAACCTGACCGATCTATCCCTTTATTAGCCTAACCTGGTCCTTCACGCGGAGGTGCGTCTCCTGCAGACAGACCACCGTCACTTTTAAACTCCAGAGGTGTGCAAAGACCCGAGATCTTTTCACCGGTCCATTGAGCCCTCGCACGTTCCATGTTATCAGACTTACTGGGGCTTGCGCCTCCATCCCCTCTACCATCTGCCATCCTCTCCTTTCGGCTCTACCCCCGTTAACGTCATCTTACACCTGGCCCATCCACGATGGCCCTTTTATCTGCCCTTGACCAAGTTTCCTCTCCAACCTCGCTGCGTTGCATCTCCTCATTTCCGCCCCTTCTTCCCCCCCCCCCCCCCCCCCCCCCCCATCCACAGCCATCTCAGTCGGCCTTCTCCCCCACCTAATTTCCGTTTACAAGCATTACCTGCCAGTGTGGCAACTTCTGCCCAACGGCTCCTCTTACTAACCCTCTGCTCTCTCCCACCCTCTCTTCTCTGTTTTGTGAAGAAGGCTTCTCGCGGACTGTACCTTCCCCAACCCAAAAAAAGACTAATTCCAAGCCACAGGTTACCTCTCCCAAAGGCGAACATAAAGAAAAAACACAGCCACAAGTATCAGGAGGATAAAGGCCATCAACTGTTCCTTCTGGCGCTTTGCTACTTGCACTGACCCTTCCCCCTCCGCTATCTTTCCCCTAGCTGCTGCGCCATTGGTCTCTTCCAACTCCTTGATCAGGTCCTTCACCACCTTCTGCAGGGTTTGGTAACCTGCAGACATGCCACACCCGGGTGGGGGGGACTTCTCCTCCGACCTTCAGTTACACTTTTTCGTCGAAGTTACATCCGATTCCAGTAAAAAGAGCTCTTTTGTACACCTTCAAGCAGGGGCTGTGCTGTGTGCGACCACTCACACCATGGCCGCCGCTGGAAGTCCTTCCTGTTTCCTTCACCTCTGGACTATCCATTGCTCATGTACAGAAAGCCAGTCTCTTTCCCTTATTTGTTCATAAAATGTTTAATGTTTTATTTAAAAACTTCAAAAATCATACCAAAGTATGGTGTTATGTACCCAAGATTCTTAGTTGGCAGAAACAAAACAAACTATTATTTGAAGCATGCTGTGTATATAAGGAGAAACTTGTTCTAAGTCAAAGGTAGACTTGTACAATAAAATGAAGTTGCGTATAACTGGAAATGATATTGCCATTGCACACTGTACATATTTTAAACATTACACAGTAAGCTGAAAAACCTTAGATGAATTCCTATTCATTTAAACAATGTGCTATAATCAACTTCAGAACTGTTTCTCACTAAAAGCTTTACTTTCTTGAAAGCAAATAAAAGTACATGTCTCAAAATGATGAGTATTTAAGAAAATTAACCCTTATGAACTGACTAATATTGATAGTTTAGCCCAGAATTGAGTCGAGAAATATTTGCAGCACGTTGCAAGTAAATACCTAAGGCAAGTGAGCAAATAGCTAAATATGAACTGTTTTATTAAAATATGCCGCAAACCAAGCCAAAGAATAGACATTTTCCACAAAGAATCTTAAGAATTATACATTTGCAATCAAGCTACTTGCATTTACAGCCATTCATATACTTTGTGTAATTAGAAACAAAGTAACTGAGAATATTTTATAAGTATTACAGTGATTCCATTTTCCTTCACCAAAGTAATTCATCATGATATGCATTAGCCAAAATTTTATAACTTATGTTGCATGCTGAGAGCTCGGAATATTACGAAAGGTGTGATATATATATTCCAAAATAAATATAATTCTTAGCTTTATTTAATAGTAATTTTCTCTGGGGGGAAAAAAAAGTAGTTATTTTTTTAAAAAGCAACATTCTCCCCCCCCCCCCCCCCCCCCCCCCTCCCCACTCAAAGATTGTTGATTCTTTTGTGAGTTCTATTCTAAACTGTTTGGCTCACTCCCCTTTACCACACCTACATGGTCATTATTTTCAGATATAAGCCTTGGCACAGTGTATCAGATGAGTTGAATTATCTATGAAGTTGTTGTTAGATCTTGAAAGTTCTCAATACTGCTTCACTGCTCCATTCTTCAGTGAATTAATCATATGCAAATAATTTTATGACATAATAGATAAAATCTGACGGTGTTTTTATATACTGTAGATAACGTGGACCAAAAATAGATTTATTTTTAAAGTAACATCTGCAATCAAGGGATGCATCATTGTTGCCCCTGAAGAATAATTAAGTGGGTTATGCATTTGAGAAGAGGAAAACTGTCCAAGGTGTAGGATTTAGTAATTGTCAACCCTCCTGGATTGCCAGATTAACCTTCTTTGAAACGTTATATTGGATTTTGTTGTAATGTGTAAATAGCAAATGAAAATGGCTAAATTCCCTTTACTGCTCAACTCTCACAGCGCTGCTAAACCTGTGCGTAATAGTTTCATGTGAGTCTTTCCTATCTTCAATCAGTTTGTTACTCCTTCTCCCTCCAACCCTTTTTTAAAAATTGTTTAGAGCGAGAAGCTTGGGAAATTTTTTTTCAGAATGCGTGAAGATTTCTTGACAATGGGGAAAATGTGGATACTTTTCTCTGGTAGGGTAAGCAATGCACTGGTTTCCACTTAACATGACATTGTAATTTAAAAGTCTGCAGTAACGTTGAGCATGTTCCAGACCCTTATTTCTCATTAGAGTTCATAAAATGTTGCATTTTTATTAAAGGTTTGTCATCATTCCAATCTCTGCTGTCGGAGGGAATTTGATACAATTAACTGGCAAACTCACATTACTTTCAGAAATACCTCCAGCATCACCCTTTTTAAAGAGACACATTTTCAAGCAATTTTATGTAATAGTCCTTTGTTTTTATAAAGGTTGCTATAGAATCATTACATCAGAATACAATAAGCTGTGCTTTGGAGTGACCCACTGCTGTGTGCCAGTATTTCTGGAATTCAGTAGATCACATAACATCAAATTAATTTGTGGCTGTCTGCGCAATAGGACTGAGGTATTTGGGGTGCAAGTTTAATACAATCAGTCGCAATATATAACTATGAGCAAGCTTTATGATGTTTTCTTGTGGTAAGTGCTTAATCTCCATTGTGGCTTTTTAAAAATTTATAATCTTTATTGTCACAAGTAGGCTTACATTAACACTGCAGTGAAGTTACTATGAAAAGCCCCTAGTCGCCACATTCTGCCGCCTGTTCGGGTACACAGGGGCTGGTTTAGCTCACAAGGCTAAATCGCTGGCTTTTAAAGCAGGCCAGCAGCACGGTTCGATTCCCGTACCAGCCTCCCTGGACAGGCGCCGGAATGTGGCGACTAGGGGCTTTTCACAGTAACTTCATTGAAGCCTACTCGTGACAATAAGTGATTTTCATTTCATTTAATTTCACAGAGGGAGAATTCAGAATGTTCAATTCGCCTAACAGGTGGGAGGAAACCCACGCAGACACAGGGAGAACATGCAGACTCCGTACATACAGTGACCCAAGCCGGTAATTGAACCTGGGACACTAGAGCTGTGAAACAACGGTGCTACCCACTGTGCTACTTTGCTGCCCAATTAGAGTACCCAATTATATTTTTCCAATTAAGTGCCAATTTAGTGTGGCCAATCCACCGAACTCGTACATCTTTGGGTTGTGGGCGTGAAACCCGCAGACACAGAGAACATGCAAACTCCACACACAGTAATCGAGGGCCGGGATCGAACCCTCGTCCTCGACGCCATAGGCAACAGTGCGAACCACTGTGCCGCCCACTCCATTGTAGGTTTTAAATATTTTTATAATGTAATATTCCATATTAGAAAAGAAATTTGAATAATACAAAAGTATACTATTTAATTGTGTATTATTTAAAGTACAAAATGTTTACCTGTTAAGTATTGCTAAGATTTTGCCAAGAAAGCACAACAAATCCTTGTTAATTTCTATTAAACTGTAATTTACAAACTAGCTGAAAGCTAGTTTGATAACAGTATAAAATAAATTATTTCTCTCCAACCTTTACATAATAACCAGCTCTTCGAATCCTATCTTAAACTAAGAATGAATACTGGCCCCAGTTAAGATTATCTTGTGATGTATCAAGTGTGAATGACCATTTTCCAATTTAGTGCACTTTTTGCAACTAATGGACTAGATTTACCAAAGTGCTGCGGAAGATACAAGTTCACTCAGTTCTAAATGCTCATCTTCCTGTGCATGTAAATACACACTAAACTAGAAGATGAACAAAAGTTGACCACCAGTTTCCAACAAAGTTGAAACTGCCCCAGGAAAACTAACAGCTCACAAACAGTTCAAATTGCAGTACATGAAATGACAATTGGCAGTGTGGCAATTTAGAAGTTAATGGAATATACACAAGTGCTGAATTAATGAGAATTTTTATTGGACAGGTTACCTTTATATCCCTTTATGCACACACACATACACACACAGACACATACACACAGAGACGCACACTTTTTCTGTATATTGTTCTTGAGAAAAACCCTATGGGAGCAACCACCTGGAATACAAAGTCTTACGAGTAGTGTTCCCAGTCTTCCTGCTGCAATTTCCACCAGTTGATTCCAAGCGATATGCAATTCTAGTGGCATCGTAAGTAACTGACGGTGAACCTTGTGCTTGAGCCACACTCAAATTTGGTTGGGCAGTGGGAGAAAAAAGGAAAGTGCTGAACAGGGTTAAATGTCCTATCCTTGTTTTAGGAAATCTGGATTTCTGGGTCTGGTGTGTTCTGGATGCTGTTGTCTAACATCTGTCAAAAGTCCTTGAGGCTGAAGAAGAGTCCACAGCTGTAAGCCTGCAGTTTCACTCTCACTTCCAACCCAATTTCTCCTCTGAGATCTTACTAGGGCTTTGGTCTAATCTCGGCTATTTTAATGACATGTCCCCCTAAATTTGGGCCCACCTTAGTCCATGAAGGCACATTTTGACTGAGCTGCACCTGTTCATTCTCTAAATACTGGTATTCTTACAAAAATCATGCCCCTTAACTTACTGCCATTTTGGTGCTACAATGATTCTGGATATGAATCTCCAAATGCACTTTTAATTAAGTAAAATGCACCATCAGTTTAACCCTGTCCTGGTTTTAAATCTCGACATTGAGAACTACAGTGGCAGGAGTTAAGTAAAGCCAACAAATATGTTCAACCAGAGTATTTCCACCTTGCCTCAATGACGCAACTGCAGACTGGTTTGAAGATGATAAAACACCACATAAGTCAACAGCCAGGTTTCCCATATTAAATCTACTTTCAAAGAAAATAAAGTGTTTTTAGAAATGGAATTTATTTTGTTCCATGTAACTTATTTAGGGAAAACACTAAATAAACATTTCGGTGACTGGAACTCTGAACATAACCCACTCAGTTGCCCCAAGCTTGATGCAAGAAAAAAAAAGGAATAAGAAATACCTGATTGATTCTCATCCCACCGAATAATAACTTGTATTGATAAAGCATTTTTACCCTAGTGAAACATTCCATCAAGTTCTGTCACTTCAGTCCCTCTTTCTAAGCAATCGAATTATATTAAAGATCTATGGTGCTAGTGGGGGAAACTACTTTTCTCACCACTGATTCACAACTGAGAAAAGCTGCAAGTTGACATATATGCATACACTTTTGTGTTGGGGAGAGGCAGGTTATATTTTTGCACATTTTCTTGCTGTGCATTATGGACAATATACCATAATAACTTTGATTTCTCCCAGTTAGAGTGCGCTCCCTAATTCTTATATTTGTTTTCTTTTTTTGATCGTGAAATTAACTTTCATTTAATTCCATTGAAGACCACAATGACATTTCTGCCATGCTATTTCAAAAAAATGTACTTATGAATTTCTTTATATGTACATTTTTAAAACCTGTCAGGGTGGCTAGTATTTTTCACTTAATTTTGTAATGTTTAACATTATTTTCAGACATGTAATTGTGTAAGTGGTTAGCAGAGAGATAAAAGCAGAAGAAAGGAGCTTCCCAAAGTTTTGCATCGAAAAGTCCTTCAATCCACAGTTCTGCTCTAAGAAAATGCCGTAATAACTGTTAAGTTTTTCATGTACAAAGTTACAAAAATTATCGTGTTCAAGGTTTGAAACTTTGTGGGCGAATCTTCATTTCGACTTGTTTCAGTGAGTAACTTGAGCCATGCCAGCCATACCATGTGATGCCATCAGAATTTTGGGTATGATGCCCTTGACGATAGTAAACTCCATTCAGATTGGAATCTGTGCAGCAGTTGTACCAGTAGCCACCTGCAGTCAAAGGGATGAAGAGTTATTGTATGAATTGTTAATATCATTTCTTGGGGGTTAAATATGCAGGGGGGAGGGGGGGGTTGGTGAGGCAGTAGATAAAGGATAGGAGCAGTAACTTCAAGAAAGTGAATGGTATTTTTCAGTATTGTATTTTGTCAAACTTGGTGGTTCACAGCGGTCTTTTCTCGACCCATGCACATTTTGTAGTGTCAGTTTCTTTGTAATGTATTCATAGCATCTACTAAATATGGAGAAATCCGGCAATATATATTTACAGTTTTCATAGAATACCTTTGTCCAGTGTAATGAATTGCCTGCAAATTTCATGGAAACTTATGGGTTGCAATATGTAACTTAACAGTTCTTTAGTATGGCATTGTAAAAAATGAATTCTAGTTTAAGTGTCATGACCCAATCCAGTGAACAAATACATCTGGTTTTCTTTTTGTTTACCTATTGGCCCTTACCTTTGCGGAAATGTACACAGTTGTCCACACACTTGTCGTTGTCTTTGTCCTTTGTGCTGAAGGCAGTGTTGTTGTGGTATCTGAGTGAGTCCCGTCCAGCTGTCCCGTTGTAATTTCCAATGATTAATTTGTAGCTATTCAATTCATTGTTTATTGAAAAGTAGTTGTATTCTGCATAACGAGTATGCCCTTCCCAGTCCTGTTGTTATAGAGGGCAAGTCATTAAACAGTTCACTGACATTGACATATACTGTTGCCAGCAATAGTTCGCTTTAAGTTTACATCTTAAATTTAAAAATAAATCTTAATAATACTGGTCCTGCTGTTTCTAATTCTGTTCATTAAATATTTCATTGCAAATAAAATCATAACTTTGGTAAAATATGTAAATGGGAATTCTAATGTTACCTCCATGTCTATCCTGAGTATACTTGGCTGCCTAGTTAATCGGAAAATGTGTTCATTTCCCAACCAGAAGTCTCCACGGATGTTGCCAAATCCTCGCTTGTACTGTTTCCAATCACGGTTGAAAGAGCTAAGGCCAGCTTTGCGTCGTTGTATAACAGTCCAGCCACCACCTCCAGTTTCCATGTCACAGTACACCTGAAACAGTCCAAATAATTATTTAACAAGGCATGAGGCCTAATCTTGAATGCCAAAGTATTTAGCTAGCTTTTCATTCTTTGATGGTAAGATTTGGAGCCACATTCAGTAGTCCAAGCTAGAGTCCGTGTACTTGCAATGGTATTAAAACCTCAAATTGTTTTGATGCATGAGAATTAAAAGAAAAATTTCCTAGTGACCAAGTCCAACAAATACATAATGTATTATAATTATATATTCGCGGTTGAGAAAGAAAATAGTTTAAATATTTTTAAAAAGAAATTTAAGAGTACCCAATTATTTTTTCCAGTTCACGGGCAATTTAGCATGGCCAATCCACCTACCCTGCACATGAGTTCTGGGGGTAAGACCCACGCAGACACCGGGAGAATGTGCAAACTCCGTACAGGACCAGGGGCCGGGATTGAACCCGGGTCCTAGGTGTTGTGAGGCAGCAATGCTAATCACTGCGTCACCGTGCTAGTTTCAATATTTAATTGTTTTCACCCTCCATAGCTCAGTTTATTCTTTAGCCCCATCATAGCACATTTTCATCAAAATATAAGTGAAGAACCAACTGCAAAAGCTGGAAATCAGAAACAGAAGATACTAGAAAAAGTCAAAAACATATCATCAATTGTAAAAATAAGATGAGATGGTAATGTTTCAAGTGAAATCCAAAATTACAATATTAATTTGATTGTTTCCTTTACTGATGCTAACACAAATTTCCAGTGTCTTGTATTTTATTTTTACTAAAAATACATTGATTTCATGGATTCCTACTACTATTGATCAGTTGGATTAAAAAAAAAAAGGCCATTGCAATTTTTAACTTGCTCACAGCTTTTGAGTCTAATTCCATTAATAGTGGCAGAGAAGGGAATGAATGGAAGTTTCTCACTTGGCAGTGAATATCATAAATTAACATGGACTTGGGAAAAGACCTCTCAAAGTGGAATAAAATATTAATGACTAAAGGGCAGGCTCTGTTGTTGCTCATATGCAGCTACAGTAATGCATGGATTTTAAACTCTGGGATTCTGAAGCATGGCAGTACATATTCGCAACTCCAATAAAATTCAGAAGATTTTAAACCAAATTCATTGTTTGTCAAGATCACAGTAATATAAGGAGATAATATTTTAGTCATCACTGAACAATTCTTACACCAAAGTGACATTCGCAAATTAGAAATAATGTAATTTGAGTGGCAGTAAAGCACGTTCAAAAGGTAACAAAACTAAAGAAAATTTATTTCAAAAGGCACCTCTAGTTCTGGAGTTCCCAGGAACTCATCTGCAGGTAGCTTGTACACTCCAGTTATTCGATAATTCTTCCGGTACAGCGATGTGCAGTCATAAGTAGCATCTGCAGACAAAAGATTAAATATTGCGTTACTGCATATATGTAAACAACTTGGGCTGACTAGCCTCTTTTTGTGCCGTAGTTTTTCTATGGTTCTACTATCCCAGAATCCTTGAGTTTTAAATCAAGCCATTACTGCACTACAGCTACATGAGCAGTAATGAACAGTGGCCTTCTTTCTTGTCATATCTATAAATATTTTTTTCCCCCGCTTTGAGATTCTTTCCCAAATTAGAATAGTAATTGAAACCGACATTGATGTTAGGTACTCACACTCAAGCAGGAAAATTCCATTTATTCTCTTCCCTGCCGTTGCCCATGAAGCTAGATTGAATAGCTACATACTCCCGACCAGTAAGAAAGGATTGAAACGAGTTAAGAATTCATATTATGATGGTTTATTTATCTTTATGATTTGTTAGCTGTGGGAATCTTGGCAAATGCAGTATATTGAAGTATTTTATATATTGTTCCCATGTAGATTTTCTATCCAGTCAATTGGCATTGTTATCGTCAAATTGTAGGTTTGTGTTTTCCTTCAATCTTTCTGAATTGAGCTATTTAGGCTATAATAAACTCTCTACCACTTTTCCCTTGTAGAACTGGTGGGCCATCGTGTGAGTCCCAAAGCCTAATAATTCTCTGCAGGGTAGTTCCCTCTTGAATATTAGTGGTCTTCACAGTCTACCCAAGGACAATTTGATCTGTACATTCACCACCCTCTGTATTAGTTAAATATAAAATGTACGTTCACCTTGTCCCTTCTGATTTAGGTCCATATATTACTCTTTATTCAACATACCTGAAACACTCCCTGCCATGCTTTGCTCACATTTCCTTTTTGCTGCTGTTTTGAGTTAGGAAAATAACTTTTTCTCAGATGTTTACATTTGAAGAAATGTAGATTTGGTCAAATTTGAGTGACTTGAGTTAAATATTGTTTTCTACTTTCAAAACACAAGAAATCAGTGAGCATACCTGACCCTGTTGATGGAGACTGTCCAACCATGCCAAATTTATAACATTTGTTAACTGCAGCAAATTAGTTTTTTAATCTTTACTAACCCAGGAGCTGTAGAAGTCCAGGTTAGCCCCAATTATCAGCTATTTACTTGCTTCTGGATGTGAAGACAGTGCAAACCCAACCAACATCACCCGTAAGCACCTCTAATAAACCCATTTTAATTTGTGTCGACATTGTTTTTGATGTAACTGATGCATTAAAGATCTCTGATGATTTTAAACTTAATTTTGTGAAGATTGTGAGAGCTAGGTTTTACCGACAGCATATGTCGATGCTTTCTAAAATAAAGTTCAAGAGGATGGAAATTTTCATTATTCTGACACCGTTGAAAGTAGTTTTTCAAGCGTGGGTTTGGGTAATGTGTTGCATCAGGTGAGTGCATTACTGAGTTCTACAGTTCCAAGATGTAAAGCTTTCTGAAGATAAATCAAATAGTTTCTGCAAAGTATTGTTTATTTGAACTGTTCCCAAAAGAATGGTGCAGTGAACAAAATTGTGGCATATCAGATGTCCAGAATCTCAGATTTTTTAAAGCACATAAGGAGGCCTTTTGGCCCATCGTGTATGCACTGGCTCTCTGAATGAACAATTTAATTAGTGCCATTCTCCCACTTTCTTCTCATAACTCAGCACATTCCTCCTTTGCAAAAAACTGTCTAATTCCCTTTTGAATGCCTCAATTGAACCTGCCTCCATCATACTGTCAGTACTTCCCAGACCTTAACTCTAAGAACCAATTCAAGTGAAAGTGCAGGGCCAGGTTGTTCAGTGGAAGTTTTGATTAAATAGAAGCAAATGTCATAGATCAGGAAGAGAAAAAGGGCAAATACGTTATTTATAGCTTCACGTAATTCTAAGAAAGGTTGGATAGAGAGTCCTAGTGTCACCACAGCAGGCAGATATTGGAAACCCAGAAAGAAAAATGCAACAAGGGAAGCTTTCCATGCTCAAATAATATTATTTTGGCCCAGCATGTTCTTGACACTAATTATAACAAATTACTTTTATCTGTGATTATTGCCAATGCTGAAATGGCTGATTTGAACTTGGGTATCAACTGAGCTACTGCAGTTGGCTTTTGGACTCCTGGGTTAGAGAGGGCAAACATCAGCTAAGATTCCTGTTTGGCATCAGGATCAGGCTCAATTGTGATGACTTCTCTGGCCAACAAGACACTTGATAATTTCTATGATTCTTGTATGAAATATGGGTGCTTGGGCCAGGTGCTGAAGATCTACTAGTGAAAGTGGGACTACATCCTCATAAGGGCAGTTCCTGTGGCAAAGAAAATTAAAACATAATTTTCAAGTCATTGAAACCTTTTAGGATGGCTTTTCAGTTATAAAATAATAGCTTGACTGGAGGTAATTATATATTTATCCCATTGTTGTATTGTTTCTGGCTGCATTGCCATGGAGATGGATTTTGATTTTCACTGGCCGCAACATAATCAAGGCCCTTTTTGTTTTGAATTCAAGCAGTCTCTTGTATTTTCATATGATAAATGTAGTTGAAAGGAACTAAAGCGTATGTCTTGTAGAAGGTAGTATTAGTTAGGTGACAACTGAATTGTGCTCCGTGTATGAACTTGTGTTTACATAGCTGACGTTCTTGCCTGTTGAGTAACTGGAGCATTCTACGCGTGGTCCACAGAATGCGGTATTAATTCTAATTTGAAGCTGATGTATTTCAATAAGATGTGGAATTTGGTGTATTGCGTTTTATGTCATTGGAAATGTCTTGAGTTTTATCTGGGGGTGGGGGGGGGGGGAATATATAGTTTGGTTGTTGTTCTCCACAACCCCCCTCCCCCCAAAATAGCTTTTTCAGTATAAAGTAACAGAAAGTCCTTTGAGAACTTGCAAAGTTCAATCAGCAGCTGGATGTTTCTCGAGGCAATTTTCATGGATTATTACATGCTATGATCAGTCTGGAGTCATATGGTTTAACAAATCCTGTAGTGATTTATTTAGACACCTTGATTGCATCTTAATGAAAACAGTATCTAAGTCTTGTGGGTAGCTGGGCCTTTTTGCCTTTCATAATATTCACAATTTCTCCATTGTTCCTTTTGCATC
Organism: Scyliorhinus canicula; assembly: GCF_902713615.1. Lineage (NCBI taxonomy): Eukaryota > Metazoa > Chordata > Chondrichthyes > Carcharhiniformes > Scyliorhinidae > Scyliorhinus > Scyliorhinus canicula. The sequence continues at coordinate 106,461,486 of NC_052161.1, read as the reverse complement.
AATAGTTTCTTTTTATAATTATAACTACGGCTTGAGATGTGGGAATCAAATTACATAGAACATATTTTATTCAGGTCTGTATGGACCAAGAAATGTGTTTGTTTTAGTACTGTAAACCTACATTGATTGAAACTTGATGTCAGCAAAATTGAATTCTACTCCCTCTAAAGGTCAATTTGATGGCCCCATTTTTCATATCCTTAAATAAGCGTCTTTTTAAGTTTTATTTTTGTCTCCTGTTTTTCTCATTTTCCACTGGAGCCCATCTCCTGCTGATTATGAATCCAGAGCTGATGAGCAACCTTCTCTGCCCTAATCAAGTGACCATACTTAGCACTGCTGCCTCACAGCACCAGGTGCAATTCTGGCCTTGGGTGACTGTCTGTGTGGAGTATGCACATTTTCCTTGTGTCTGTGTGGGTTTCCTCCAGGTGCTCTGGTTTCCTCCCACAGTCCAAAGATGTGCAGATCCGGTGGATTGGCCATGCTAAATTCGAGTGTCCAAAGGTGAGGTGGGGTCTCTAGGATGGTGAGAGAATGTGCCTAGGTAGGGTGATCTTTTAAAGGGTCAGGGTAAACTCGATGGGCCAAATGGCCTCCTCCTGCACTGTACGGATTCTGTGATTCTACTTCATGAGTGAAGCTGGACAGTAAGACCTGTTGGCAGGATCTTCAATGACCAGCTATGTCATCGATGAGCCTGTCCCCGACTTTAGCAAAATAGTTTTTAATTGCCTTTAATAGAATTATTTTGTAACTTCAGGTTTCTGCCATCTGTATCCCAAGAGTGTGGTCTATTGGATGTTACAATTTGCAGAATATAAAGTATAAATTGTGATGGTTACACTTTTAAAGTGTCTTCTCTTTTTTGATTTGCTCATTGTAGCATTCTGTGCCTTAATATTGATATGCAGCTTCAGAACAACCAGATATCATGTCAGTTTTCCAGACCAGTACTGGTTGAAAATAACACCGATACAGAGCAATATTGTCCTAAGCAATTATTTGTGCCATTTTCAAAAATAAATTGCCAAATGGCTAAGTAGCTTTGACAATAAAGTAAGATTATGTGTTAGATTGATTAAATATTTTAAAGATTGAATTTGATGTGGTTACACTTAAGTTACTTTTGCAATTCAATGACTTATTTAAGAGAAACACATGTGTCATTTTCTATACAACAAAGTACCACATGCAACAATGGGATGAATGACTATTAGTTCATTTTGGTGATATTGGTTGAGGGAAAATGTTGGCCAGTACTTAAACAAACTTCCTGCTTTGGAAGAAGTGCCGTGGGATCTTTTGCATCCGCCTGAACAGATGGATGGAAACTCGCTTTAACATCTCACTTGATAAATGACACCCATGACAGTGCAGAATTATGCGGTAATGCATGAATGTGTCAGCCTTGTCTTGGAGTTGGGTTTGGATCTGCAACTGTCTGACTGAGGCAAGAGCACTATTATTGACTCAAGCTGATAGTTCCATACTAATTTATTGCAGTCACTGAGACAATTGGATTTTCAACCGTGATAGCCCGAGTGTGGCACTTTAAGGAACCAATAACAACATAAACTTGTGAAAATGTGGATCAATAAATGCTGTTAGGTTAAGTCATCGCTTTTAGTGGACAGAATTGATAGGGATCAATCTTGAACTCTGGGCTTCCGTATTTCATAACAGAGCCTAGTATATCAATAGAAAATGGACTCCCACCGTAGAATGTAAAAGGGGAGGTAGTCACTGGATTTGTTTTTTCAAAATCTGAACAAAAATCCAATAAATAGTAAGAGTACCTTACTGATTCCCTTTCTCACTGCTATTGAGTTTAGGTAATGTGGGAAGTGGGACCCCCTCATGCATGGTTTCTGATTATGACTGAATAGCAAAGGTATGCCATGTGGTCTGCTTCATCAGCAGGTGAGAATTTAAGACTGCTGAGGTTTCTTGTCTGATTTGACGAGGTGTCTGATAGAATCATATGAAACACGCACTCAGGCTCTCTGAATGGAATGTGAGTTCTTTCCGTGACTCCAGCTACGTGATGCAAATGTGAGCTGCAAGTGATCTGTTGAAACTGCAGCTGTACAGGACAAGAACTAGCAGGCATGGATTTCTATTTTGAGACTGGAAGTAGAGAGAACACCTCTGCTAGATGGCGTTGAAATTTTTCACAATCACCTCTCAAAGCTGTGAGAATATATTCTGCCTTGGAAGAATTCCTAGTGAATGAATGGAAAAGATGGATCTTGACCATTAGCTTCAATACAATCTTGATTCACCAGTTACATTATGTATTTTGTTAAAGACACTTGGATCATATCTTACCACTTCTTCCCAGCCCCCGCCTCTCCTTTACAAATATAGCAGAGTTGGGGGGAAGCAAGGCTTGCTGTGTAACTTTAAATTGAGATTCCACATAAATTCAGTCATGATATTAAAATGTGATTAAAAATTAATTATTTCTTCATGACAGTTTCATATGAGGAGACGGTTTATCCTGTAAAAATACAGCACTGATAAAAGATTAAAAGAACAAACTTAAATGTTGGTCGTCCCTTTGTGTCCACACTATTGCAGTTGATCAAAAAAATCTTGTAATTTTGAAATTTTTTTAAAAATGTGATTATTGCAGCTTTCAAGTGCATTATGTGGTAACATTTTTTTGAGATTTCTGAAATGTTGCTGTCTGTTTAGATTGGCATTGATATTTTGTGCTGAATCAGACTGTAGTTTGAACATAATAGGACTTTAAAATCAATTTAATCAACTTATTGTTCTAGTTCTACAGTTGCTTTTAATAGCTCCACTTTATGGACCATTTGCTTAAATATAGTGATTTCATAAAGAACACGTTTGAAGAAACAATAGGTTTAGGATATGAAACAAAATCAACATCTTATTGATTCCTTTAACAAGTTAGAAAATTCATTAAAATATACATTCCTTAGTCCTGTTTAGTAGGTCTTTGTGGAAAGAAAAAGCCATTAAATGGAGTCTGATAATCGAGTAATTAAAAGTAAAAATGAAAATGAAAGTGGCCTTAATATCAACAGAAGCATTTTAAAGGTTTTGCCAAACTTAATTGGGGTAAGTGGGTTCAGAGGCACTTACTTTTTTTGGAGAAGGATGATTGTGATTTTCAGTTCAACTATGATGCCTGATTTATTCTTTTTCAACCATTTTCCACATAATTGAGAGTTTTCCAAATTATTTATGAGTTTGAGTGGGATCTCGCTCAAGAAAATTGGGAATACCCAGAGCAGTTTATACAGCTGTGTTTCATTAAGTGGAAATTTGGCTTTCACTTGTCAAACTTTGTTAGATAATGCTCCTGTGAAGTCCTGTGCAATGCTTTACTGTGTTATAGGGGGTCTACAAATACAAGTTGTTGTTCATCATTGATTAATGTTAACTGTATCATCATAATACTGAAATAGTAATGCGAAGGTTTATCTTTCTGCTTAATTTTAGCTAAAAAGAAATACAAGTAATTGTTTTCAAACTGAATGTTTTTTAATACTTCTGCAAATGTCAAACCACCTTTTAAAACTTGCATTTAGCATTTAAATGTTATTGATTGCCTCTGTTTATGCACACAATACCTAATGTTGTGACAAATACATTTAATCACATCTTCCTTCCAATCCTTCCCTTACCTGTTGATATCTGTGTAACTGTTTGGGCTGCCTGAAGCTGAATAATATCTATCCGATTGTTCACTTCAGAGTATTTTCCTTCAGCTTCTGTAATGCGAGATTCAATCTGCCGATAGCCATTTTCCACTTCCATCATCTGCATGACAACGTTTATCCAGTCGGTCTCCTGTTTTCCACTGAGCTCAGTAAGAATGCTGGTCAGGTTGGCCACCTGGATCTTCAGCTCTTTCAGATCATCACAGCAGGTGATGAGCTTCAGAATGTTCACTCCTCCAGCAATTCCCCTTCTCCGAGGTGTTTTCTGAACCCTGCTGCAACCCGGAGGAGTATGGCAGAGCAGCAAAATGAGTGAAAGAAGCCAGAGGGAAATCTTGACTGGCATCTTTTCAAATTAATAAATCTACAAAACTACTATCTTTGGGTTCGAAACACTTCCCACTTTGGATTACTTTTTCGAAACCTTAACTGAACTAGTAATCTATCAGCTATTTTATCAGCTAATTTGTCAGAATATTTTAAAGTTATTTTTAGAAGTTCAGAATAGTTAGAAGGATGTTGTTAAAATATGTTCCTCTTGCACACTTCATCCACTGAATATGGAGGCTTGCTAAGTTGAAGGATTCCTGCAGTGTCCTTTTCAGAAAAAAGTAAGCAGTCTTAAAAACAGCCCAGGCGCAGCATCTTAAATATCAAATGCATCTGTAGTCTGTGCCCCTCCCATTCACTGCACACATGGCAAGCTCCTCCCTCTCCATCAATTAACCTCAGGTGCTGACAGGAATGTGGGCTGGAGCTTTCTTTTGGGAGAAGGATGTCTTTTGTTTAAGGTTTGGTCAACAAAGGACGTCCCAGTCCTGTCAACTTTTCCTGATATCAGATTACCAGGGGAGGAAGACAGCACCAGATTGTGCATTAGTTCCCCTTTTCCTATTGATACATGCTGTGGTGAGTTAAAATACTAATCAAAGCTATCGATACAGTTGGAGAATATCTTGCTCGCAAATGTTCATGTTTCTCTAAGTTGGGTTTCAATTAGTTTTTTAAACATAAAATCTATTATATAGTGTTAGAATGAATATATTTTTGAGAAGTACCCCCACAAGGCAGACAGAATGCCTTGATGTGATTGCCTTAAACTGCATTAAAGTACATGAAACTGACATACTGTTTCACTTATCTCTACTTGTGCAGCTGATATACGTTTCACTGAGGTTAGGCACAACATGTGACTCGTGCTGCAGATGTATCCTTCAGTCTTCAAATGTAATTGGAATCCGAACATACAAAATAGGAGCAGAAGGAGCTCATTCTGCTCCTCAAACCAGCTCCACCATTCATTAAGATCATGGCTGATGGGTATGTGTTTCGCATTCCTATCCCCCGATAACCTTTGAGTCCCTTCCTTAGCAATAATCTATCCATGTCTGCCTTTAAAAATATTCTGTTGCATCACTTCTACTACCTTCTGAGGCAGTGTTACAAAGTTTCTCAAATCTCTGAGAGAAAAGAATTCTCCTCATCTGTGCCGTATAAACATTATAGGGTGACCACCCCCACACCACCCATATTATTAGGATGACCCCTAATTTTAAAACAGTTTTGGATCACCCACAAGTGGAAACATTCTTTTCATGTCCACCTTGCCAAGAGCATTCAGGACCTTATCAAGTCACCCCTCACTCTTCTAATCTCCAGTGGAAACCAGCGTAGCATGTCCTTATAAGGCAACCTGCTTATTCCAGATATCAATCAAGTAAACCTCCTCTGAACCGCCTCCGATGCATTTACATCCTTTATTATTCTTACAATACACATATTGTCACATCTTAAAATAATAAATGAATAATCTATTATTGTCACAAGTAGGCTTACATTAACACTGTAATGAAGTTACTGTGAAAAGCACCTAGTCGCCACATTCCGGCGCCTGTTTGGGTACACGGAGGGAGAATTCAGACCAAAACGCCTCACAGTATTCAAGATGCAGTCTTGCTAATGCCCTGTAAAACTGATGCATTACATCCATATATGTTCAATTCCTTTATGCTCAAAATGGTGCTTTTAATTTCATTTTGTGGCTCATTTTACATATTCAACTGAAATTAAGATAAACTACTTTACAGTAACATTGCAAACATGAAATTGAAGCTAGCTTTAAGATACTCAATTTACAGTTCAACAATTCACCAGACTTCCATATGGATCTAGTTGTGTTTGGTGCCCAACCTTCATTCTGCCCTTTGGAAACTTATCTGATAATCCTCCATACACATGCCTCTCCCACTACACCTGGCAGAGGCAACATCATGAAGGTACACTTGGGGAGGGACTAAGCAGAGTCATTTATCTCTGGTTAGATAGTGCACATGCAAGAAGGATGAGGAAGAAGTACTGTTGTGGAATATCTTCATTGAACTTTTTTCCTCACCCATCTTGCATGTCTCCATAACCAAAAATACTACTACTCTGAATATTTTTTATTCACATCTCTCCTGCCACCTTCAAAGCCCAAGTTAATCCAGTTGAAATCCTCAATTCTTGTCTTCTTTCGATTTCTCCCTTAGCCAACCTCATCCATCGAAAAATTTCTAATCAGTAGAATGCCTTCATAAATATACATAGTCCCCACCCCCTCTAAGCTCTCCTTTAGCATAGGCAGCTCGGATCAAATTGATCCCTTGAAGAGTGTAGAGGAATAGAGTTGAGAGAGAAATCAGGAGGGCAAAAAGGGGGCATGAGATTGCTTTCGCAAGTAAGGCAAAGGGGACTCCAAAGAGCTGCTACAAATTCATAAAGGGCAAAAGAGTAACTAGGGAGAGAATAGGGCCTCTTAAGGATCTACAAGGTCATTTATGTGTGGATCCACAAGAGATGGGTGAGTTTCCAAATTAATATTTGTCAGTGATATTTACTGTTAGGAAAGGCATGGATGTTAGGGAACATGGGGAAATAAATACTGATGTCTTGAGGAGTGTATATATTACAGAGAAGGAGGTGCTGGAAGTCTTAAAGCACATCAAGGTAGATGAGTCTCCAGGACCTGATGAAATGTGTCCCAGGACATGTGGGAGGCTCGGGAGGGAATTGCAGGTCACCTCGCAGAGATAATTGAATCATTGACAGCCACAGTTAAGGTGCCTGAAGATTGGAGGGTAGCAAATGTGCCTTTGTTTAAGAAGTGCCGCAGGGGAAACCCTGGGAACTACAGACAGGTTAGCCTAATGTGTGGGGGGGTAATTTGTTAAAAGGTATTCTGAGAGAATACCCAATATTCTGACCAATGAAACCAAGCATGCCAAATGCCTTCTTCACCACCCTGTCCACCTGTGACTCCACTTTCAAGGAGCTATGAACCTGTACTCCTAGATCTCTTTGTTCTATAACTCTCCAGGCATTTAGGGACAGTCAGCGTGGCTTTGAAAGTGGAAAATCATGTCTCATGCATTTGATTGTTTTTTTTTAAAGGGGTAATTAAGAAGGTAGATGAGGGCACTGTAGTCGATGTTGTCTGCATGGATTTTAGCAAGGCCTTTGACAAGGTACCGTATGGTAGGTTGTTGCATAAGGTTAAATCTCATGGGATCCAGGGTGAGGTAGCCAATTGGATACAAAATTGGCTTGTCGACAGAAGAGAAAAAAGGTGGTTGTACAGGGTTGTTTTTAAAACTGGAAGACTGTGACCAGTGCTGTGCCTCGGGTTAGTGCTGGGTCCACTGTTATTTGTTATTTATATTAATGATTTGATGAGAATTTAGGAGGCATGGTTAGTACGTTTGCAGATGACACAATATTGGTGGCATAGTGGACAGTGAAGAAGGTTATCTAGGATTACAATGGGATCTTGATCAATTGAGGGGCAATTTAGCATGGCCAGTCCACCTAGCTTGCAAATGTTTGGGTAGTATGGGCGAAACCCACGCAAACACGGGAAGAATGTGCAAACTCTAGAAATGAAATGAAAAATGAAGGACAGTGTCCCAGAGCCGGGGTCGAACCTGGGACCTCGGCACCGTGAGACCGCAATGCTAACCCACTGCGTCACCGTGCTGCCCTTGGGACTTATTCAGTTAATGGTAGGATGTTGGGGAGAGTTATAGAACAAAGAGATCTAGGAGTACAGGTTCATAGCTCCTTGAAAGTGGAGTCACAGGTGGATAGGGTGGCGAAGAAGGCATTTGGCATGCTTGGTTTCATTGGTCAGAATATTGAATACAGGCGTTTGGATGTCTTGTTGAAGTTGTACACGACCTCAGTAAGGCCACACTTGGAATAATGGGTACAATTCGGGTCACCATATTATAGAAAGGAAATTGTTAAACGAGGAAGAGTGCAGAAAATATTTACTAGGATGCTACCGAATCTGGATGGTTTGAGTTGTAAGGATATGCTGGGACAGTTTCCCTTGAGCAAAGGAGGCTTAGGGGGTGACCTTTTAGAGGTCTATAAAATAATGAGAGGCATTGATAAGGTAGAGCATCAACATCTCTTCCCAAAGGTAGGGGATCTAAAACTAGAGGGCATAGGTTTAAGGTGAGAGGGGAGAGATACCAAAGGGTCCAGTGGGGTAATTTGTTCACACACAGGGTGAAGAGCTGCTAGAGGAAGTAGTGGAGGTGGGTACAATTTTGTCCTTTAAAAAGCATTTAAACAGTTATATGGATAAGATGGGTATGGAGGGATATGGCCAAATGTAGGCAATTAGGACTAGCTTAGTGGTAAAAACTGGACGGCATGGACAAGTTGGGTCAAAGGGCCTATTTCCATGCTGTAAACCTCTGTGACTCTATCTCTCCATGCTCCAAAGATAAAATCGCCATAGTCAGGTTTACATAGAGACATGCATAGAAAATAGAAGCAGGAGGAGGCCATTTGGCCCTTCTAGCCTGCCCGACCATTCATTATGATCATGGCTTGTGTATGTTCTTCCCTTTATGCTGTATACCTCAATGATTCCAAGCCACTCTCTCCTTTGATACCAAGTTACCCCTGGTTATCAACTCCCTGTATTTTGCCATACGTGGCTAGCCTTCCTGTTCATTACAGCTACCTGAGTTTCTGTTTGAAAACCCTTATTACTCTTCTCTTGGACTATCTCATTACTCTTTTCCCTCCTTATTCTAAATTTTAGAAAATCAACATTTTCCCTCCTTATTCTAAAAGGATACGAGACTTGTTACTGTTTGTAAGGAGGGTTACCAAAAGTAAATCTTCTCCTGTATTAGTTTTATGAGCACTAAGAATTGCAACTACTATAACTTGGACTATTTTATGAAGATATTTTGTATTTCTGGGGATGCAGATTTAGCACTAGCACTGAAACATCCAGGAATGCGTTTTTTATTGTGTTTCCAATTAACCGTATTCAGGACAAGAAAATAAATGCAAACATTGCATTGTTATATTGAAAAAAATAAAAACCTCTTAGCACCAACCACATTCTTATGAGAAAAAATAAAAATCCCTTAGCACCAGCCGTGTTCTTGCTAGAGTCTTTGAATGTATAGAACTTCTTTCAAATCCCCTCAATTTTTGAGTGTGTTTTTTGAAATGAACACCAAATTGTGGTAGTTTCTTTTGCAGTTTTTAACTGACTGCTTGTTCACAAGTCATGATAAATATTGGCATTTCCAAATATTGCAGTTTTATGACTAAACAGAACATTATACCAGACAAATTTCTACAGTTCCTCCTGTTTTCTTTAATGTTGCGACTTTTTTGCTACCTGCCAATCACCGGTGCCATTCTCCATTAGTGGACAAATGTTTGGTTATTGATTTTTTTTTAAGAAATCATTTCATTAATGTCTCTCACTCCTGCATACTACTGCCTTGGGCACTATTTCCACAAAGGAGAGCACATCCAGGTAATTTACCACATAACTTCAGCAGCCACTGGATGCAGACTGGTTCATCTTCTATTTTTACAGCACCCTTAATGAAGTCCTCTGTGAAAATACCACAAAGCAAGGAGCAGTCGTTGAGTTGGAGCAATAACATATTTTTAAACAATTTGTTAGTAGGCTGAAGAAGCAAATACTTAATCTGCATCCTCAGAAATATAAAATATCTTCATAAAATAGTCGAAATTATAGTAGTTCCAATTCTTATTATTTTTGTGCAGCAGTCTGGACATTGAAGTCTATATATATTCCAATGGCTGAAAAGAAAATTTGTGAGCCAGAGTAACTCTAGGATGGGCATGCCATTAGCTTTCATATGTGCAGTGACACCAGTCTCTTCCTTATCTTCACTTATCTCTGTGTTGTCATTTTGCTGTCTTTGATGAAGTGCAATTTTCTTCAGTTAAACATTGGGAAAGCTGAAGCCATTGACCACAGTTTTCACATCCTAGTCAGCAATTCCAGGCTCCACCTAAGCCACTGTCTGAGGTTTATAACGTCAGCATGCTACTCCACCGTGTGCACACTTCCAACCCTTTTAGGCCCTACTACTACTTCTGTAATATTGCCCATGTCTGTACCTGCCTCAATCAATCTGCGAAAAAAGGTCTTAATCCATCTTCTCATTTCAGACTTAACCTTTTAAGTGCTTTCTTGGCTGAACTTCCATCCTCTCTGAAATCCGGTCACCCAAAACTCTACTGCTTGTATCCTACCCTGCACCAAGCCATGCTCGCCCTGGTGTTTATCTCCAGTTATTTACTTCTTTGTACAATATCTAATCATTTGGAACTAAATCTGTTCTGCAATGTTGATTCTTGTAACAGTCACAATGAGTAAGCAGTTATGCAACTTGAAATTAAAGATCCTTATCAATGTAACATATATCTGCTTTAAATGGAGGAGTATTTTCACTTTCCCACTGTAGGCCTTAAGCAGCTGTCCATTTCCCTTATTCCCACCAACAGCTGCTTTTTAAAAAAAATCTTTTTATTCTCCAATCGCTGCAACACATTTATTTTAATCGCCTGCACCCGACCTGCCAGTGACAGTGACATTACAAATTGTACTGATTGCATATTGAAAACAGTGGGAGTGCTTGGGCTTCAAACTGTGCTAAAAGGCATTGAAATACATGCTGCAGATAGCTGGCTAAAAATACTCAAATTTAGCTGTAAAATAGGTAAATAGATTTTGTGCATTGTTATTGGCCTCGCCTGTAGCCTGTGAAATGACAAGCATTTTGAATAGCTGCCAATCAGGAATGCTGGAGTTTGCTTGTCACTGAAGTCCTGGATAACATTGAGTTTAATAATGAGCTTTCAGGGGAGATTAGGAAATTCTCCTGTTTTATCTGTGCCACGACCTTCTAGAACAATGGCCCAGATTTTGAATAAAGAACAGCTTGGGCAGAGGTAAAGTCAAGACATATATATCCGTTTAGTCAGAGGGAGGAATTAGTCCATTTGAAATACTGTAGTTCTTTCTCCGTTTGGTTTAAGCTATCTATCTTCAAGATGTTGAAATGAAATGAAAATCGCTTATTGTCACAAATGACGTCACTGAAAAGCCCTTAGTCGCCACATTCCGGCGTCAGTTCGGGGAGGCTTGTATGGGAATTGAATCTGCGCCTTGTTCTGCTTTACAAGCTAGCTGTTTAGCCCACTGTGTTTTATTCATTATTAATGAATAAAACTGTATTAATGAATAAAACTGTATTACAGTTTTATTCATTAATACAGATTTCAGTATGTGTTTTCTGCATTGCTGCTTCAGTGGTAGCATACAGCAAATCACTTGATATTTTAGCTTTACTGAGCTAAGTATGGGGTCATTGGTTGATATCTTCCAATATTCCCTAGAATCAGGAAAGATACTTCCGGTTTGGAAAATCGCTATTGTACCACCTCAGTTCAGGAAAGGGGGAGACAGAAAGCAGAAGACTATAGGCTAGTTAACCTAACATCTATCACGGTGATAGAAATTCGTTTTCTTGTTAGCTATAGATGATAAAGATTAAAGGCATATAAAGTATTATTTGAGTGCGACAATAGCTGGAGACACATTAAGAGTTAATCCAGATTATACATTTTAGTTATCTTTCATTAAAACTAGATTTGAACATTTGCAAATTGCTTGAGACAAGCAAGGTCAGTGACGCCAACTAGCAAAAAGACCCTATTATATGTTACTGTCTTCCCAGCTGGACAATCCTGTTTCCATGGTAATACACAGTCTAAGGTCATAATGCCCTGAAGGCTGTGTTGTTTATAATTAATGTTGAGATGCAGGTGTCGATAATTTGGAAAATGCAAGCAATGGTATGGGAAGGTGTGTACCAATATATTTAAATACATATCTCTCTTAAATTGACGGACAGATAGTTTGGCCGAATTAAGTGAATTATAAATCAGTTAAAGCCAATCACAGCTGCAAAGAAGGTGAGACTTTAAGATAATAATCTCCTTAAGAATCACTTGCCGGGATGGAAAAATGCATTCCGGAATCAGACTATCTCTTTCTGAAACCTATTTTCTTTGCTTGCTTTTGCTAAAATCGCCATCTTTCTTTTGTTTAAATCACTCAGTCATTTTATACCGTGTATTATGATTTGAAGAATTGCCACGATTTGTAATTGAATGAAAACTCAACTACTGTATTCACTAAAGACAATCAATCTGACCTAATCTTGTATTGACAAATAAAGTTTACCAGTGGCACAAGCTGACAAATAAAGTTCAATTGAACTTTGTCAAAAAGCACAGACTTGACCTCTGTTATTTGGGAATTAAGAAGGGATAACGGAAATCCACAGAGATCCATCACACGGGATCTGGCAGAGTCAATGTGGTCTTGTGAAAGGGAAATCGTATTGAACTAATTTATCAGAGTTGTTTGAGGAAGCAACAAGCAAGGTGGATAAATTGGGACCACAGATGGAGAGGCAGTGGCATAGTGGTATTGTCACTGGACTAGTAATCCAGATACCCAGAGTCATGCTCTGGGGACCCGGGTTGGAATCCTGCCACGGCAGATGGTGAAATTTAAATTCAATAATAAATCTGGTCTTAAAAATCCAAAGGTGACCATGAAACAATTGCCGATTGTCCTAAAACCCATCTGCTTCATTAATGTCCTTTAGGGAAGAACATTTCTCGTCCTTATCTGGTCTGGCTACATGTGACTGTGGTCGACTCTTAAATGCTCTCAGGAATGGGCAATAAATGCTGGCCCACCCAGCAATGCCCACATACCGTGAGCGAATAAAAAAAACAAAAAACGATGAGGTGTACTTGGATTTCCAACAGACATTTGACAAGGTGCTACATCAAAGGGTACTTCAGAAAATAAGAGCGCATGGTGTAGGGGGTAACATTAGCATGGATAAAGGATTGATTAACTAACTAAAAGCAGAGAGTAAGGATAAATGAATCTTTTTTGGTTTGACAAGCTATTACTAGTGGAGTGCCACATGGATCTGTGCTGGAACCTCAGCTGTTTGCAATGTATATCAATGACATCGTATGGTAGCTAAATTTGCTGATGGTACAAAGCCAAGTCAGGAAATCTAGAAAGGAATTTATATAGTTTAAATGAGTGGACAGTTGTTGGGCAGATGGAGTATATATTATGTGGAGAATGTGAATGTATCTATTTTGGTCGCAAGAATAGAAAAGCAGTATATTATTTGAATGGAGAAACCTCAGAACGCCTTCTGGATACATTGCTAGTTTTGTTTCCTTTGTAAAATAAATTTAGAGTACCAAATTCTTTTTTTCCAGTTAAAGGGCAATTTAGATTAGCCAATCCACCTAATTTGCATATCTTTGGGTTGTGAAGGTGAGAACTATACAGTCACGGGGAGAATGTGCAAGCTCCACATGGACAGTGACCCAGGGCCGTGATCGAACCCTGGTCCTCAGCGCTGGAGACATCAGTGCTAACCAACGGGCCACCCATAGATAAATTGGTACTCGATTCACAAAAAGTTAGTATGTAGGTAATCAAATGATAAGGAAAACAAATGGAGTATTGATATTTATTGCAAGGGAATCGAGTACAAAACTGGGAAAGTCTTGCTGCATCTGTACAGGGTCTTCGATATGGAGACTGTGTGAAGTTTTGTTCTCTTTATGAAAGGATATAATTGCACTAGAAGCAATTCAGAGAAGATTTACTCACTGATTCCTGGAATGAAAGTGCTTCTTTTGAGCAAAGTTACAGCAGGTTGGGCCTATACACATTGGAGTTTAGTAGACTAAGACATGGGGCGGGATTCTCCATCCCGCCGCACCAGATTTCTGGTACAGCACGCCGGTGGGATTCTCCATTTTGCTGGCTGGTCAATGGGGTTTCCCATTGTGGGGTAGCCCCACGCCGTCGGGAAACCCCCGGCAAAACAGAGAAACCCGGCTGTGGAGATTTCAGCCCATGATCTTATTGAAACATATAAGATCCTGATGGGACTTGACAGGGTGAATGTTGAGAGGATGTTTCCCCTTGTAGGTGAGTCTAAAACCAGCAGACAGAGAGAGTCTTCTCCCATTGAAGATTGAGATGAGGTGTTTCTCTCTCTGAGTCATTTGTCTGTGGAATTCTCTTCTTCAGAGAGCTTTGGAGGCGAGGTCATTGAATATATTCAAAGCTGAGATAGATTTGTGATCGACAAGAGAGTCTAGGGTTATGAGAAAAATTAACTTGAGGCCACAATCAGATCATCTTATCAAATGGGGGAGCTGGCTCGAGGGGCTGAATGGCCTCCTAATGCTCTTAGTACTCAAGGATAGAAACCTTTTCCTCAGATCAAATTGCATCAAGCTAATGTGAATTTTCTGTTAATTTCTATCTCATCAGGAACCTAAATATTTCACTACTGTCAGTTTAACACTGTTTGGTATGAAACTAAATTGGACTGGTGACAAATCATGCATTGAAATAAAAGCAAAGAATGGTAATAATACTAAAAATTAACGTACTTCCCCAAAGTAGGTGTTAATGGAACAATAAAGGACAGTACTATCTGAAAGCAGAATAATAACACCAATGTGTTAACAGCAGTAAAAGGGTCAACGTTGTCTGATAGCAAAAACATGAAAATAAAATGCAGACTGGCACTTGGGGTAAAATCAAAATGGAGGACAAGAGTTCATGGTCTCAAGTTGTTAAACTCAACAAAGTTCAGAAGACTTTGAGATGCTGATCCTCCAGCTTGTGTTGGGTTTCGCTGGAATGTGTATGTACGGTTGGGATTATCCTGGATGATGTATGTTTTCAGTTTTTAAAAAAAAGTTATGAGAAGAGTTTGACAACTGATCATGAATTGATTGGTTTTTGTTCCTGCATCTAAATTATATTTTTCTGGCGGTTAGCTATTTTCCCCTCGTGAAACATCCCATTTTTGTGGTCTAAGACTTCAATCCCGCAGTTCAGAAGTGCAATTGCTGTCGAAGATTTGCGCCAATGATTTATACACAAGTTGAAGACTGGTGAAGTACAAGGCAGAATATTGCTTGAAACTATTGGCTTTGTCTGACGTTCCATTCAGCATTCTCTTTTAAAATAATTTTTATTGAAAAATTTTGAATTTACACAACAACATCAAACCATACTAAAATACCAACGATAACAGTAATAACAACAATCATAAACCTTCGCCCCTCCTCAATGAACAACCCAACATATTAACAACAACTTAAGTTAACCCAGTGTTAAGTTACATAACCGTAGCAAAAAAAATATATAGAAACTATAGTTAGGAACCAGCTGCTGGAGACCACCCTACCCAGGGAACTGATGAGAAAAAGAAAATGCTGGAAAATCTCAGCAGGTCTGGCAGCATCTGTAGGGAGAGAAAAGAGCTAACGTTTCGAGTCCAGATGACCCTTTGTCAAAGCAGATTTTAGTATGCGTTTTCTGCATTGCTGCTTCAGCATAAAGCAAATCACTCCGTATTTTAGCTTTACTGAGCTACCTTTGTGCCTGTGATTCTTCCTTTTCCCCATGTTTCTAGACCTGCAAGTGTGGAATGGTTTTGCGTTTCTGAATTCAAAGAATGCTAATGTGGACCAGTGGTGGCTGTTTCTGCAGTTAGCAGCAGATTTGCTCCAAAGTAAAGGGTTATTGGTTGATATCTTCCAATAGTCCCTTGAATCAGGAAAGATACTTCCGGTTTGGAAAATCGCTAATGTACCACCTCAGTTCAGGAAAGGGGGAGACAGAAAGCAGAAGACTTTAGGCTAGTTAACCTAACGTATACCACGAGATCTGGCAGAGTCAAGGTGGTTTTGTGAAAGAGAAATCGTATTTAACTAATTTATCAGAGTTCTTTGAGGAATCTTTGACAAAGGGTCATCTGGACTCAAAACGTTAGCTCTTTTCTCTCCCTACAGATGCTGCCAGACCTGCTGTGATTTTTCTTCCAGCATTTCCTTTTGGTTTCAGATTCCAGCATCCGCAGTAATTAACTTTTACTAAACTGAAGAGCTTTGTGTGATCTAATGAAATGAGAGAAAAATGCTTAATTTTATAATTGTTAGCGTTCTTATAAACAGAAATGTAATGTGTGCATTGGATAAAATGTATTTTAAGGAGGCATGTTGTGAAATTGTAAATCTTGGGGATGCATAAGAAATAGGTTGAAGAAAAGGAAACAATGAGCAATTGCTACAGGAATTATGCTGGAATTGAGGGCAGTATTGGGTGGGGTGACCCAAGAATGTGTTGGGGCCACTTCTGTTGTTATCTTTCATAAGTGTTTGTGCTCATCATTTTCAAATTTGACAAAACTAAGACTCACATTGGCAATTATGCAGCACTCCACAACACTGCAATGAATTGTCAACCTGGATTATGTTCAGACCCTGCTGTTGGGTTTAAACCCACTACCTTCTTGACTTTGGTATGAGTGCCATAATTGAATTGATTTATAAATGAAACGCATTTTCATTTTACTTAAATGTGAAACAAAATGTAAAGGAAGAAAAGCATAATTGCTGCACACTGTTAATGAGAGGGGCACTATTATAGTCAATGAGGAGTCCCAAAAATGTGAGTCAAAAGTAATTTATTTCCTACCAATAGCCAGAAAATACAGCAACTAAGCAAGTCCAAGTCCCAGCCGGGCCCATCCTAAGATGCCGGCTCCTTCATGGGCCAGCTTTTATCTCGGGGAATTGACGAACACCGCTGTTGGGCCTCTGCCACTCAGTGGAGTGAGCTCATACTCCACAAGCCCTATGAGAGACATTTTAATCATTTAATAGTTAATAAAATGCATTCTTTTTGATTTACCAACATTTACAAGAGATGAACATTTTATTTGTGGTACTACAGGCAATTAAACTTCATGCATTAAATTTTGTTTAAGATGGTGAACTAATTTCACACAGCTTTCAAGATATCAAAAAGTACTGACATCATGTTTGAAAAATGAAAGTATAGCATTATTTGTTTCTAATTTAAAACAAAATTACTTTGGCGTTGCCAACAAAATGCGAAAGCATGCAAATGGAAATTGTCAGATTGGTTTCATTTTCCTTTGGTAAATATACTGCAATAAATCACCTTGGAAACTCTGGGGAAAGGATGTCCCGAAGCGTGGTACATTGGCGAGACCATGCAGACACTGCGACAACGAATGAACGGGCATCGTGCGACAATCACCAGGCAGGAATGTTCCCTTCCAGTCGGGGAACACTTCAGCAGTCAGGGGCATTCAGCCTCTGATCTCCGTGTAAGCGTTCTCCAAGGCGGTCTTCAGGACACGCAACACCGTAGAATTGCTGAGCAAAAACTTATAGCTAAGTTCCGCACGCATGAGTGCGGGCTCAACCGGGATCTTGGATTCATGTCGCATTACATCCACCCCCCACCATCTGGCCTGGACTTGCAAAATCCTACCAACTGTTCTGGCTTGAGACAATTCACACCTCTTTAACCTGTGAGTATCCCTCTCTCTGGCTCTGTAATGATTTGATTACCTGCAAATGCTCGCATTCCAAGCATTGTCCAGCATCTCTGACTTTGTCTATATAAATGTTTCTGGAACGTACCTCTCCATTCACCTGAGGAAGGAGCAGTGCTCTGAAAGCTCGTGTTTGAAACAAACGTAAGAACATAAGAACTAGGAGCAGGAGTAGGCCATCTGGCCCCTCGAGCCTGCTCCGCCATTCAATTAGATCATGGCTGATCTTTTGTGGACTCAGCTCCACTTTCCGGCCCGAACACCATAACCCTTAATCCCTTTATTCTTCAAAAAACTATTTATCTTTACCTTAAAAACATGTAATGAAGGAGCCTCAACTGCTTCACTGGGCAAGGAATTCCATAGATTCACAACCCTTTGGGTGAAGAAGTTCCTCCTAAACTCAGACCTAAATCTACTTCCCCTTATCTATTCCCTTCATAATTTTAAATGTTTCTATAAGATCCCCCCTCATCCTTCTAAATTCCAACGAGTACAGTCCCAGTCTACTCAACCTCTCCTCATAATCCAACCCCTTCAGCTCTGGGATTAACCTAGTGAATCTCCTCTGCACACCCTCCAGCGCCAGTACGTCCTTTCTCAAGTAAGGAGACCAAAACTGAACACAATACTCCAGGTGTGGCCGCACTAACACCTTATACAATTGCAACATAACCTCCCTAGTCTTAAACTCCATCCCTCTAGCAATGAAGGACAAAATTCCATTTGCCTTCTTAATCACCTGTTGCACTTGTAAACCAACCTTCTGTGACTCATGCACTAGCACACCCAAGTCTCTCTGAACAGCGGCATGCTTTAATATTTTATTGTTTAAATAATAATCCCGTTTGCTGTTATTCCTACCAAAATGGATAACCTCACATTTGTCAACATTGTATTCCATCTGCCAGACCCTAGCCCATTCACTTAACCTATCCAAATCCCTCTGCAGACTTCCAGTATCCTCTGCACTTTTCGCTTTACCACTCATCTTAGTGTCATCTGCAAACTTGGACACATTGCCCTTGGTCCCCAACTCCAAATCATCTATGTAAATTGTGAACAATTGTGGGCCCAACACGGATCCCTGAGGGACACCACTAGCTACTGATTGCCAACCAGAGAAACACCCATTTATCCCAACTCTTTGCTTTCTATTAATTAACCAATCCTCTATCCATGCTACTACTTTACCCTTAATGCCATGCATCTTTATCTTATGCAGCAACCTTTTGTGTGGCACCTTGTCAAAGGCTTTCTGGAAATCCAGATATACCACATCCATCGGCTCCCCGTTATCTACTGCACTGGTAATGTCCTCAAAAAATTCCACTAAATTAGTTAGGCATGACCTGCCCTTTACGAACCCATGCTGCGTCTGCCCAATGGGACAATTTCTATCCAGATGCCTCGCAATTTCTTCCTTGATGATGGATTCCAGCATCTTCCTTACTACCGAAGTTAAGCTCACTGGCCTATAATTTCCTGCTTTCTGCCTACCTCCTTTTTTAAACAGTGGCGTCACGTTTGCTAATTTCCAATCCACCGGGACCATCCCAGAGTCTAGTGAATTTCGGTAAATTATCACTAGTGCATCTGCAATTTCCTTAGCCATCTCTTTTAGCACTCTGGGATGCATTCCATCAGGGCCAGGAGACTTGTCTACCTTTAGCCCCATTAGCTTGCCCATCACTCCCTCCTTAGTGATAACAATCCTCTCAAGGTCCTCACCTGTCATAGCCTCATTTCTATCAGTCGCTGGCATGTTATTTGTGTCTTCCACTGTGAAGACCGACCCAAAAAACCTGTTCAGTTCCTCAGCCATTTCCTCATTTCCCATTATTAAAACTCCCTTCTCATCCTCTAAAGGACCAATATTTACCTTAGCCACTCTTTTTTGTCTTATATATTTGTAAAAACTTTTACTGTCTGTTTTTATATTCTGAGCAAGTTTACTCTCATACTCTATCTTACTCTTTTTTATGGCTTTTTTAGTAGCTTTCTGTTGCCCCCTAAAGATTTCCCAGTCCTCTAATCTCCCAGCAATCTTTGCCGCTTTATATGCTTTTTCCTTCAATTTGATACTCTCCCTTATTTCCTTAGATATCCATGGTCGATTTTCCCTCTTTCTTCCGTCCTTCCTTTTTGTTGGTATAAACCTTTGCTGAGCACTGTGAAAAATTGCTTGGAAGGTTCTCCACTGTTCCTCAACTGTTCCACCATAAAGTCTTTGCTCCCAGTCTACCTTAGCTAGTTTTTCTCTCATCCCCTTGTAATCTCCTTTGTTTAAACACAAAACATTAGTATTTGATTTTACTTTCTCACCCTCCATCTGTATTTTAAATTCCACCATATTGTGATCGCTCCTTCCGAGAGGATCCCTAAGGTTAAATTTCTGCTGGACCTGTTAAACCTGTTGGACTTTAACCTGGTGTTGTAAGACTTCTTACTGTGCTCACCCCAGTCCAACGCCGGCATCTCCACATCATAGTTATTTAGTGTTTGGAGATTAGATAAACAATCGATTCAATAACTTCCCCCTTTCCAAATGAGTTCATCAATATTTACTGTTTTGAACAAATTATTCAAAGTTATTGTCAGAAATTAAGAAGAGAGATGTTAAGGATCTTAACATTTGGACATGATTTATGTAATTTTGGTTAGAAATGCTTTTCAGATGGTAAGACACTCTTGAGAATTAACCTATTGCTATGGGTTTGCCGTTGGCCCCGTTTGTTTTGGGCAAAGGGTACTTGGCCTGTATGAATAGTGTGCTACGGAATGGCAAACTGATTTTCACATTTATTGTTCCACTTCAGGGTGCAAATGCTCTGAAATGAATAACATTTTATCTCTCTCTCCCATAAAGGTTTGAAGGGTTTAGTGAAAGTAACCATTTTGTAACTTAGAGTTTTATCTAATTATTTCATGGAGCCCCTCATAACTTCATTGCAGTGTTAATGTAAGCCTACTTGTGATAATAAAGATTATTATTATATTGGAACCAAGCGGATTCAATTCACAGTGCATCTGTAGTGTAGGGACCTGTCTTTCTCATCATGCGATCTTCTACTGTACATATCTTGTTCTCATTCCCGTAATCTTTCAATGTACTCCACATATACAGGTCTGGTCGCTATTATAGATGGTGCAGATCGTGTATCTTTTATCTATAATCTGGAAATCGAGCACATCCAAAAACCACGCTTTTTTAAACCTTATCAACCTTTGGCACAGAAGTCTAGTTGTTTGTCTACCTAGTTTACCTTGTGATTTTTGTGGTGAACAAATCAAAACGAATCTTATTACTAGTACCTGGTATTTTATTCAGTGATACATCTTATTTTGCTTGCCATTTTATTTACTTTGGACTGCAGCTAGCCTAGGCTTAGCCTATTGTAATGAAAGTTTATGCGTGGTATCCAAAATGCAGTTGGCCCTGATTTGTTTCAGGTAAAGTATACTCGACCTGTATAAATAGTGTGTTGCAGAATGGTGAACTGATTTTCTCATTTATTGTTCTACTTAGACTCATAGAGGTTTGTAGCATGTAAACAGGCCCTTCGGCCCAACTTGTCCATGTCGCCCAGTTTTTACCACTTAGCGAGTCCCAATTGCCTGCATTTGGCCCATATCCCTCCATACCCATCTTACCCGTATAACTGTCTAAATGCTTTTTAAAAGACAAAATTGTACCCGTCTCTAGTATTGCCTCTGGCAGATCATTCCAGACATTCACCACCCTGTGTGTGAAAAAATTGCATTTCTGGATCCTTTTGTATCTCATCCTCGAACCTATGCCCTCTAGTTTTAGACTCCGCTAACTTTGGAAAAAGATGTTGACTATCTAACCTATCTATTCCCCTCATTATTTTACATGCCTCTATACGATCACCCCGAGGCATCCTTCGCTCAAGGGAAAAATGTCCCGGTCTATCCATCCTCTCCTTATAACTTAAATCATCAAGTCCCGGTAGCATCCTAGTAAATCCTTTCTGCAGTCTTTCTAGTTTAATAATATCCTTTCTACAATAAGATGCCTAGAACTGTACACAGTATTCCAAGTGTGGCCGTACTAATGTCTTGTACAACTTCAACAAGACGTTCCAACTCCTGTATTCAATATTCTGACAATGAAACCAAGCAGGCTGAATGCCTTCTTCACCATCCTGTCCACCTATGACTCCACTTTCAAGGAGCTATGAACCTGTACTCTTAGATCTCTTGTTCTATAACTCTCCCCAACACCCTACCATTAACTGAGTAGGTCCTACCCCGATTCAATCTACCAAAATGCATCACCTCACATTTATCTAAATTAAACTCCATCTGCCATTCATCGACTCACTGGCCCAATTGATCAAGATCCTGTTGCAATGCTAGACGACCTTCTTCACTATCCACCAATCTTGGTGTCATCTGCAATCTTTCGAACCATGCCTCCTAAATTCTCATCCAAATCATTAATATAAATAACAAGTAACAGTGGACCCAGCACTGATCCCTGAGGCACACTGCTGGTCACAGGCCTCCAGTTTGAAAACCAACCCTCTACAACCACCCTGTCTTCTGTCGTCAAGCGGATTTTGTATCCAATTGACTACCTCGTCCTGGATCTCGTGAAATTTAACCTTATTCAACAACATACCATGCGGCACCTTGTCAAAGGCCTTGCTAAAGTCCATGTAGACAACGTCGACTGCACTGCCCTCATGTATCTTCTTGGTTGCCCCTTCAAAAAAACTCAATCAAATTTGTGAGACATGATTTTCCACTCACAAAGCCATGCTGACTGTCCCTAATCAGGCCTTACCTCTCTAAATGTCTGTAGATCCTGTCTCTCAGAATACCTTCAAACAACTTACCCACCACAGACGTTATGCTCACCGGTCTGTCGTTCCCAGGCTTTTCCCTGCGACTCTTCCTAATCAAAGGCACATTAGCTACCCTCCAATCTTCAGGCACCTCATTTGCGGCTGTCAACAATTCACATTTCTCTGCTAGGAGACCTGCAATTTCCTCCCTAGCCTCCCACAACATCCTGGGATACATTTCATCGGGTCCTGGGGATTTTTCTACCTTGATCCACTTTAAGACTTCGCGCACCTCCTTCTCTGTAATATGTACACTCCTCAAGACATCACTATTTCCCCAAGTTTCCTAAAATCCATGTCTTTCTCAACAGTAAATACCGCTGAGAAATATTCATTTAGGATCGCACACATCTCTTGTGGATCAGCACTTAGATTACCTTGTAGATCCTTAAGAGGCCCTACTCTCTCCCTAGTTACTCTTTTGCCCTTTATGTATTTGTAGAAGCTCTTGGATTCTCCTTTGCCTTATCTGCCAAATCAATCTCATGTCACCTTTTTGACCTGCTGATTTCTCTCTTAACTCTACTCCAACAACCTCTATACTCTTCAAGGGATCCACTTGATCCCAGCTGCCTATGCATGTCATATACCTCCTCCTTTTTGACCAGAGCTTCAATATCCTGAGTCATCCAGAGTTCCCTACTTCTACCAGCCTTGCCCTTCACTCCTAAAAGGAATGTGCTTACCCTGAACCCTGGTTAACACCCTTTTAAAGCCTCCCACTTACCAGTCGTCTCTTTGCCTGCCAAAAGACTCCCTCAATCAACTTTTGAAAGTTCCTGTCTAATACCATTAAAATTAGCTTTGCCCCAATTTAGAATTTTAACTTTTGGGCTAGACCTATCATTCTACATAGCTATCTTAAAACTAATGGAATTATGGTCACTGGTCACAAAGTGATCCCTCACAAACACTTCTGTCACCTGCCCTGCTTATTTCCCAAGAAGAGGTCAAGTTTTGCCCTCTCTCTAGTCGGGCCATCCACATACGGAATGAGAAATTCCTCCTGAATGCACTCAACAAATTTCTCTCCATCTGAGCCCCTAATGCTATGGCTGTCCCAGTTAATGTTGTGAAAGTTAAAGTCCTCCACTGTTCCACCCTATTTTTCTTGCAACTATCTGTAATCTCCAAACATATTTGCTCCTCAATTTCTCACTGACTGATTGGTGGCCTGTAATACAACCTTTTCAAAGTGATCTCTCCGTCGGATATATCTGTCTCACTACTGCCGTGATATTCTCCCTAATCAAAAAGGAACTCCTGTTCTTACCTCCTGTTCAATCTTTCTTATAGCATCTGTACCCTGGAACATTAAGCTGCCAGTCCTGCCTTTCCCTTGGCCATGTTCCAGTAATAGCTCTCAATACCCATCCATGCCCTGAGTTCATCTGCCTTGCCCGTCAGGCCTCTTGCATTGAAATAAATGCAGGTTAATTTAGACTTCCTTTGCTCTCTGCCCTGCTTTCTCAGACCATCTGACCGGTCATGTTTTGTACACTCTCCCTGTGTTTTATTTCTCTTAGTCTTACTGCATCCATTCAGGGTGCATGCTCGGAGATGGACCACAATTTTATCTCACTCTCCCAGAGTGGTTTCTTAAAATGACCAATGATGGTAGGGCTTGTAGAAACCGCCAAAAGAAGATCCGCGGGCCTCAATTGTTCACAAGATAGGTTTTGTCAGAAACCAGAAATAGCTTCCAAATGTGTCCCCAAGGAAGGCATATTAAATATTGAAATTGTAATAATGCAAAAATAGCTTGATCAATTTCAAGGAGAACGACTCCAACCTATCCAACCTTTCCTCATAGCTGCATTTTCCAGTCCTGAAAATGTCCTGTAAATCTCCTCTGTACACTCTAGTGAAATTACATCCTTTCTGTAATGAGGTGACCATAACTGCACACGGTACTTCAGGTTAAGCCTTCTTAACCACTTTAATCGACCTATCCTGCTACCTTCAGGGATCTGTGGACATTTACTCCAAGGTCCCTCACTCTACACCTCTCCGTATTCTCCCATTTATTGTGTAATCCTTTGCTTTGTTTGATCTTCCCAATGCATCACCTCACACTTCTCGTTGAATTTCATTTGTCACTTTTCTGCCCATCTGATCAATGCATTGATATCCTCCTCACTATCAGTCACATGACCCAATTTTCACATTCCAGTGTTCCCATAATTGCTTGTCGTACAGATCATATTTTTCCCTGCTTATCCCTAATATTTTCTTAATATACTCTAGTTTTTTTTTAGTTCCAGTCTTTAACTAGGCACCTTTCTCAGAATGTTGTGTTAACAAGAGCAGAATCACAGTAGTTGAAGAGATGGAAGTCCATTTTCCTGCAATCAATAGCTCTACTGTGAATGTTTGTAGCTTTAACCTACATTTAGTGCAATTTTTGGAAATAAATTTATAAATTGACTAATTGTTGCCTCTGACTCAACTTTCTGATTTCTGTCTCGCTCCTAAATTGAGATGTTGAACTTTTGCCATGTGTCACCAATTAGCAGTGATGAGCGCTCATTTTGATTTAAAATGCAACATTTTAACAAATGTAACTTTTAAAAATAAATAGTTTCATCTATGCAAATAGAATCTGCATCACTCTTCGGCTGCAGCTGTATTGAAGTTAATGTCCTGGCACATGTTTTGAACGATTCAGTTAGCAGACCTGTTTATCATTTCCATTAACCTCAGGCTAACAGATACTCAGGTGCAGTGAGAATGGATGTCATTGCATGTGGACAACTGAGATAATGTTTTACTTCATAGAGCAGCTCTATGTCTGCTTTCTAAGAATTTCAAAAATGCTCCAGTCAAAATTTTGGATGTTGCCGTGAGACCCAGTGAACTGCCTTAGCTTTTTGAAACATGGTCGTGCGTGTAAGCAGAGTTGTGTGTGTGAGCGGAGTTGTAGCGCAGTTGACGTGAACTTTGTGGAGATGTTTTCTTTGCCTGGATTTAATGCACTTTGGTGTCAGGTGGGACTTGCTACTATAACCACTTCACATCAACATGAAAATGGCAGCAGTGATTTTTTTATGATTTGTAAGGATGAGGTTATTGACATTACCCATATTGATGGGTTTGTATAAAACAAAGAGGTGAGATAGTAAAATCTAAGTAATCTACTTACTGTTAAAAATAATCAGAATCCTGAATTTAATACCTATTTGCCCAACAGCATATCTCCTATGATATAATTCTGTAGTTGAAGGATGTTACTGACCGTGATCACTAATGACCAGTCCTTCATAGCTCAGTTTGAACTGTTTTGTAATTCATCATGCATGTATGCGTCAAAACAAAGAAAAATTAGGATTTGGAATTTGCAATAAATATATGGACCTACATCTTACATTATGCCTTGTATGTCATTCTCTCTCTGCTATATAGGACTTTGTGCTTTGTTAATTCCTAAAAGTTTAGATTGTTTTGAAGATGCTGCTTTGATGTGAGAAAGATCATTAGAAAATACGCAGGGGAAATTAAATTTTGAAAGTTTTACTTTTTATATGAATTCTAAACTTGACATTTGAAATATATATTTTGGTTATATTTAAGTTCTTTAAAGAAAAATGTGGCTTTGATTTAACTATAAAATATGTTCGTAATTTAGACTAGGCTTTGGTTTACCTTTCTTTTGTGTGAATGGTTTGGAAGTAAGCCACAGATGTGCACTTGCTTCCTTTTTAGTTCATTAGCGTTGTGTGAAATAGATAGAAATCGGATGGACGAAGTCGAGCAAATACAACACATGAATTTAACCCAGAAACAGAAAATTGCAGGAATTGAAATTCTGATTTTTAGTTGCTAATTCTATCAGTTGATGCTTATGATGTAAGAAAACTATTTTACTGATAAAATTATTTCTATTTGAAGGTGTTTTCTGAAGCGTTATGCTCCTGTTGCAGTAGTTGAAGTGGATTTTAACGAATCTTGTGGCATTTTTTAAAGAAGAGTGAGGCATTTAGCCAGTGCTCTTACCAATTTTGCTCCCTCCAGCATTACACCAAAGAAATTAACCAATCGTCTATTTCCTTGCTGTTTGTGAGGTTTTAGATATAAAATAGCAGTCAAGTTTGACCATATAAATCTCATTGCACTCAAAAGGTATTCATTATGTATGAAGTGATTTGTATCATTTATAAGAGCTATGATTGTGTGCTATCCAACACATGGTCTATATCTTTTTAATTTATATATGCTGTGGTGCAAGCAATTTCCATGGTGTTCAACACCACATGTTCTAGCTTCTATTAGATCTGCCCAATCCTTGCAGTTGCCCGATCTTTGCTTTTATATCTGCACTATCAACTAAGTCCGACTCCCAAAATGAAAGGAATCATTGAAGATTGCAGAGCTCATATATACAATATTAATCTCCCCCCCCTCCCCCCCATGAGGCCTTTTTCATAACCCTTTGCTTTATGAAACTTATTTTAAAAATTTCTGAAGGATAAGTGGACATATCACATTTCACTAAAGGCTATATTTTTTTTCAAAATTGCAAAGATAAAATTGCAGTATAATTGGAACCAATGTGAAGAATGTGACAAATTGTAAATATACTGTGAATTGGTGTGTGGAGTTTTTGTTTACAGCATGTGTGCAGATAGCTGATAAAACCAGAGCCATGATACAGCCATCTGGTTTCCTCTTTGGAACATGGATAAAACATTGTTCTTTTACCAACGAGAATCAAGAACTGGTCTGTTCTGTCAAGAGTTCTGACCAGACTTGAGGCTTTGCTCCCAGTTGCTGCTTATTTTAACAATAGCTTGTATTAAATGTTATTTTAACACCAATTTCATCTGTAGTAAGTAGAGCAGATACAACCTGCTGTGAAGAGAAACTGTATTTTGTTCTTTCAATTTGTTTCACCGTTTTAGTTACACTACAAATTGTACTGGAAAGCAAGCTTTTAATGGCTAACTTATTTGGACCTTAAGTGTTTCAGCAATATTGGGGAATATTAACATATTACTGTACACATTAGCTGCATAACTCATTATTAACAGTTAGAAATTGAATTCAGAATGGCACCTTGGGTTTATGCTGCCTAAAAATTCAAATGCACGTGCATGCTGTCACCTATTTAGGAATGTTTGCAGACAGATGTAACATCTGCATATTTTGAGTTTGCATGTCGTTTAGCCCTGCACTACCTTTGATTGTGAAATGGTGACAGAACAGTAAAATGGAGCTTCAATGTATTTAATTGTTTGTGACTATTTATAAGGCATTTATTCTTTGGTCTCCCATGTTATTCACCTTCTGTGGATTCAGGTCCAGGCTTCACTGCCTTCCTTTCCCCACCCCCTCACACTTCCTGCTCTGGAATTGGCTGGTCAGGTTTGTGTGAAAGCTTTCCATCTGTTCCTCGTCCTGGTTATTCAGTCAAGGATGGGAGCATCTTGCATAGTAATTTATAGACTTCAGTCTGTTGTTTATGGAAGTGAGTCAGCGAACTAACATGTTTTACTATCAAATTGCACTTTCCCTTGAACACTATAACCAATGTGCCACTGATAGGTCACTGTTATATCTATGATATTTACCCCCGTGCATAGGTTTCATTAAATTATGTAAATGCATTTATGAATTTTTTAAGTCTGGAAAATAGGCTGACTCAAAATGAGGGGAAAACTGATACTTCCGTACATTTCCATTTTATTACCATCTCCTGTGCTAGAGGAAAAGTTGGGCTACATTGATTTAGATTTACTTCATGTTCTGTGTATATTGTAATCCATCTGTAATTTTCCCTTTTGTTTTGAAGAACAGTCGAAATATTTTGAGTAATATTTAGCACCAAACTTAAGAGATGCAGCATAAAAAAATTGTCTTTCAAGCTATCTTTTTCAGCATAACGGAGGGTAGAACATGTCAGGGTAGTCTGTCCCAAGATGTAATTGCAATCAAAATGACCAAACTTGATTTATAGAGCATCTTACAACATCATCAAATCTATATATACGTCACCCAATGATTTACTTTGGAGCGTAATGAGTGTTATATTGTTTTCTTGCACTAAACCAATTTTAACTATCCAGTAAAAAAAAATCAAATATTAGATCATTCAACTTTATCTGTTGCAAATGAAGCCTAATGAACTGCATAGTGTGTAAACAAATATGGATAGATCATTCCACTAATAGTTAACCTGTTCTGTATTTATGCTGTTAATTGAGAGAGCAATTTACACCACAGCACCAAGAGCTACCCTGTTCTTTAAGAAACGCTGTGAGATCTTTAATCCACTACCGCGCTGGAACTGAGTGGCACGGTAGCACAGTGGTTAAACTGCTGCCTCACGGCTTCAAGGTCCCTGCTTCAATTCCGGCTTCGGCGACTGTCTGTGTGGAGTTTGCACTTTCTCCCAATTTCTGCATGGGTTTCCTCCGGGTGCTCCGGTTTCCTCCCACAGTCCAAAGATGTGCAGGTTCGGTGGGTTGGTCATGCTAAATTGCCCCTTAGTGTCCAAAAGGTTAGATCGGTTACGGGGATAGGGTGGAAGCGTGGGCTTAAGTCGGGTGCCCTTTCTAATACCGGTACAGACTTGATGGGCCGAATGGTCTCCTTCTGTCCTGTAAATTCTATCGTTCTGTGAACCTCATTATTATTTCAGCCAAAGAATGGCACCTTTGATAATTCCTCCGTGAAGTGTCAACCCACGTTATATACTCGAGGCAGATATAGGATTTTGATCTTTTAGCCTTCTGAACTAAAGTTACATTGTCTTATCAACAGATAGCACACATAATGGGCCTACTACATTTGCTTACCAATAAAGTCCAATTCCCGCAAGTGCTGAAAATGAACACATTATTAATTTTGTCTTGTGCTGCATTTGAGAAATCTTTAAAGAAGAAAAAGCATGTTTTGCAATTTTGTAAGTTTTCTTTCAACTTCAGAAAAGTAAGGGACAAAAGATCCTCGTACAAATACGCTTGCATGTTGTGCCAGCAATAGTTAAAAGGCACAGTAACCTATAATAGAATTTCGGACAAAATCACTCAACATTGTTTTCAAGCTATTTAGCTGAGAATTGAGGTTTACTTCCACAATTCTTAGCTGTCATAAAAGGTGTTGTGGGGCAGCAATTATCTTGTCAGTCATCTGACTTATGGTTTTGAACTAAGGAGCTGCATTTATGAGTTACATAATTACCCTTATATCCCTGAGTGAACATTTAGGGCGGAGAGGATCCTGGGATAGTTGATGACTGTATTAGCTACATTTATAAGGATGAATAATGCTGAGTTGTAGTACACCTTTTGTCATCAGGTCTGTGATAGAGCTTTATTTTTCCAGAATGGATTTCCGTGACCTTGAATTTATCTTTTGATGTCATTGAATTTATTTTTCACTGTCATGCCCAGTGAAGGCATATCTGTTCATAACTTTGAACATGGATTGCATTCAGTATATAATTTTCTGGAACTGTCTTTTATTTAAAAATTGACATAGGACTGCTAAGATGGCTGCCAAAGATCGGGTACCTTGTGCAATTTCTGCCTCAAGTTCCTGATTCAATTACCATGTCTATCAGCCTCCCTCTTGAATACCAAGAGGAACCCCATTTTTGGGGTTTACACCTGCCATTGTTGTAGTTTACTTGAGACTCAAAATCTATAAACTCCACCCACTGTCTCTGAGCTTGATATTGAACAAAAGAGAACTGCAGAAACAAGTTAATTGAAGTAGGTGTGACTGGCCATCATCTATTTCCCATTGTGCAGCAGAGCTTCTGATCTTCAAACCATTTTGTGTGAACAGTGTTGATCATGTGACCAAAACCGCCTTCCGATCACATTATTTGATCCCAAGAGGCAGAGAGAAACTCATCAGTCTACACGGAACACTAGCTGGAGGACATAAACAGCAGAAAAGAGCAGTAGACCATGTCTTTATAAACCTGGTGGCTACATCTTGGAAGTCGCCCAACCTGGTTCCTATTCCAAGACCGTATGCACAGAAACCTGACCTCCTGGTAAGAAAACCATAAGTAACCAACTTTGAGACCATCTATGAGGAAATCCTGCAGCACGGCTGAAATATGATGTCAGCTGTTGAAACCACCAAGGCTACACCTTCAGGGGTGAAAACATTGTCTTCAACAGACCTGCAATGCGCTTTCTCCTCCGATGAGCCAGGAACATGACTTATGAATTGTTCCTTTGTTTGTATTTGTTAAAAGTGCATTTTTCTTCTTGAATGTGTGTGTGAGAGAAATAGTACAAGACTTCTCCGGGTGAATGCATGGATAAATATCCTTTTTATTTAAACCTCCCAAAAGCTGACCACATACTCTGGTTGAGAAACATACACACACTGAATATGACAGTAAGGGAAGGGTATTGGGGGCTCAGTTCTCTCTCATTCCTGTCATAGCATCACCATCATGTTCATAACTGGTAATGTTCAATTTGTTGCCACTGGATACTTGGTTTGTTTTGTTTGTGATAAAATGAGCACCTTTGTGCATGATTGCCAGTATTAATGATTTTCAGGGTGACATTGAATAATTTTGTAAAACCTGCAAAGTGCCCTCATGAAACTTTTCTGTTGGTGGTTAATTGCATAATACAGAATCCTGGTTATTTTCTGAGTTCCATTAATATATCTTTCATTCAAGAAAGAAGTTCCAAAGTGCATCACAACCATTTATGTTTAAAGTGTAGTCACTGTTATCTACACAAATGCAGCAGACAATTTGCTAAAGGCAACTCCCCAGTAATCTGTTTTAACTACAGCAGTAACTAATCTCTGGATTCAGCGATTTAAAACCACTAGATTACAGCTCAATTGATTTATAAGCACCTAAAATTTTAAGTTATATTAAAATTTTCAACATGCCTGTAGAATCATCTGAATATATCAAGGGTGCAGAAGATTGTATTAATTTGAGTGTGAGCACTCTACCACTATCAAATAACAAGCTAAACAAACTTCAATTGCTACTATTGTATGAAATAAAAGGCAGGAATTGGGCTTAAAGATGCAACTCGGTGTAGAGAGCGTTGATCAGCCATTACTTTACTGCCTGGTGTAAGGGATTGCCTCAAACTACCACCTACTCCTAACCTTAGTGTCTTGGCCACTATTTATCCTTCAATCATTATCACAAAAACAGATTACCTGATCATTGTCACATTATAGAGTTTGTGAGAGCTAATTGTGCATAAACTGGCAACCTCATTTCCTACATTACACCTGTGATTTGGGACATTGATGGTTGTGGAAAGTGCTTTTTGTGTGCAGCTTTTTATTTATTTCTTCTTCTTTGTACATCTTATAGAACAGTACAGCACAGAACAGGCCCTTCGGCCCTCGATGTTGTGCCGAGCAATGATCACCCTACTCAAACCCACGTATCCACCCTATACCCGTAACCCAACAACCCCCCCTTTAACCTTACTTTTTAGGACACTATGGGCAATTTAGCATGGCCAATCCACCTAACCCGCACATCTTTGGACTGTGGGAGGAAACCGGAGCACCCGGAGGAAACCCACGCACACACGGGGAGGACGTGCAGACTCCGCACAGACAGTGACCCAGCCGGGAATCGAACCTGGGACTCTGGAGCTGTGAAGCATTTATGCTAACCACCATGCTACCGTGCTGCCCCTGTTCACTCCTCTGTAAAAGCACTCTATTTATACACTCCTAACCATTGTTCATTAAGTATGTAACTTGAACTTTGTGTGTTCTAATCAATAGCACAGCCAAACTTTCTTTATAATCTTACTGGAATGAATTTTAACTTGTAAGGAGTTTTTTTCAACTATCTGGAGAATGAAATTAGTAGAAGGGAGTAAGAATTCTTTGATTTTTTTTTTAGTTCTTTCATATTTAATAATATAAATTCAGGAGCACGTAAATACCATTTCACTCTTCCAGTTTAATCAGCACTCCCAAGTGTTTTTATAGGGAAAGAAATAATGAATGCAATCTCCAAAATACTGCTATGAATCCATTATAATAATTATGGAACCTGATGTATTCGGTGATTGTAAGATGGTGCCCTTATTATTGTTCTGACATGGACTCCAATCGCTGATAATCACAGAATTGGGTCACTAGCCTGTCATGCACAGTAGCATTATGGATAGCACAATTGCTTCACAGCTCCAGGGTCCCAGGTTCGATTCCGGCTTGGGTCACTGTCTGTGCGGAGTCTGCACATCCTCCCCGTGTGTGCGTGGGTTTTCTCCGGGTGCTCCGGTTTCCTCCCACAATCCAAAGATATGCAGGTTAGGTGGATTGGCCATGATAAATTGCCCTTGGTGTCCAAAATTGCCCTTAGTGTTGGGTGGGGTTACTGGGTTATGGGGATAGGGTGGAGGTGTTGACCTTGCGTAGGGTGCTCTTTCCAAGAGCCGGTGCAGACTCGATGGGCCAAATGGCCTCCTTCTGCACTGTAAATTCTATGATGAGTGCACCTTGGAGGAAACTGATTCTGAAGATAGAGATTTAAGGTATTTTGGTCATGATGAAATTATTGCATCGCCACTAAACCGGCACGGTAGCACAGTGGTGAGCGCTGTTACTTCACAGTGCCAGGGCCCCATGTTCGATTCCCGGCTTGGGTCACTGTGCAGAGTTTGCACGCTCTCCACGTGTCTGCATGGGTTTCCTCTGGGTGCTCCTGTTTCCTCCCACAAGTCCCGAAAGACATGCTGTTAGGTAATTTGGACATTCTGAATTCTCCCTCAGTGTACCCGAGCAGATGCCGGACTGTGGTGTCTAGGGGCTATTTACAGTAACTTCCAGTGTTAATGTAAGCCTACTTGTGATTATTATTATAACCCATGTGTTTCATCAACTTATATAAATTATGCTGCTTCAGGACACAGTAGAAAACCTGCAATGTTTAACTTTCTCACTCGTGGTGGTGTAGGGCATTACATAATTGCACAGAACGTTTGAGAAATTTTTAAGGCTTTTGTAATACAAAGATGACAGGTAGAAACAGTGTGCATTTAAAAGATGGAAGGCTACTGTAGCATCTTGATTACTTCTCACTTGAGAGTCTTGTTCAACAGGGTGAAGAATTTTTAAAAAGACATTTCGTTGTAGACCTTCTGCCAGAAAATGAGCTGAAACAAAATGCATCAGAAATGATCTGGCTGTATATTTAAATGCCTTAATTCTTTTTTTTTCACTTGTCAACATTATTTCTTTGTTCTCCCATTTAAAAGACTGGAAAATGAGATTTCAGTACTTGCATGTTGATTCACCCTATAACAATGAAACAGTTGACTTAAAAGAAGATCCTGCAAAGTCAAAAGATCCCATTTGTTCTGCTCAATTTTGGTAATTGAATGAGAATACTTTCAAGTGGACGTCAATCATAATATATTTCAGTTGAAGTCATTATTCCTCCACGTGGACATATTTGAAGGATTTCTTGACAAACTGCCTGTTCATTTGGTATAATACTTCACAGGTCTGTTTAAATAAAGAACTGTGGTTGACCAGAACAAAGAAGTTGACAAGCAAATGTTTTGTTGTGGTTTTTTAGTGACACATTTTCATATCTTTTTCCATCTGGAGGGACTTGGAGATGTCAGCAGTGGGCAGGTGGAATCCAGATGTGCCCATCAACAAAGCTGTAGGTGAAGCCTCCATTTTTGTTTTGAATGTTCACTGAATTAAATCAAGAACACTAGATGAAGGATGATATTTTCTCAAGCACTTCAAATGATCTTCTCCATGCTCAAGCAAAGTTCAAGAAGTTTATAATTTGTCACTTGAAAGCCAAGAATTGTTTTTAGATTTCTTCTCCGGATATGGGCAGTGTTGGGAAGGTTGTAATTGTCCATCTCCAGTTACCATAAGGCTGTGTACAGGACCTTTGAACTGCTGAAGCCCTACGTGTGTTCCTACAATGGTGTTGGGTAGGGAATTCTTGGTTAAGATTTGTAGTCACATTTATCTATTTCTATAACATTTGCTGTGGTCTTGGTGAGAATTTTATCTCCAACATTTGCTGGGAGTTTGGCTGGCAGAAGTTGTCGTGGAAGATTTTAGCTGGCTGATGAATTCTTGTGGACTTTTCTGGATATTCTGTATGTTTATAACGGCTGATGAAACGTTTAGCTCAAGGTGTAAAATTTAGTAACTATAATTCACGGCTGAAAACTGGAGAAATGATATAGATAGTACATATTATAGGAAGTCAATAACAGTTGAATGTTTGTTAAGTATTTAGTAAAGTGATCAAAGCCACTTCCAACTCTTTTAGTTTCATTGTTTCATAGTTCTGTCTGCACAAAATGCGAGTAGGAATAAGGCATCAAAATGTAGTTTTAATGTACCATGCTAAAAACTGATGTGATGTTGTTTTATCTGCCCAGAGCCTGTAAAATAGAGCTGTGCTGCTATTAGTGGTGTTATACATATGGAAGAGAGGGATCTGAAGATTTTCTCCAAGAATGCTTGAGTATATCCTCACAGCCAGTGTAGCAAATCATTTGTGGGAACATGAGAGTAAGGTACCTGTAAGATACAACACTCCAGTTTCCACAAATATTTTGATATCGCCTGATGCATGAAAATTTGATGAACAAAAAGGAGATCATTATCCTCACAGGAAAATAAATATTCTGATCTCCCTACAATAAAATATTTAGATTTCAG
Source organism: Scyliorhinus canicula (assembly GCF_902713615.1). Classification (NCBI taxonomy): domain Eukaryota; kingdom Metazoa; phylum Chordata; class Chondrichthyes; order Carcharhiniformes; family Scyliorhinidae; genus Scyliorhinus; species Scyliorhinus canicula. Next base: position 106,426,431 of record NC_052161.1, on the reverse strand, counting down.
TATGAAGCCCTATTAACTGAAAGTTTCTGAACAAAGAAAATTGTTTGCTCAAATATGTTTCACCAGAGACTTTGAAGGATACAAAATTCTTACGGAGCTTGATAGGATAGATGTTTTCCCTGGCTGGGATGTGGAGGATGTGAGTTTAGAACCAGGGAACACAGTCTAAGAATAAGCGGTAGGCCATTTAGGGATGAGATGAGAAGGAATTTCTTCACTCAGGGTGGTGAATCCTTGGAATTCTTTACCCCACACATTGATTTCTGGATATTAAAGATATTAAAGGATGTGAAGATAATGTGGAAAAATTGTGTTGAAATAGAATATCAGCCACAATCTAGTTGAATGGCAGTGCAGGCTCAAGGGGCCAAATGGCCTACTCCTGCTCCTTTTTCTTATGTTCCTAGACATTTCTAATTTACTAAAGTCAACTGAGGAAATGTTTTTTCCTTCATATAATTTATGAAACTGCACCTTGAAACTCTTGGTTCAAGGATTGGCTCTGGCATACTGTTTAAGTATGACTAGCTGTAAATTAACAACATTTATTGCTGGATCTGAAGAAGGAATCGGGGTAACAAGTTATTAACTTGGCAGGAATGGATTGTGTCAGCTGTATGTTATTTTTCAAGATTGGTCTGAGTGTGGTGGTTTTCTCCAGTGTATCCAGAGGTTTAAAAAAATGAAGAGAGACACTGCTGGCAATGTTTGCGCATAGAGCAGCCCATTCACTCTGTGCAAAGCTTTGTTGAACAGAGATTCCCAAGACAGTACTTTCATGTTTACAAAGATAATAAGTCAGAACCTTTTAATCACATTGCCAGAAGTGCAAGTCTTGAACAAATTAGGCTGCAAGGAGTCATAAAACCAATATTAGTAAAATAATTTGGTATCTACTGTAAATTGCCGATTTTGTTGTCGCAAGTAGTATTTATTTAGCCCTTTCACATAATTGAAACATCCCAGGACATTGCCCGAGGAGATTAATGGACGGTTAGGGAAAGTGACTGTCTCATTCAAAGAAAAGTGGCTTAAGCAGACAGAGAGTGCAGGGTATAATACCTGATGCATCTGCCATCAATATTGGGGAAGAAGAGAGTATGTTTTTTTCTTCCTATTCATTAATGGGGTGTGCGTGTTGCTGGCTGGCCCAGCATTTAGTGCACATCCCTAAATACCCTTGAACTGAGTGGGCTTGCTAACCATTTCAGATGGCATCTTTAAGAGTCAACCACATTGCCGTGGATCTGGAGTCACATGTAGGCCAGACCAGGTAAGGATGGCAGATTCCCTTCCATAAAGGACATTATGGAAAGGGCAGCACAGTGGTTAGCTCAGTTGCTTCACAGCTCCAGTGTCCCAGGTTCGATTCCTGGCTTAGGTCGCTGGCTGTGCGGAGTCTGCACGTTCTCCCCGTATCTGTGTAGGGTTCCTCTGGGTGCTCTGGTTTCCTCCCATAGGCCAAAGATGTGCAGGTTAGGTGGACTGGCCATGCTAAATTGTCCTTAGTGTCCAAAAAGGTTAAGTGGAGTTACAGGGATGGGGTAGAGGTGTGGGCTTGGGTGGGCTGCTCTTTCCAAGGGCCGGTGCAGACTCGATGGGCCGAATGGCCTCCTTCTGCACTGTGAATTCTATGATTAGTGAACCATATCGGCTTTTCCGACAATCAACAATGGTTTCATGGTCGTCATTAGACTTTTAATTCCAGATTTTTATTGAATTAAATATTCTGATTGAGATTTGGTGGGAGTCAAACCCAGGTCCCCAGAGTGCTACTAGTAATACCACTACGACACCAGCTGTGTGCTGGGATGTAGGAATGAAGATGTAGGATTCATTGAGTGACACTGTGAAGGAACTTGAAATGATCTGAATGAGGACTTCACAGTTGATGTTTTTTGGGTACTCTGAATAGGATGTGGTGTTTTAAATAAGTTGGAACATGTGTGGGTAGCGCTGGTGAAGTGGGTTTATTTGAAAACTTAAGCATTTTCATAAATTTGGGGTGAAGATATGCCACATGAATCGATTTATGTTGGTATCTTATGAGAATCCTAATTTGTGAAAGTGGTACCATATATTTAAGAAAAAAGTTATATCATATTTTTTCACCTTGTTAGATATTTGTATTCACATTGACGTTAGTGAACAGGATGGAGATTTCCAGCCTATTGTAGTCGGAACACGATGATTTTCATTCTCAGTTGCCTCTGTCATCCAATAGATGATGTGCAGAGACTTGAAGATGGCCAAGAGAAAATGTCCGTACATGTGTTTCCAGACGGTTGCTGTGTTGTTGAATCTTTTGAAATCTGGATAATTTTGCTTCTTCTAATTTACATCATGCTAATGTGTGGGTCCAAGGCCCTTGTGCCTACGAAGGTGTTTATCTTTTTCTTGAGATCTTGGTTTTCTATTCATTTTGTTTTTTATCAAGTGATGGCTAGAAGATATTGGATTATTTTTGTCTCCATAACAACTCACATCATCGCTCAAGCATCACATCGGATCTTTGAGTTGAAGATATGAAATCAATTTGTAAATGAAATAATTTACAGATGAATGGTCTAACAAATATATATGTTTACGCATTCTCTTTATACATAACTTGTGTAATCATAGCCTTTTTTTGGAATCTTCTGACTAATCTCTGTTTTTTATCTTGTGAAGCCTATAATCGGTTTGACTGGATTCTAATATTTGACTCTGTATTTAGCTTGTTGATTGGATCCACTATTTACATACCCTTTCACCTGTTGTAGCATGTTTGGATTCTTCATAGCTCATATGTGTATTTGGAATAATTGTTTGCAATGCATTAAACTGAGCAAATCATATTGTCTGTATCTGTTCAAAGTAAACCTTTTTCCTTCCATCAAACTTTGTAGCATCGTAGAAAAACCTTTGATTTGCTAAAGCTACTCAGATGTGAAGAAATTGTTAGTAACGAATATCAGGCAAAAATCTATTATTTTGTCACAATGTGATCCCAATGTCATTGCAAAAGACTGGGTGCAAGTTACCCATGATGCTCAAAATTGTTTTAATTTAATGGGCCCTTGCATATATTGTGACAAATTAATACTTAAAACGTAGTAAATGTCTGACGGTATTCTTAATGATATCTTTACAGACTTGTGGAGACATTGTTGTGAAGCTTAATTTAAGTGGATTCCTCTGCTTTTCAGATTATATTTTAAGTAATTACAATATGTATTCACAAATATACTTGAACATTTATAGACATATATGTCTTACTAGCATTAATAGATCTCGTGCAACGTTAGTAAGTCATAATTGTTAAGTTGGCTTTTACCCTGAACCAGCAAAGAATTGTATTTTTCCTTCCATCTTTTATATTACATAGCATTCTTTCTGAATATCTGTCGACCTTGCCTAATTTTTGTTTGCCTCAGTGCCTCATCCTTTCTCCCCATCACTTAAATTCAGTTCTCTACATAACAGCAGATGAAAGACAGTACTTGAACTGGATGCTGCTGACTTTTCTGCATCAAATTTTAGAAAAACTCTGGCTTCTGTGTTTTCTAATGAGTAATAGTGATTTCACTTCAAAAGTAGTTCTTCAGACAAAAGTAGATCTTCGGACAAAAGTAGATCTTCGGGTGTAAAGCTATTGGGATATCCTGTGGACATTATAAATATATTTTTTCGATTAGTATACTTTCTCTGCCACTGATTGGAATTGTACTAAATGTTCTGATTTCATTGGCAGCATAAACAACAAATTGCAGCAGCCTGAGGCAGCCGCTGGGGTCTTGGAATACGCTATGAAACACTATGGAGAGTTGGTAAGTGCTCTGACTACTTTGTTGTGACACATACATCAGACTATTTAAGTTTATCGTTGAAAGAAAAGTCTTTTTTCTGTGATAAGCTGCCAGGTGTTCTTGTTCTCACTGGGCTAAATCGCTGGCTTTTAAAGCAAACCAAGCAGGCCAGCAGCACGGTTCAATTCCCGTACCAGCCTCCCCGAACAGGCGCCGGAATGTGGCCACTAGGTGCTTTTCACAGTAACTTCATTGAAGCCTACTCGTGACAATAAGCGATTTTCATTCATTTCATTTTATTCATTATGTGCATTAATATGATTCCAGGTTTAAGACTGAAAGATTTCCAGTCAATTGCTCACTATTATTTTTTTTTTAATTTTGAGTACCCAATTATTTTTTTCCAATTAAGTGGCCAATCCACCTACCCTACACATCTTTGGGTTGTGAGGGTGAGACCCACACAGACGTGGAAAGAATGTGCAAACTCCACAAGGCCGGGATCGAACCCGGGTCCTCGGTGCTGTGATGCAGCAGTGCTAACCACTGTGCCAGCAGTCCGCCCAATCGCTCATCTTAAAGGAACTTAGTTGTCCTTCTAAAGGGTTGAGAGAAGTTAAGCTACTTCTGGAGCAAACAGGAATAACAGACATTTTGCTAATACTATTGTTTAAAGTAATGGTGCTATCCCATTGATGAATGAGAAAAATTTAAGGAAGTTAATATTACAGATTATATCTTAGAAATATTTGAGTTTCAGCGAAATCATGCAAAACATTTGTTTAATCACTTTCGTCTTTCGTCCTACTCAGAATAGTTACGCAGTGTTGAATAGTGCAGATTTCTGCTCTTCTGAAATGGCCAAATTCAACCGTACAAATTCTGCAGTTGACAACTTGAAGAAGCATTCCATAAAATCTCATTTCTGTTAAACAGAATTAAAGTTTCAAGTAAACTTTAACAATGATTATTTTCAAGTAAACTATCTCCCTCAAAAAAAGTAATATTTTAAATGTCAGTCTCTGAATAGAGATTGATCCAAGGTATAATGCACTAGGTTGCTGCTTAAATAAAAGCAGAGAGCATTTGGAAACACGAGAAACCTTTTTTTTTCAGATTTTGTTAAACATGTTGCATTTCTAGCATTCTTCTTATTTCAGATCTCTCGCATTTACAATTGTTAAAAATCTATTCAGCATTACTTCCAATGACCAAAAGGTGGTTCACCCCACCCTAACAATTAGTTCCAGAAAATAGCGAAGCAGGTTTGATTCTGAAATTATTCAAGCAACGGTCTAAACTCGTCATAGAACTACAGCCCAATCTAATTGTACCAAGGATCAAGTTCAATGATGAGCAACAGTTAGTGAAAGTTTCTGCAGCCTTCCCAGCACGTTTCAGATATTCCAATGAAGAACATAGAAAACGGTACAGGATGCATCTCATAGAGTCATAGTGGTCTAGAACACAGAAAAGGCCCTTTGACACATCGTGTCTGTGCCAGTTAAAAACAACCACCTAACTATTTTTTTTGTACAAATGTTTTTTATTGTGTTTTCGAACAAAGTTTGTTTATCGTTATGTACACAAAATAGAATACATATATATATTATATATATATATATAAAATATATATATGTATTCTATTTTGTGTACATAACGATAAATAAACTTTGTTCAAAAACACAATAAAAAACATTTGTACCAAAAAAAGTTGTTTTTGTTTTTTGTGCGTATTCCCTTCTCTTTATATATAAGAGAAGGGAATACGCACAAAAAACAAAAACTACAACAAAAGAAAAAGTTAGAATAAAATAACTGGTAGGGTATTATGCGCTAGCTCAACAACAGCAGCTCTGTACAATTGGCAATATTGTTTTTAGCACATAAGTAGGCATCTGTTTGTGGGGGGGGGGGGGGGGGGTGTACATATACATTTGGGCACCGGGGAAACAATTACAGAGGGTAATACGCGAATGGATCTGGTGTTGGTGTTGTCGCTTGCTTCTCCTGTACGGTTTTCACTGCCTTTGTCTTCTCGCAATCACCTCCGCTTCAGCCGTTCGTCCTGTCTTTCGCCCAAATTTTCCTTGTTCTCTGCTCCTGTAGATGCCAACTTTGTTATCGTCACCTAACTATTCTAATCCCATTTTACAGTACTTGTAATGAAGGCTTCTGCCTCCACCATTCTTTCAATCAGTGCGTTCCAGACTCCCATCACCCTGGGTGAAAAGGTTTTTCCTCACATCCCCTCTAACCCTCCTGCCCCTTACCTAAATCTATGCCCCCTGATCTTTGATCCCTCTGCTTAGGGGAAAGGTTTCTCCTGTCTACTCTATCTGTGCCCCACATAATTTTATACATCTCAATCATGTTCCCTCTCAGTCTCCTCTGCTCCAAGGAAAGTAATCCCAGTCTATCCAATCTCTCACACCTAAAACTCTCCAGCCCAGGCAACATCCTAGTAAATCTCCTCTGCACCCTTTCCAATGGAGAAATCCCTCCTATAACGTGGATTCTAGAACTGCACATAGTACAGTTCCAGCATAACCACCTTGCTCTTAAACTCTATGTCTCGGTTAATAAAGGGAAGTATAACATATGCCTTCTTAAAGGGTGGCACGGTGTCACAAATGTTAGCACTGTTGCCTCACAAGGCCATGAGGTAGCCGGGTTCAATTCTGGCCCGGGTCCCTGCGTGGGTTTTGTTTGGGTGCTTCTGTTTCCTCCCATAATCCAAAGATGCGCTCGTTAGGTGTATTGGCCGTGCTAAAAATAAATTGCCCCTTAATGTCCAGGGATGTGCAGGTTAGGTGGGGTTACAGGGATAGAGCGGGACAATGTGCCTGGGCTAGTGCAGAGTGGATGGGCAAAATGGCCTCATTCTGCACTGCAGGGATTCAATGATTAACTGTTTTATCCACCTGCCCTGCTACCTTAAAGGACCAGTCTACATGCACATCAAAGACCCTCTGATCCGCGGTGCTTCCCAGCGCCCTACTTGTTCATCGTATATTCATTCCCTTGCCTTGTTTGTTCTGGCCAAGAGCATCTCCTCGCACCTATCTGGATTGACTTCTATTCAATGTGACTTCAATCACCTTTTCAGACGATTCTCAGTGCAGGGCAATTGCCCAGGAGAACTTTGCACTTCTGGGCAATTGCTGTGCAAACCTTACCTGTGAACCTCCAAAGGGGAATTCTCCACATAGGGGTGGGGATGCATGGTGTTGTCTGTTATTTTAACAGCACTACTCTTTTCTTGACAGGCAGAAATTAGAGCTATATTTAACTCTCATGCAAGCGCAAGTATGCACCTGACAACCTCGCCCATCTATTGTATCTTACACAAGAAGGCACACTAGATTTCCCTTATTTTTAAATTCTTTTATAGGATGTGGGTGTTGCTGGTTAGGTCAGCATTTATTGCCCATTCCTTGTTGCCCTTCAGAAAGTGGTGTTGAGTTGCCTCCTCGAGCACCCGGTGCAGCCCCTAAGGTGTAGGCACACCTTCTGTGCTTTTAGGAAGGGAGTTCCAGGATTTTGACCCAGCAACAGTCAAGGGCGGCGATATATTTCCAAGTCTGGGTGATGAGGACTTGGAGGGAAACCTCCAGGTGGTGGGGTTCCTAGATATCTGATGCTCTTGTCCTTCTAGCTGGTAGTGGTCGTGGGTTTGGAAGGTGCTGCCTAAGGAATCTTGGTGAGGTCCTGCAGTGCATCTTGTAGATGGTGCACACGGCTGCCATGTTTGTCGGTGGAGGTGGAGGGATTGAAGTTTGTGGTAGGGGTAGCACTCAAGCGGCTGCTTTGTCCTAGATGGTGTCAAGCTTCTTGGGTGTTGTTGGAGCTGCACTCACAGAGGCAAGTGGAGAGTATTCCATTATGCTCCTGACTTGTGCCTTGTAGATGGTGAACAGGCTTTGGGGGGAGTCAGGTGATGAGTTACTCGCCATAGGATTCCTAACCTTTGACCTGCTCTGATAGGCACAGTATAAATATAGTAGCCAGTTCAGTTTATGATCAATGGTAACCCCCCCCCTCCCCTTCCAGGATGTTGATTGTGGGGGATTCAGTGATCGTAATGCCATTGAATGTCAAGGGGCAATGGTTAGATCCTCTCTTGTAGGAGATGGTCATTGCCTGGCAGTTGTCTGGCACAAATGTAACTTGCCACTTCTCAGTCCAAGCATGGATATTGTCCAGGTCTTGCTGCATCTGGACATGGACTGCTTAATTATCTGAGTTGGCGCGGATGGTGCTGAACATTGTGCAGTCATCTGTGAACATCCACACTTCTGACCGTATGATGGAAGGCAGGTCATTGATGAAGCAGTTGAAGATGGTTGGCCTAGGAGACTACCCTGAGGAACTCCTGCAGTGATGTCCTGGAGCTGAGATGACTGACCTCCAACCACCACAACCATCTTCTTTTGTGCCAGGTATGACTCCAACCAGCAGAGAGTTTTCGACGTGATTCCCATTAACTCCAATTTTTCTAGGGCTCCTTGGTGCCACACTCAGTCAAATGCTGCTTTGATGTCAAGGGCAGTCACTCTCACCTCACCTCCTGAGATTCAACTCTTTTGTCCATGAGATGAATGACCCTGGCGGAACTCAAACTGAGTGTCCGTGAGCAGGTTATTGCTGAGTAAGTGCCGCTTGATAGCACTGTTGATGACTCCTTTCAGCACTTTGCTGATGATGGAGAGTAGACTGATAGGGCGGTAATGGGTGTGTTGGATTTGTCCTGTTTCTTGTGTACACCTGGGCAACTTTCCACATTGCCGGTCGATGCCAGTGTTGTAGCTGTACTGGTTAGGGGTGCGGCAAGTTCTGGAGCATATGTCTTCAGTACTAGTGATGGAATATTGTGAGGGCCTAAAGCCTTTTCAGTATCGCGTGCCTTCAGCCATTTCTTGATATCACGGGGAGTGAATCGTATTAGCAAAAGACTGAGATCTGTCATGCTGGGTATCTCCAGAGGAGACCGAGATGGATCATTCACTTGACATTTCTGGCTGAAGACTGTTGCAAAAGCTTCAGCTTTGTTTTTTGCACAGCTGGGCTCCTCCATCATTGAGGAGCTTCCTCCAGTGAGTTGTTTAATTGTCCCCACTATTCATGGCTGGATGTAGCAGGACTGCAGAACTTGCATCTGACGCCTGTTGTTGCTCCTGGCATACTCTCCTGCACTCATCATTGATCAGGGTTGATCCCCTGTCTTGGTGGTTGGTAGAGTGGGGCATAAGCAGGGCCATGAGGTTGCAGATTGTGGTTGAGTACAATTCTGCTGCCGCTGATGGTCCACAGTGTCTCGTGGATGCCCAGTCTTGAGTTGCTAAATCTGTCAAAGTCTATCCCATTTAACATGGTGGTAGTGCCACACAGCATGATGGAGGCTATCCTCAATGTGAAGCTGGGACTTTGGCTCCACAACGACTGTGCGGTGGTCACTTCTACCACTACTATCATGGACAGATGTATCTGCTGCAGGCAGGTTGGTGAGTATGAGGTCAAGAATGTTTTTTCCTCTTGTTGGTTCCCTCACCAGCTACTGCAGTCCCAGTCTAGCAGCTATGTCCTTTCGGACCCGGCCAGCTCAATCTGTGGTGGTACAATCGAGACACTCTTGGTGATGGACATTGAAGTCCCCCACCCAGAGTATATTCTGCGCCCTCGCTTCCTTAAAGTGATTTTCAACTTGGGGTACTGATTCATCAGCTGATGATGGACTGTGCATTGTAATCAGTCGGAGATTTCCATGTTTAACCTGAAGCCATGAGACTTCATGGGGTCCGGAGTTGATGTTGAGGTCTCCCAGGGTGACTCCCTCTCGACTGTATACCACTGTGCCGTCACGTCTGCTGGGTCTATCTTGCCTGTAATGCTGATAGTGGTGTCTGGGACATCGTCTGTAAGAATTGATTCTGTGATGTATGACTATGTCAGGCTGTTACTTAACTAGTCTGTGAGCCAGAACTCCCAACTTTGGCACAAGCCCCCAGATGTTAGTAGGACTTTGGAGAGTCGACAGGGCTGTGTTTGCCGTTGTCGTTCACGGTGCCTGGGTCGACGCCAGGTGGTCCATCCAATTTCATTGCTTTTTAGTGTTTTTGTAGCGATTGAATACAACTGAGTAGCTTGCTCGGTCATTTAGAACATAGAACATAGAACAGTACAGCACAGAACAGGCCCTTCGGCCCTCAATGTTGTGCCGAGCCATGATCACCCTACACAAACCCACGTATCCATCCTATACCCGTAACCCAACAACCCCCCCTTAACCTTACTTTTATTAGGACACTACGGGCAATTTAGCATGGCCAATCCACCTAACCCGCTCATCTTTGGACTGTGGGAGGAAACCGGAGCACCCGGAGGAAACCCACGCACACAGGGGGAGGACGTGCAGACTCAACACAGACAGTGACCCAGCCGGGAATCGAACCTGGGACCCTGGAGCTGTGAAGCATTTATGCTAACCACCATGCTACCCTGCTAGATTTCAGAGGGCATTTAAGAATCAACAGCAATGCTGTGGGTCTGGAGTCGCATGTAGGCCAGAGCAGGTAGCGATGGCAGATTTCCTTCCCTAAAGGACTTTCCCGAAAGTATATCATATGGGTTCTTACGACAATGGTTTCATCGTCATCATTAAACTTTTATTGAGTTTGAATTTCACCACCTGCCATGATGGGATTCGAACCCAGGCCCCAGGACATTACCTTAGGTCTCTGGATTACTGGTCCAGCGACAATACCACATTACTGGTCCAGTGACAATACCATTACATCACCATCTCCCCTGCAGTTGGCTCATTTACCTTTGTCACTAAGTAAATAGGATAGGCCAGATATAAGATTATCATCAGGTTGTGTGACATGATCTTAGAACACGGTGTATTCACTTGATGTTTCTACAAAGTTTTTTTTTTAATGTTTTCATTCTTAAATGAAATTAATGCATAATTCTGAAAGTTCTAAATGTTATCAGGCAACATTCATAACAAAGTTTCTGCTGGCCGATTAATAAATCTCTGTGACTGAAAGGTACATTGGCCATGCAGTATTGTTAAATAGCCTTGCGCCACGCAATTAAACTTGTTAAAGTGCAGTAGCTCTTGGAATGGCTTCAATACTCAAAGAGAAACCACATGATTCCTGTGTGATGTTTCTTTTAATTTTGTACCATTTCCTAGATAAAACTAGTGATCTTAAATGAGGGAATGTTCCTTTGGTCCTTTCCTCATTTCTATACAGTAATTATGCACTATACACTAATACAATACTGGTAATATAGCAATGTGAAACCCACAGCACAACAGCCTGACTGGTGGCCAGGTATTTTGATTGAAGAGATGGTTTCCAACTGCATCACCTGCACCACTCACAAGAGCAGAAAGAGCCACTTCTGCCCTCCTCCTTCCCTTGGCATGAATTTGATTGAATTCAAAGAGAAAATATTTCTCATTGTCGTAGACTATTATTCCCACAAGTGTAAAATCTACATGGCCTCACCGCTGAAACCATTATCATGTCACTGAAGAGGATGTTCTCCACACACCATTTCAGTTGTTGTCATCTCTAACAATGGACCACAATTTGGCATCATATGGATTTACCCAAATCACAAGTTCACCAAAGTATGGAAAGGCTGAGTGGTTAAATACGTACTTTGAAAGACCTAATAAGGAAGAATGATGACGCTTGGCTTTTTCTCTGCTCAGTTATTGTGCTACACCATGCAGAATGGTTTCATCCCATGCAAGTTTCTATAGGAGGAGCTGTGACTATCCTGATATTCTATAATCCTTATAAATCGTGAGGTAATTAAAGAAATTTTGAATGTAAGACCATTATTTGCAGCAAGATCTCTTCCAAAGTTATGAACCAAAGAATCCCAACAATAAGTTCACACCTCCAGTCATCTCAATGTTGGGTGTAATCAGAATATGCTTTATTATTGGTCTAATACCAAAGCTGTGCTGCAGGCTTCTATTGTACAGGTCTCGTGCTACAAAAAAAGAAGCACTTCAGTAAACTAGCTGAATTTGCTTCAGTTAAGGATCACAGAATTGTTACGGTGCAGAAGGAGACCATTTGGCCCATTGTAGTCTTCACCAGCTCTCCAAACAATCATCATGACTGAATCCTGTTCCCCAGCCTTTTCCCCATACCTCTGCCCGTTGTTTTATTCAAATAATCATCCAATCCTCTTGAATTAATGGATTGAACCTGCCTCCACCACACTTCCAGGTAGTGCTGAATCTACCTCCACCACACTTCCAGGCAGTGCATTCCAGACCCGAACCACTCACTGTGTGAAAAAGTCTTTTCTCACATCGCATTTGCTTCTTTGCAAACCACTTTAAATCTGTACCCTCTCATTCTTGATCCCTTTCATTCCATGAGCTGTAACATTTCTCATGAGTCTGTTGTGGATTAGAATCAAGAATCCTACTTTTATTTGGCAAAATCTGTGCTTGTGGAGCCCTGTGGACTTCATTCTGGAACACCCCAGTTCATGTAGTAGCACAAATGCGATGAGGAGACTTGAGAAAAAAAAATACATATTGATAAAACCTTATCATGCGCTTAAGCCATCCCAAAACACTTAACAGCCAAATAATCTAATTTCAAGTCATTGTTAGGTTGGCAAATAGTCACTCATGTACCTATAGGGAATGTGTTGAATAATTAAATATCCACTTTTGAATTTGAAGGGAAATTTTACACCTGATTGGTGAGCTGTTTGAACATGTATCACTGGGTTTGATAAAACAAACCTATGACATAATTGCAGATGAGCTGTGAACAATTTGTGACCCCTGTGCTGGGAAAGACAATATATGCAGTCAATATATTCTCAGTTGAAGGCACTTCAGATAAACTATTTTTGAATAAACAATCAAGAAGATCTGTAAAAATAATCCAATGTTTTTATAGTTAATGAAATGGGAATTCAAACACATTTTTCTTTCATCCGCTTTTGCTGGAAAGAAGGCTTGTTTTAGACATTCCATATGCAGAACATGATTTGTTTAGACTTTCAAATGTGATTTTTCTTTCCTTAAATTAAATGTCCCATGCACCTAATTAATCCATTCTTGCAATCTGCAGAATTTTTTTTTTGTTCATGGGATGTGGATGTCACTGGCTAGGCCAATATTTATTGTCCACCCCTAATTGCCCTTTAACTGAGTGGCTTGCTGGGCCATTTCAGAAGGCATCTTATGAGTCGACCACATTACTTTGGATCTGGAGTCACATGTAGACCAGGTGAGGATGGCAGGTTTCCTTCCTTAAACGATATGAAGCAGATAGGTTAATGACCATCATTAGACTTTTAATTCCAGACTTTTATTGAATTAAAATTTCACTTTCTGCTGTATTTGGATTCAAACCTGGGGCTCCAGAACATTAACGCTGCATTTCTGGATTACTGGTCTAGTGGCAATACCACTACAGCATCACCTCCCTGCAGCAGAATACAGAAATATATATAATATTTATACTCGTATAAAAGTGAAAATTCAACTTCTAAAACATTTTTGTAATAATCCTCATTTGTAAGTTTTGTTTATTACCATTTGTAACTCCCGCATAAAGTTCATGTCTGTATGAGGAATTAGAGGCTTAATTAATACAAATGTTGCTTTACTGCCTAGAGTATTTTGTGATCTATAGCAGGATATAACATTATTTCCTGGCATTCTGATATCTATGTAAGTTTGTGCACTGAGATAGTGCAATCTTTGACTTGTACACAAATCCAATATCAGAATTTAACTTGTGAATGAATGAAATTGAAATGAAAATAAAAATCGCTTATTGTCATAAGTAGGCTTCAAATGAAGTTATTGTGAAAAGCCCCTAGTCGCCACACTCCGGTGCCCGTTCAGGTAGGCTGGTACGGGAATTGAACACGCGCTGCTAGCCTTGTTCTGCTTTACAACCCAGTTTCTTAGCCCACTGTGCTAAACCAGCCCCTGATTTAATTAAGGAATAAGTTTTCGGATCATTGAGAGAATCAAATTTATCCTGAATGAAGCTTGTACTCTTTAAACGTGTGTTTTCCCCATCTCCGGGTATGCCAAAGTTGCAATACATAATGGATAATATGTGAAAATAGTAACAAACAAATGTTTTTGAGGTTAACCATCTACAGCAATGTCCTGAATGCTATACTTTTTTTAAATTTTAAATTTTGGGACATGTTTGATAGGAGATCCAAGCTACATGGTACGAAAAGCTTCACGATTGGGAAGATGCTTTGGTTGCTTATGACAAGAAGATGGACATGAACAAGGATGATCCAGAGCTTGTCCTTGGACGAATGCGCTGTTTGGAGGCACTTGGCGAATGGTGAGTTTTGACGTACGAATTCTTAAGAGCAAGAAGCTTTGGTCCCTTTTTGATTAACGTCAACCTCTCCCATCTGTATTCTAATAATGCCACTCAATCCACTGTCTTTTGAATCTTCGTATACTGCCTGCTTAAGTACCCTTTCTTGCTAACTTGCTTTATAAAGCTATTAACCTTTGTTTAACAAAGTTCCTCCTGACTCCCCTTGTTGGCCCTAATTTAATAATTTTCAACTTCTGCCACCTTGTATTTGAACAATTCTCCCTCTGAAAACCTTTTACATTAGTTTTGTCAATTTCCATTTTAATTTTGACAACGTTAGAATGGCGTTTCCATTTTTCAAAAAAAAAGTGAACCCAACTTCTATACTTTGCTCTTAACTTTATGGGTGGGATTTGCCATGCAACCCACCACGTGTTTTGTGGCGGAAGGATCAGCCCTCCATATACCAGCAGCGTGAAGTTCGGACCCTGTCATTGTCAGTGGAGTTTTCAGTTGAATACATCTGTTGTCACTGGGAAACCCGCAGCGGGGGTGCACCGTCGGCAGGATCTTCTGAAACCGTCGGCGTGAGGGGGCAGAAGGCCCAGATTTCTGAACATAGAGTTTTCACCATTATTTTAACACCCAATTAACGCATTTGAGTTAAAAATGATCACGGTGATTATCAAATAAAAGGCCCTGATGCAATCAATTTGTCTGACTAGCTTGGTTGAATTTTTGTGGGAGAATAACAAAGAGCATCAATGAGAGTGGTGTAGCATATATGGATTTGCGCATGTTTTTTGACAAAGCCCCACATGTCAAACTATCAGAAAAACAAAAGCCTGTGGGATCCAAGGGAAAGTGGATAATTGGATTCAGAATTGGCTCAGTGGCAGGAACCAAAGGGTAATAGTCAACACATATTTTTGCGACCATAAAGGTATTTTTAATGGTACTCCACAGGGCTCAGCCTTTGCTTTTCATGTTACACATCGATAATTTAGACTTAAATGTGGGGAGCATGAAAAGATTTGTAGATGATACAAAATTGGTCATATAGTTGATAGTGGGGAAGGAGGATGTAGATTGCAGGATAATATCAAGGACTGATCAAGTGGACAAAACATAACAATGAAATTCAATCTAGAGAAGTGGGACACACAAAACAAGGGAATACACAAATTATAGTAAACAGAGATGCGTGAAAGAAGTGAGGGAATTTGGAGTGCTTGTCCACAGATTCCTGATGACCAGACAGATGGGAAATGTAATTAAGAAGGCAAACTGAATATTTTCTTTTATTAGCGGAGGCAAAGAATATAAAAGCAGGGAGATCATGCCAGAACATTAGTTACATTAGAGTCTAAGTGCACATCACAGGAAGGTTGTGCACTGGAAACAGTACAGAGAGAGATTGAGGATGATTCCAGGAATTTAAAAAAGTAGTTGTAAGGAAAGATCGGATGAATGGCTGGGGCTGTTTTTTTTTGCAACAGAGGAGACAGAAGGGAAATGTAATTGAGGTGTACAAAATTAAGAACAGCCAAGATAGAGTGAATAGGAAGAAGCTAATACAGTTAGCAGAGAGGTCACAAACTAGGGGGCATAGATTTAAAATAATTGACTAAAAGGTTACGGGAGGCATTGAGGGAAAACGTTTTCACCCATAGGATGATGGAACTTGCTGCTTGAATGAAAATAGAGGCAGAAAACCTCATCAAATTTAAAAAGTACTTTGATAAGTGCTTGGAGTGTCATAACCTGCAAGGCTGGCAACCAAGTGCTGGAAAGTGGGACTGCACGGGATAGATATTTTCAGTCCGACATAGAGACGATGGACCAAATTCCTTTGTTGTCTGTACTAAATTTCCATGATTCTATACCTTTGATCGCCCTGGTTGTTTTTCTCTTCTATATTTCCCTAAAATGGCAATAATAGCCTTCACTTTTGCAAGCAGCCAGAGTGCTTTACGTTTATAGGAGTCAACTCAGACCAAAAAATATCTACTTAAACTTGTAGCAGGACCTTAAGGCATTACAATGGAGTCTTAATTTGACTGGCAATGGATATTGCATCTGTATATTGTCATTCTTTCCAAAGTTGGATTCAGCTAACACTGGATTTGATGAGATTTGGTTCAAATCATTAAGCTACTTTATTTTGCAGTTGGTTTAGAGTACAAAGCAACAATGTAACTGTGGTGATATGCATAACTGTAAATACACAAGGGGTTAATGTAAATACACATAGACTAGGTAGACACTAGAGGGAGCACAGGAGACATGACACACAGATATTCAACCAATAGGTCAGTAAGATAGGACACGACCAATGGGCATTCACGATACACACACAGGTGACACCACCACAGGAGGGCATTACACCAACCCATATATAAAGGACACAGCACACATGATCTTCCTCTTTCCAGTGGAGACACTCAGTGAGTACAGACACAGGGTTGATTGAACATCACATCCACCACGTGGATTGTAGCAGACTGGTTCGTCAGTCTGAGTAGCTATAGAAGGATTAACAGTAGAGTCGAATCCAAGTAGGAGAATTGTTAATAGTTCAATAAACGTGTGGAAGCTATCTCCATGCCTGAACCTTCCTTTGTCAGAGTGCACATCAAGGAAGCAGCTTATGCTAAGTCAAGAGCATAACAAGACAGTAACCATATTCACTATTGTAACATTCTATTTTGGTAAGAAAATGCAATGTTGCAATTGCACCATGGATCCATGTTTCTTCACTTCAACCAGCAGTCTGTATCCTGATTTGTTTTAAGCTACCTTTTCTTGGCCCTGTTTACCTCACCTGTCTTGAAAGTTGAACTATTATTCAATTGCCTGACATTCTTCTCTATCACTGAGTGTTTTTTAACCTTTTCAACATAATGGGGGTGAGGTACTCATTCGTTAAGGAGACAAGCCAGTAAATCACTTATTATTTGTGGTATATGAGGCAGCAACATCAAGGATAGTTCATGCTATATTTAAAGGAGTTTTTTTCCCGTATTCTTTGTGGAAAAACTGTCAAAAATGTTCTGAAATATGACACTTTCCTATATTTAGTTTGGCTAGACAATATGGCTGTTAAGATACTAACGCATACTGAAATTCAATATGTGTAAAAGGAAAAGTACTAGCCAGCACTGAGATTGAACACTCTGCTATTTGATTCAGGACAAGACTGACTATGTTAACAGTACTTTGGTATTTGAAAGGGAAGCAATGTCTATATCAAACTATGGAGTAGTCTATGTATTCATCTACCCTTCTAGACGAAGGGTATTATTGGCAGCCACTCTTAATAGGCAATGTACCTTCTGATTTTTGTTGTGGCAGAGTAGGGAGGAGTGGGACTATGAAAGGAGAAGACTAACAATTGGAGTGTGGGTCCTGCAATTCACAGGCAGCATCGGAAATACGTTGGTTATTTATGTTGTGTTAATATTGAAAAAAAAACTGTTCTGGTTTGCACAGTGGTGCCATATGTATATTCCCAGACTCCTATGGGATGCTATCATGCACTTAGATTGCCTTCACAATGAGTTTCTTTCTTTTAGTGCGCTATTGTGAGGGCAACTACTTTACCTGGTCAGATAGAGCTGCTGTATCTTGCTTTTGTGAAGTTGCTAGCAACCAGTTATGAAATGACATAGGCAGAAACTTGGAACTAGATTACCTGCTGATCTTTCAGAGACAGTGCATGGTGCACAGAAGAATTAGTGGGCGGCTGGATTCTTTCAATTTTTATATATGTAAAGTAGGTCTCCATTAATTTAATTGTATCAAAAATCAGAATGTTATCAAACTGTACTTAATGTGCATGAGTGCAAACTATATTGCACAATGCTGTAAAATGGGTGTGAAAGATGCTTTGGATCTAATTGTCATTCTGCTGCTTCTGGATCTGAGACTTTATGGGAAACAGGCCTTCCATCTCATAGATCATAGAATTTACAGTGCTGAAGGAGGCCATTCGGCCCATCGAGTCTGCACCGGCTCTTGGAAAGAGCACCCTACCCAAGTTCAACACCTCCACCCTATCCCAATAACCCAGTAACCCCACCCAACACTAAGGGCAATTTTGGACACTAAGGGCAATTTATCATGGCCAATCCACCTAACCACATCTTTGGACTGTGGGAGGAAACCGGAGCACCCGGAGGAAACCCACGCACACACGGGGAGGATGTGCAGACTCCGCACAGACAGTGACCCAAGCCGGAATCGAACCTGGGACCCTGGAGCTGTGAAGCCATTGTGCTATCCACAATGCTACCGTGCTGCCCTAACCGCGCTGACATGTATGGATCTGTTTCCATACATGTCATAAGTTGTCTCTCTCAACTAGGATTCTTTTATCATCACTGATAACGAGAACATTTACGGGTTTTACCTTATCCCCATTTATCTCAAGTCACCACAGCAACAACTTGTATTTAAATGGCATCTTTAATGCATTAAACGCTCCAACCAAGGCACTCCACAGGAATGTTATCAAAAGATATTTAACACTAATCACATGAGGAGATACCAGGGAAATTGACCAAAAGCATTGTCAAAAGCATCTAAAAAGAGGGAAATGTCAGAGAGGGGGAGAGGTTGAGGGAGTTTAGGGATTGTTCATAATCTGAAAAACACTCAGTGATAGAGAAGAATGTCAGGCATTTGAAGAATAGTTCAACTTTCAAGAAAGGTGAGATAAACAGGGCCAAGAAAAGATCAGCTTAAAACAAATCAGGGTACAGACTGCTGGTTGAAGTGAAGAAAGATGGATCCATGGTGTCATTACAACATTGCATTTTCTTACCAAAATAAATGTTACAATAGTGAAAAAATGAAATGAAAATTGCTTATTGTCACGAGTAGGCTTCAATGAAGTTACTGTGAAAAGCCCCTAGTCACCATTCCGGCGCCTGTCCGGGGAGGCTGGTACGGGAATCGAACCGTGCTGCTGGCCTGCTTGGTCTGCTTTAAAAGCCAGCGATTTAGCTGAGTGAGCTAAACCAGCCCCTGTGAATATGGTCGCATCATTGCTCTACACTTTCAACTTACTGCAAAACTTAAGACCATGACAGGTGAAAACACAGTTGCCAATGATGATGGGGTTAAAGTCAGGGATACTATATCTGAGGGTTGTAAGACTGGGCGGAGACTGGAGATGTGGAGATGTTAGGCTGTGGAGGCATTTGAAAATGAGAAGAATTTTAAAATTGGTCATTGCTGAACTGTGAGCCATGATACGTCAACAAACGTGGGGGTGAAGGGTCAA